>NC_023758.2:39292099-39614955 GCF_000499845.2 Phaseolus vulgaris | reverse complement strand
GGATAAACTTTTCCATAAGCATTTCTTATGGATAAAAAAATTAAATGAATTTCTCTATAATTAAATTTACATTAAACACAAATTAAAAAAAAAGATAAATTATAGAAGACAACTTTTATAAATTATTTTATATATAAGTTAATTTTAGTTAGTGACAAAGTTAATTTTAATTTTTTTATTAATGTTAACCCTAAATAAAATTTCGGGGAAAACATAAAAAACTTTGTAATTTAATATATGTAATATATCTAATCTCAATAATTTATTTTAATACATTATATATTCAAACATTTATGCTAAATTTATATTTGAGGAATCAAGTTAGTATATAAATGAACAAATTCAAACTTACACGTTAGTTCGTAGAAAAATTTTATTTGAATAAAGCATAATTTTTAATTTAAAAATAAAAACTTGATAATCTTGCTACATATATAATAATTTTTTTTAAAATAAAAACTTTCATGTTAATTATTACTATGACTATATATATAATAATTAAATAAAATATACAATCTATTTTTATAAAGTATTTAAAAATTTTACTTTATAAATGAAGAAATTATTTTAAATTTTAAAATAACTATTACATGTTATTTTTTTATTTTTTTTGGTGCATGATAATGTTATTATATGATAACTTATATTTAAATGATACTATAATTTTCTAAATATTGTATATTTTAGATTACAATATATACACTTTGCACCTTAATGAAAATGACCCTTCTTTAGAAGGGATAATCATGACATGAGATAACTCTTTTAATAATTGCACTTAATCAAAATAATTAGGTAAAACCATTCCTAATACAGTGATTGTTCCCATATTATATAACCTCTTGCAATAATATCAAACACACACTAATTATCCATCACATTTTTTTTTCTTGAATCCATGCATTGGTTTACTACTTTTCCAACTCAATTATTTTTGCTAATATACATGTTTAATTTAATCATGCAGCACATATATTTTCAATACATAATAGCTACAATGTTTTATGAGGTGAAGAATAATTATTAAGAAATTATGTTGATATAAAATTCTTGTTTGTCCATTTCTTCCTTTGTTCCAATTATTTTAAAGTAAAATTAGTTAAAGAAATATTATTTTAAATGAGTATTGGGAACTCACAGATAAGGTGTTCCCTGTCCTTTTTTTTATTTTAATAAATTACAGGAAGATGCAACTGAATTTTTTTGATGGATATGATTAAGAAATTAGCCACTAAGTTTTATTAAAGTTTGTCGAATTCTGATTAGACACAAAGTTTAAATAATTGAAACTTTCAAAGGAAGAAAATTTATTGGGAAAATCTTGAGCCATCTCTTGCATGCAAACTTCAATCATACACAAAGGAATTAGACATCAAAAAATGTTATTTTTCAGTAATACAAAGGGAAAGGTCCAAATCATGATCAAAAGTAAAAAGCTTCATCATGAGAATGAAACACAACCTTTAACTTCTTTTTCCAGCAGCTACAAAAGTTTACAAGGGTTAATATGTTTTCCTTTTTTTTCTATTTCCTTACAATTATTCAGCAAACAAGAAAAATATAATATTTAAATGCAAGTTGAAAAGCTTAATATATTTTTTTCATATTATAATTTATGTTAATGTATTGTAATATTATTTTTTACAGCATCACATTATTAAAAAAAAGTGATTTTTTTTAATGTAAAATTGTCTTTCATTTCTATTAGAATAAAATAGGTAATCATCAGCTTCTTTTTAAATGAGAAACGAATTTTCACTATAAATTAAGATATTAAAATATTTTATATTTATTTATCATTAACATAAATATTATAATATAATAATACATGCTAGAAATTCATTTGTTACATAAAAAATAAAAAATAATTCTAATAACTTTTTTATGACAATTGGTCAATAGATTTAAAATTAGAAATAAAAACTAATATTTTATATTTAACAAAAAAGAATTATCTTTAGTAGATAAAAGTAGATAAAAATGATCATAATAACACAAGTTTTTATATAAAACATATTATTTGAAATATTTAAAGAAAACATGATAAAACTCTTTAAATATGTAAATGATAGATGGTTATATAAATAAACTTTCCACCGAAAAATAATAAAAAGTTAAGTTCATGATTGTTATACACGTCATTATCAAGATGAAAGATAGCTTAATCTTAAGATAATGGCCACTGGGTACTGACCTTCTATGTCCCACACCTTCGAGACTCTGTCATCAATGATAAAACAAAAATGGAAGGTAAAAGGTAACTACTTTATAAATATTTACAATTCAAAATATTTATTGTTACTCTAAAATACAATTTATATATTAAAAATACTTATTTATAACAAATTTTAAATGTAAAAAAATAAATATATCTCTTGTATAATACACACTAATTAAAATGTTTGTTATATAAGTATTTTCAATTTAAATAAATTTAAAATGTAAAATAAATAATATAGTTCAAATTATAAAAACATGTGTTGTCTTAACTTGTTTATAAAATTACAAACAGTTTAAATTGGAGCAATACAATAACATTTTTTTTAAAACTATAATAAATATCTTATGCAACTTATAATTTTTTCAATAAAAAATAAATATTTAAAATCAAATGAAGAAACTCGTTGTTGAATAAAAAATAAGTAGGGAATGTAGTTGTAATTTAATAGTCAAAGATCAAATTTAAAACTAAAAAAAATAATTTGAAAGTATAAGAAGACAACAAAATTGAGAGAAAATAAATATTTTTTTATTTTTTATTCTTTTCAGAATAATTTTCTTGAATGTCACCATATAGTCTCTGAAAATTATATTTATACATGCGAAAGATTGTTTCTTTTCTCATTTTAATTAATATATTTCGGAAATAGTTTGGGCATTATGATTTTTTAAGAGATTGAATAAGTTAGTTTACTTCTTTAGGAACTCATTATACACTATCATAAAAATATAACTGAAAGAACAGTGTCCCATGTTTACAATGTTGAGATTACTTAGTGACATTTTTCACTAAAGATCATATTTGAAAAAATAACATAAAAGACCAAACAAGAATTTATTAAGTGAATGGCTAAATATTGACTTATCACTAAAAAAATATTAAATAAAAATTAATTTAAAATGGAAATAATTAATTATTATTTAATTAAATTATAGATTATTTTATAAATTAAAAAATATTAATATATAAAATAGTTTTTATTATTAATACAAATTTATAAAATATTTTTTAAATTAATATTTAACTATTAACTATTACGATTTTAATTATTTATTATTTTATATTTTAAATTAGTCTTTATTAATCTTTTAAAGATTAATTTAGAATATAAAATATTAGTAATTAAAATACTGATGACTAATTTATATATCAATTTAAAAATTTTAATAGTATAGACTAAAAGGGACCTAGATATTACTTAAAACTGAATTGACAATAACAATTATCGTTGATGTCTCGATCGCTCCTCCTTTGTTCTTATTGTTTTTCTCCTTCATGCTCAGTTGTTCCTCTTTCGCTCCTTAAAACTTCAACTCCTTGGTGGTTGGTAAGGAGTTAATCTGCATAAGGTTAAGTACTGTATATCAAGATTGTATGATATAATTGATAAAAGGGTACATAACTCTTGCATAGAAAGCTTATTTATAGTGTTTGGTAGTGAACTATTTGATTTATGGGTTGTATCTGCCACGTATCTTCCATAAATCAGTATTAGCTAATTTATCTCATAGATCCTATATTAACGAGGTGCAACCCAAATTTATAGGAAGGTTATCCTGATTTGTATGATGTTACCATACTTGTCATTTATCTTTGATTTACTCTTTAGTGTAGTTAATCATCTAGTCGGTCAGTCAATGATACCGAGTGACGTGACTCATTCGACTTCAACCGGTACAAATTTTTTTTATAAATTTTTATTAATAATAGAAACCACTTTAGATATCAATAATTTTTTAGTTTATAAATTAGTCATGATTAATTATTTTTTGTCTCTAGATTTAATTGCTATTTAATGATTGTTGTAAGGTAGAGAAAGTTTTGGAATAATAAAAAATTATTTTTAAGATATCTTAAAAGGTATAACTGAAAAAGTTTCTATAGTTTAAAAAAATAAGTATTTATATTTATAATATTTTTTTTCAAACAAAAATGTAATATATATATATATATATATATTATTTGATATTTGAAGTCTCAAAATACACGTTTCATATTTGAAAAATGAAAAATATTTAAAGTAATTTAAGCTTAATTGTGGATTATTAACTAATATTTGAGACACAATATTTTTACGAAAAAAAGTAGAAACTCGATACTTTAAAAAAAAATAAAGAAACAAAAATTGTAATATACAAGAATATTTTATAAGTATTTAATTATTTATGTTTTGAAAATTTTAAAGCCAGTTTTAAATAATAATGAAATTATATTTCATAGAATAATAAATTTAGATTGGTAAACGCTATTTTTAGCATTTATCATTGTGTACCTATTAATATATAAGTGTGTGAAATAATCCACAAGTGAAAATTAAATTTTAAATTTGTTGAAGTTTTAACTTATTTGATATAATGTATTTTATGTGGTGTATGTGTTTATATGGGAGTTACAAATAATAAAGAGAAATTGGGCTTTAAAATTTGGGTTTTGAGTGGGTTGAGAACATTTTAAAGTTGGCAATTTCTCCCTCCACCATATCAATTTCAGCATGCACCCAATCGGCTCTAGAAAATGACAAAAATACTCCTCCTAAATGATGAAAATAACCTTACACAAAAATGGAAAAATTATTTTTGAAACTTTTATCTGAAATATTTTGGATTTCAATTTTCGGAACATATTTTTGAATTCTGAAATTTTTTTATCCAGAATGTATTTTTAGTTTTGTGTTCAGAATTTTTTTTCCAGCATGTATTTTTTTATTTCTCAATTATAATTATTATTTTGGATTTTTTAATTTGGAATAAGAGTAGTTTTGGAAATTTAAAAAATTGATATGGTGGAGGTTAAAACTGATATGGTGCAAGAGGGTAGTTTTGGAAATTTAAAAAATTGATATGGTGGAGGTTAAAATTGATATGGTTCAGGAGGGTAGTTTTGAAAATTTTAAAAGTTGATATGGTGGAGGTTAAAATTGAGAGTTAGTAAGCAAGGAGTGAACTTAGAAAAGAAGAGTGTGCCATTAGAAATTTAGGACTTTTCTTTCTTTTCAAAAAGATATAACACATCCTCATTCTACAAAGCTAACTCCTCCACTCTTTCCCTCTACTCTAAAGTCCCAAGTTATTTAATCTCTATATATTGTACATCTTTTCTTGTGAAAGCTATATATATAAGAGTGTAAAATCTTATTATTAGGTGTTTTAGATAAGTTTTGTTTCCTTTTCCTTTCTTTAAATTATTTTTTATTACTCAATAAATACACGTGCATGTATAGGGCTATTGAAAAAAAAAAATTATGTGGTTTTATCTTATGTATTTTTTAGGATTAGGATCTTGAACTAGTTAAGGACTCGTGTGGTATTGTGCTTCAAAATCTTTTTCCATTTTTAGATACTTAGAGTGTAAGAAACTTAAGTTTATACAATTCATTCAAGTTATATAAGATATTTTGCGTTGGATTTTGTTTGAAAAACCTTGCATGTGTAAGTCAAGTGGTAAATTTTGAGCTATATGAGATTTATGATAAATGGTAAGTTAAGCGTATAGTTGCACATGGATAGAAATTAAGAGTTTAATGAGTTTTTTTTTTTGTGAATTTAGTATATATATGGATCTTTTAGCTTGAAGGAGAAATGTTAAATAAATTATTATCTCTAAGTGTATTATTTATTATATATTAATAAGATAAAGTCAAATGTAAATTTTGAAGTTAGTTGATAGGTTCTACTTTGAATTTGGGATATGTATATATAGAGCATGATCTTTGTACATGAAGTCCTGAACATAATAGAATGAATCTGTCTTGTCTTTAATTTTATAGAAGGAGTGTTTCTTAATTAAAGTAATTTTTTTAGGAATTTATCAAAATCACATGGTTTAAGAATTTAATGATGTTTGATGTAAATGTTAATTTCCTATAAATTGAGTAACTTTTAGTGTTATAATTTGAATGATCATGTAATGAGTTGATATTTAGTTGTCGAGGGGTGATTGCATGTAAGAAATTTAGTCTAAATTAGTTTTGATGAAATTCTTGGAAATTTTATGGTTATGGAATGAGTGAGTTATGAAATCTACATGATGATAATTTAACTAACTTTTTAATTCAAACTAGTTTATATATTTCTTCATTAAGTAGATATTATATCACAAGAGCTAGATCTCAATAAATTAATGTTATACAGAGATTGAGAGTAAGGTCTCTAATTTTGAAATTACGAACTTAAGTGATTATCATTTAAATAATGAGTATCTCTTTCGAGTGATCACTCATCTCTGAGTGAGCCAACACCTAAAAGTATTGACTTCTAAAATATAGAACATCATTGTTTGTTCACTCAAACGAGATTCTTTTTATTTATTGAATTGTGTATTAGAGGATGCTAATTTGACTTTTCGCATGAATAATGTGTAAGTATTAAATTATATATATATATATATAACATGATAGATTTACATAATATTTTTTTACTTTCATTTGATAACTAGATATATTATTATTTAATTTAATTTTTTTATTAGTTAAATATAATATTTTATTATTAAATGGAGTGAAAGTGAGAGAAAATTAAAGTGTAAAATAAATTTTATTTTTTTACATTATATCTTTTGAAATGAATTCTAACATGTTCCATGGAGTTGAATTGTGAGACAATTTGATATTAAAGTATTATATGAAACATATGAAAAATGCTTAGTCATAAATGTTTTAATCTAGTATTAAAAAAGTCACCAAATCTTAATTATTGTGTATTTGGTGATGCCTTTCATGAAGGTATGAAATTAAATGAGTTTTTGAGAGGCTTGGTAACCTTTGTTAAAACAACTAGTACGTTTAATATATTAGATAATATTTGAAGAGTTTCACATAAAATCCATTTATTAGATTGAATAAATTGAATACCTTATTCCATTTATGATATTTTACTCTACTTACTAGAATGTGATTTTGACAAATTACAATAATTATATGTTGAATTGTTAAAAATACAATAATACATATTTGAAATAAATTAACAAAAAGTGTATATATATATATATATTAACTTTTTGTTAACATTTCAATTTTATTAATATCTAAATATAAGTATTAAAAAAGGTAAAATTATAAATAAATATAATTTATAATATATTTTTAATATAATGTAATATGAAATATTTTTCAAATTAATTTTTATTATCAATATTGAAAGTATAAATTTTATTATCAATAATTAAAATAATTATAAAAATTAAAATAAATTTTAGATAATAGTAAAATTAAGTATGATAAAAAGAATTTGAGTATAAAAATATATGTGAATTCCTTGAACATGTCAACATTATAATATTTGAATGAAAATCTATTATTTTGTAGTGTTCTAAAATAATAATGTTTATGTAAATATTACAATGTGTAAATTATTATTAATCAAAGTAAACTCTATTATATATAATTTTATAATTTTTTTAATATTGGATGACAAAAGTAGTTTCAAAAAGTTTTAAAAATAAATTAAATGAATTCATAAAATACGAGTTAAAATCACAAAAACATGAGAAAATTGTTAAATTGTATTTAATTTTTTTATTAAAAGTTATTTGATTTTAATTTTATATTTCTCTCTAAATGTGTCTCACACTGATTTAATTGGATAAAGATTAAGAATAAATTATATTCTAAGCTGATAAGTACATTATATAACAAATCAATATCACAAATTCTTCTTTCTTTTGTCTTTCATATTATCTTTCATCATAATTTTTGTAATATATATCACTTTATTGCAATTTGTATGGACATCATGAAATTACAATTTGATCTATTTTAGAAAGTTTTTTTACCATTAAACATTGACATTACTGTCACAAACATGTCTAGTAGATCAATCTGTGGAATAATATATGTCAACTAATAACTAATGTTGATGAGTAGTTAAATACCATAATCAATTATTCAAATTTTAAAGTTAATATTTAAAATATTTATAATTAATTAAATATATATTTAAAAGTTATTTATCAATAATATGAATTAAATTTAATATCAATAATTTGTTGTCTTAAAAATAATATATAATTTAATTAATATAACAATTAATTATTTTTTATTTTTAAAATAAGTTTTTTTAATAATTTTCTTCTAGTTATTCAATAATAAACGAAAAATATATTCTATTTTAGCTTTTAGATGTTTTTAGCCTGTGCTTTAAATTTTTTTAAATAGTTTTCTTTTATTGAAATTCATGTGAATAACTGCATTAGATATCCCGGTAAAAATAGAATAATGATATTAGAGCACGTAAAGCAGTGTGCTTAATGTTAGTTAAGAGCTTCTATCTTTAATTTAAGGATAATTAATTTTTGTTTAAAGTTCTAATAATATTAAAGACCTTAATAAAGTCAGTTTAATAAAATTATTATATTTTTATTTATTCACTGTTTTTAATCCGTGTAAAACAATCTTAGTGTCCAGTAATTAAAGGATTGTAATTTACATTCTCATGTGGGAGACCGAAAGAAGAAAAAAAAGTTTGCGAGAGGGAAGACATCATTAATGATTAAACAGGTTCATTAGAAAAAGTGAAAAGAAAAATGAATAATCATGGTATAACTGTGAAAGAGGTTTTTGGTTCTGTTTTTATCGGATTTGTGAAATATAAAGAAAAGGAGAGAGAGGTTCATCCAAATTCCAAGTTCACTTCACTTCTTCGCTTTCTCCTTTCTCTCGCTCTCTCTCTGCATTGCTTAACACTGAAACTCTCTCCATTGCCAAACTTCACTACACTCTCCCACACTGCTGTTACTTCACTCTCTCTTTCTTGGTCAAACACCAAAAATGGTTAAAACAGCATAGCATCAGAAGACAAGAGAAGCTTCATCGGCACCAAAATGGTGGTGGGGGACCACGCCAATGCGAACGGGTGGCCACCAATTGAGGCTCCACTCAACGTCCACAGAGACGAGCATTGGACCAACTTTGACAGCTCCGTCAACGCCGTCTCCTTCGGCTTCGTCGCCACCGCAATTCTTATCTCCATGTTCCTAGTCATGGCCATTTTTGAGAGGTTCCTCCGCCCCACCTCGCCGCCCCTCTCCCCCGCCGCCCGCCCCGGCCCCCGCGACGTCGAAGCCCAGATCGGCTTCTCCTCGAAGCTCGCTCACCCTTCACCAAAAGTAAGTAAAATCAATAAAAAAAATTCAAATTCCCTCGTCCCGATGATAAAGTCTCCACCTTTTCGTGCCAAAAGTTGTTTTTTTTCTGTGGTGGGTTTTCTCATTTTCGTGTTTTTTTATGTAATTTTTAACTCGGATAATTTCCTCACTTAATTGCTCAAAGAATGCTGGATCTTGGGATTTTCTGAAATTTTTCAGTCTTCTTGTTTTTTTTAACAAATTTCTTATGGGGGTTTTGATTCTTAGACGTTTGTGATTGTGCCTATCATCTTAATCACCACCATCTTTTATGTTTTCTTGTTCATTCTTTGGACCTGAGTCTAACTCACTTTTAAAAGTTCTCCTACTTATATTTACCAATTTGGTTGTAAATATTGCAACGAATGTGAGACTCTAACTATGTCGGTCTTCCTTTAGAGGTTTTCCTAGTGGCTTTACTCTTCAGTTCTCTTCAAATGTTTAATGTTTATACTTTTTTTTTGGTAAGGACATGGTCTAATATTTTGCTGTGGTGCTTAATATTAATCCTCAACTTCCCTTCAGTCAAATATGAGTTTAGCTCTGACAACCCTTTTTTTTCTTCATTGGAAAGTGAACTCTATAGCTTTATCTAACCCCACCAGTTTTTTTTTTTGGTTTGATTTCATTCTGCATTTGCACGTTCTGTCAATTATCTTCGTTATGATTCGCGAGTGAACTGTATTGTCTTGTAAGTTTTTTATGTGAAGATGGTCCTGCGTGGAAGCATTCTACTCAACACCTGGTCCCTTGCCACGAGTCTTTGTAAATCTTTGTGATTAAAGCTAAGACCCACATTGTCCTTGTTGTTCATCCTCTCCAGCATCTCCAAAATCTTTGATGAAACCGTGTGTGGCCGGTGTTTGTGGTCTCAGACAGTTGGTCAACGTTTCAATGCTAGTCTTTTATGCCAACAGAGAAATAAAGTAACCACATGGTATATCGTATTTTATTGTACATATATATCTTCTTGGCTTATACCACTTTAATATTTCGTTTTTAATGTAGTCTAGTGTAGCATCCTATGATGAACCAGTACCATGTAACAATTGTGTTGTCTGCCTTGTGCCATTCCTTCGGTGGAACACGCTGGACCCACCTACTTATCCAATCTCAGTTCGGTAGTAGGGCACAACTTGATTGAGACACTGTCTCCGATGGATTTGTTTCTTTCACCTTTATCAAAACTATTAAATGATTCTCTAGTATTGGCCAATTAGATTTTAGACAGAAAAGCTTCCTCATCAACCAATTCAATTTTTTATTTTGAAAGGAACTAATCCAGAACGGATTTAATAGCTTTCTTTTTTGGCATTTTCATCAACTTAGAGGATCTCAGTATGGTGTTAATGGAATATAGTTGACAGAATATGGACTTTAGTGAAAATGCTCCACGCACTTTGGCTTCTGACTTGGATTCTTTTTATTGTTTATGGAAATGATAGTAGTCAGAGACCGTGTTGGAATTTTCTTTATATAAAAGTTAGCTTCACATTTCTGTAACTAACCAGGCCCTGAAGGAAATTGGATTGGAGACGAATCACACAGAAAGGTAGACATATAGCATGTGATTCTTGAACTGTTAATCTATCAGAGACACTCAAATACCCGGTTAAAAAATAAAGAATAAAGAGTATTTTGTAATATGATCTTATTGTGATTTTTAATTAAAAAAAATATTGTATAGTGATTCTTTAACTAGTGCCCCTGTCCTCTAATAATAACTAACTATTGAAAGGTATCAAAATGTTATTTACATGTGCAGAACATTTACTTTTAAAATTAAGGCAATTGCTATGCTTTGTTTTCTGTGTATCAATGTGTCATGTGTATGTTTATTTCATTGTCTTGCTCATAATGCAGTTTTGTCAAATTTATGATATAAATGCTTTTGTTTTTTTCACTTTATTTCATTTAATCATATACAGAAGTGAGGGCCACTAGGCGTCTAGGAAAAGATTCTGTGAGTGAATCTTACAGTAACATTTAATCATTCACTCGCTAGATCTTGGTTTATAAGTTTAGCATCGGATGCAAACAACTTCACAGTAAAACTCTGTGCAACAATAGTCAATATGGGTGGCTCTATGTTGTTTTACCTACGATTGTTTTAGCCACTTTTTCTATAAAACGTTATGAATGACACTGACCAATTCACTTTCCCTGTATGCTTGCATCTTAGATCCATACCTGCCTGGCTGTGACTGACATTGTGTGTCTAACTGATTCCATTCTTTTCTTTCCATCGTAAAGTTGTCACAATCAACTAACCTGGTCGAATCTTCTGTTTAAAAGGGGTGATAATGTCAAGTATTAATCAATTGTTTTCTCCTTTCTGATATGCTACTGTCTTCCGTTTTTATGGACTAGTCCTTCTTGCTGAATTTGCTTTTTGTGTTGAGAAGTCTAACTAGAAAATAGTTCTGCAGCTATTGCATTACTATATATCTACATACATAATGTGTATAAACACCAGCTATACTATTCCATACTGTAAATAGGCTAGCCCCTAAAGAATTCACATGTTCATTGATAATACATTTTATTCTATTATGATGCCAAAACTAATGCTTTTAATGGGTGTTTGGAAGAGTTTATACATAATCTATTTGAACTATAAAAATAACTTGTGATTCTTTTTAACTTGTTTCAATAAATTTCAGTCATGTTTGTGACAACTTATTTTGTAAAAAGACTTGCTGTATTTGACTCAATTTAGTACACAAACACATCCTTAGACATAAATGGAGCAACAAATGAGCATTTTTTGCTTTTCTCTGTAGTTTAGAATGTACAATATGTGAAGCCTGGTTGATTAACTTAAGTTGTAGCATAATACAACTCTTTCAATCAATCCCATAATTTGATTAATCTATTGCTGGAGATAACTTTCATTTTTGTTTTAATTATGCATGAATTTCATCCTGGTTTTCTGTAATGTTTTCAGATGAGTGTATATGCAAGTGGGGTTTCAGTTCTGATGCCTGGAGATGAGATTCCTACATTTATTGCCCATCCTGCTCCATGTTGTCCAGAACGGATTTCTTGGCCTTCTCATCAGCATAACACGTTACCTTGTTCCTCTTCCAACACCCTCCCTACTACTTTCACTTGAGTCTGAGAGATATGAATATAGACAAAGTTCTGCATACTGCATCAAATCAAGGGCTTGATTCATTTTCTGTGAAGAGTAGACTATTTCTTGGGGTTTACCTTCCATCCATTTTTACCTCTGGAGCTCTCTTTACAGTTTATGACATGTGAAATAGGATTTAGTTTTAGGCAAACTGGGTTTGGCACCTAGATATCATATCATATCCATCTTTGAAGTAAAACATCAATTCTGTCCATATGTGTCTTCCCAATTCTTGTCCACCCATAATGAAGCTTTCAGGGGGGTTTTTCCTTTGTAAATCAATTATCAATAGATTGAATATTGTGCCCATCAATTGGGTAAATCCTCTCTGCTTCTTCCTCATGAGATCTTCATATTATATAGTAATGTTAGAAACATATCACTGTAATTAATAATAGAAAGTGAGGTAAACCAAGATCAACGAATCATCTCACTTGGAAATGGTACTACGAGTGCATTTGATGGCTATTGAAACTTTACAGGTAGATCAATATTGTTCAACTGGAGTCACGACACAATTTTAAATATAACAATACAAAGTTCAGTTCTCTTTTATATCCATTGTGGTATAGAAAATGACAAGAATGATTCCACTACTAACAGTAATAATGTGTGGGGATAGAAAAAGTTGTCTCTTAAATAATGATTTTTTTCCCCACAGGTTTTGTCATATTTTATTTTTTTCTCTGCGTTTATTATTTCATTATCACTTTCAAATCAAGTAAGACATTAGTCTTTAAAAAAAAAAATTAAAATGTTTGTCATGTTAATCTTTAAAATTAAAATTTTCGAAACAAGTTTTTAGAATGTCAAATAAATTCTTAAACTTCAACCTTTATTATCAGATTACTTCTTAAACATCCGATACGATAATTTATAAGTCACAACTATTTGACTTTTGATTTTAAGTGCTCAACATTTAATATATTTAGTCATTTTTTTTTTCAAGATTTGTTATTTTCAATAATTAACATGATAATATTATGCATTATGTTTTACTCCTACTTGTTTGATCTTTCAATATTTTTTAAAAACTTAAATTAGTTTTTGGTTTTTGACATATTTTTTTTATTTAGTACCTTTTTAAGTTACATTAAGTACCTAATAAATTGAAAGGTTTATTGTCTTAGGGCTAAAATATGACCTGATAATTATTTATAGCTTTTAGTATCAGGGCTTCTAAATTTAAACTAGAATAGTTGGGCAAGGAAATTATGATAGGTTTCCTCATAATTTATTATTCATAAAGAATAACATTAGCTTTGTTGATAAAAAAAGTAATCACTATCTACAATAAAGTAAATACGACATATGTTAATTGAGAAAATATAGTTCACATTAAAAAGAACTTAACTAATATCGAACTAAAAATAACATCTGTCTACAACAACAAAAAAATATTCATAACAATGTAAATATTGTGATTAGCATCAATTGAAACCATTAGTGGCTGGGAAATTCTAATTAATGTTGATAAAAAATTCTAGTTGATATTGATTAAAAAAAACTCTACCTAACATTAAGTAAAAATAAAATCAATCGACATAAGTTGAAATAAAAAGAATTCTGTTTGACATTATTAATGATGATTAAGAAAGGTCTAACTAATATTGATTGGAAAATAACTATCGTCTAAAATCAACAATAAAAGAATCTGATGATGATGTTCATTGAAAAATAAATACAGTCCAATTTAGTTTGAAAAAAACTTTCAGCTACTTTTATAAAAAAAACAATGTTGATATTGTTGATATTTTGACACTCACACATAAGTTAAACCAACAATGTCTAGGTCTTAGCTAGACTTATCATGTTCCAACGAAATTGATTTGAGAAAAGAATACAGAAAGATAATAAATCAATTTAAGCATATTTTACTTTTTAGGTCAAATTTATAATTTTCTAAATTTTAAGTAATCTAATTACTCTAATAAAATTCTAGAACTTCAATTTTTTGTGAAATTATTTACTTAAACAATATATTTTTCCATAAAACATTTTAAATTCTCTATAAAAATGGATTATCCTTTTAGAATTCTCTATCCAAACACAATGTAAATGTATGTATATCACAACAACAAAATATATGCTATTTTGTTTTTGTGGTAGACATATTACACAACATGTAAACTTCTTAATTGTTATATTAACATAAGTCATAAGTTAGATAATGTAGACAAAAGTGTAATGGTGGATAAGGAGATGAACCAATGTTTGACTAAGAGATTAATTAAATTTTCCAAGTAAGCTTAGATATTGTATTAATGATACATTTGTTGATCAACTTATACACACCTAAAAAAATTTTAGACTTTCGCCAATGATGATTTTATGTGATTAAATATTAATTAAATATCAATTATATGACATTGTACTTTTTTTTTTTTAAAGAAATATTGTAACTCAATAAGTAGGGTTAGAAATGAGTTGAGTTGAAGATTAACTTGATCCAATTTAATAAGAATTTGTTGAATTTGTACCTTTCTTGAATTTGATATGAATCCTCTTTGTTAGCATACATGTATTCATGTACCCAACTTTTTAAACTTAAGTTTGGATAATGTATTTTAAGAATCAAGTTTAATTAATCAATTAGCATATTGAATCAAGTTTAAGACTTATTCTTATGTTGGAGTTGAGATTTAGGTCATGACATAAGATATAAACCAGTCAAAAAACTAATAATGATGTAAATTCAGCAGGATCAGTTATTCATTGAAAAATCTTGCTAAGATATAGTAGTATTTTATAAACAAATCTTGAATTTGGAGGGATAAACAAATATATTAGGTAGTTTGAATATAGTAATTTGAGATGTTTTTTCGACGATGGTTCCTTAATAATTGTAGTTTAAAAGATGCAATGACATTCTTAAAATTTTGTACTTGTAATAAACCACTTTCAATAATTCTTTGAAAACCATTGTCGAAAGTGGAGAAACAACAACTATTTTGTCAAGGGATGTCAAATTCTAACAAATTGTATTGTTAATGTTTTGGAAACTCATATTTGAAGTATTTTACTATAAAAAATTTAGAATATTTGTGTCATATTTAATAACTGTAGTATAAAAGGCGCAATAACATTTTTAAAATTTTGTATTTGTAACAAACCACTTTCAATGATGATTCTTTCGAAACCACCTTCAAAAGTGGAGAAACAACAACTATTTTTTTGGGGGTTGTCCAAACTCCAACAAATTATATTGTTTATGTTTTGGAAGCTCATATTTGAAGTGTTATGCTGTAAAAAATTTGGAATATTTGTGTCATATATTTAACATTGAGTGAATATTAGTTTTTCATTTGAGATTCAATATAAAAGTTTGTGTACTACACCTACAATTTGAATTGTCCTTATGATTTGCTTTTTTATAAAAATAAGAGGAGGTAGTAGTCATAAATATTGTAATGCATCTTGAATTGTGTGGTTGAATAGTTTTTGAAGATTAATCATTTTTAATAGTTCATTGGTACACGTGTTTAATCAACATTTTATATATTTTATAAAATTTTGGTTCATTGCATTTTGTGTTAATTTTTGGGTGCATAATTGATTGTGGTTGATTTCATATCACTACTTTCATTTCTTGTGACTTTAAAATCAATGTGAAGGCTACCAAATTTTTTGATATATATAAGAAAGTTTATTAAAATATGTGTACTAATCAAATAAAAATGAATCTTCTTGAATGGAATAAGGTCACACACATTTGTTTTAAAAAAACGAGAAAACATGCATGGTGAGAAAAATTTAAATGTGGATACCATATATGTACAAAACGACGTTATAAATAGAAGTTGGATTAATTTAGCACATGTAATCGATAAGAATGATAGAAGGCTAGAACAATTTTTACAGTTTGTACAACGTAATGTTTATACTAGTGTTGATTCATGAAGATTTAGGGTGTGCTTGCGTGAATTGTTTAAATAGAATAAGATTCACTACAAAAAAAATCACTTTTAGCGACCACAAAATTCGGTCGCTAAAATCACTATAATCGGTCGCTAATCATATCTGCGACCGAAACAGTCACCAAATAAATATGGAAGCGAAAACCCTGGTCGCAAAGCCGTTAGCGACCGAATTATAAAGTGGTCGCTAATTTGCAACCGAAATTTCGGTGGCTAAATCGGTCGCAGGGAATTTGGTCACCAAAATTTAGAAACTAAATTAGCAACCGAAAATTCGGTTGCTAAATTTGTCGCAGATAAATTTAGTCACCAAAATTCGAAAACCAAATTAGCAACCGAAATTTCGGTGACTAAATTGGTCGCAGAAAATTTGGTCACAGAAATTCAAAACCCAAATTAGCTACCTAAATTTCGGTGGCTAAATCGGTGGCTGAATTAGAAGGTGATAGCGACCACCATTTTCGGTCGCTAAAAAAAAATCTTTTGGTGGCTAAATGGAGACTTCTACAGCGACAGATTTGATTTTGGTGGCTAAATAGCCACCAAATCAATTTCGGTGGCTATTTTTATTTGTATTATTAATACCTATTTAAAATGGTATTTTGACCATTTTATAAAAAAATTCAAACCTGCTTATAAAGATACTCAAAATTCAATCAAGCTAAACTGTAATGAACTTCAAATACATAGTTTAAGAAGAAGTTGTGCTCAAATTAAAGGTAAATCATACTACACAACTAAAACTGTTGAAAACTAGTTAAAAGAGTCAAATCTATGATATAATTCAACATATAACTAATCTTCTTCTGAACTGTCATCTCTACTCTGGTCTCCTTTATGATGTCCACTGGTAGTAGGATCTGAAGAGCCTGATGCGGGATTATTCATTTGAATGTGTTGTAGGATGAGTTGCATCTTCTCATCTTGTTTGCGCATGCGTTCACTTTGCTCTTCATGAGTTTTCATCAATAGCTCCATCTTTTCTTCAAGTGTCCGCTCCTTGACACGTTTTGTCATAAGTTCATAATTTAGCTTTTGAATAATCTCACGCATTTCTTCTATTTGATGGACTACTGGAGCTTGACTTGCAGCAGAGTGAGCACTTGTTGAACTATTAAACCTTTTGCTCAATACACCAAGACCATAGACATTCCCTTTTTTATTTCCACTTCCAACAACATCGATGTATATTTCATTGTCATCAATAGAGGCAACATGAGAGTTTTGCGAAGATGCGCTTTCAAGCATTTGCTGTTGTTGGGCTTCTTCTCGACGTTTCTTATATTTCTCCTGAAAATGAAGTCAAATTGATTATTGCGAAGAAAACATATAGTAAAAATTAAACTATAACAAATTTTAAACATACCGCAAGGTCGCGAGTCTTGTCATTGACCCATTGTCCAGTCTTCAATTTCTTTGTTCTCTCTACAACCTCCCAAGCAGTTGGTTGTCGTTCAAGCTCTTTAGTCTACATAAATTCAATAAAAAGATATAATAGATTGTATTTAAATTAAATATAGAAAGAGAAGAAATATAATAATATTACCATTTTCTCAAAGTGAGCTGCGGTAGATATGGAACCACCACAGTAGGCTAAGCCTCCCTTCTCAACAGCCCGATTCGCCTTGGCAATAGCACTCTTGTTCTGGAATTCTGGCAATAACACTTTTGTTATGGAAGGAGGACAATAATTGAACACAAAAACCTAACATTCAAGTTCTTATAACTTGCCTCCAACTTTGGACAACTCCTTGCAATGCCAAACAGAGATTCATCCGTGATAAATGTACCACCAACATTCAGATGTTGTAAAGATCTAGTTCTGGTTATCTGTTGTTAGAAGCAAAGGGAAATAAAAACAAAACAACACATTAATTGACAATGTATTGATTTTTTCTTGGAATGTGTCCTAATTTTGGTTTGAGGACAAATTTTGTGGCTATCAACTGAAATCCAAATAGCTATTAGTCAAACTAGAAACAGAAAATAACAATTCCTTAACCTGACAAATGTCAGAATACTATCTGCACAATCTAGTCATGATAAACTCCCAAAACTAATCTAATTTCATTCCAACTGCAATAGTCTACACAAAATGATTATATGTTGGAATGGCAAGTGAGACACACATTGAATTGAAAAGATCAATCAAAAGAATGACCCATATTTATAATATTTTAAAATTTTGGGTTGGATTTAATTTCAAGTTTACTCGTATAAGATGATAGAGATTTTCAGGGAGCTGAAAAACAAATATTGTGATTTAATCCCCTTCTATTTTCTAACATCATTCCATGTAATATGTCCCAAACCCAAGCATGTGAGTTACAAAATCAAAACAATAGCATACCCGTTGAACAACACCTTCATATGTGATGCCAGTCAAACCCCATAATTGAAGCAATCTTGATTGTTACACTTGCTCCAATTACATGTTCTATCCCTCCAGAATAATCTCACTCGTCTTTAGGACACATGCCTAATGCTCACAAGTTCACTGCATGCCCGCTACATCTCTAACATGTCAAAATTTATAAGATTTTGCCTTACTCAAATTTTGAGTAGTTTTAGATATTTCTTTTATTATTATGACAAATTTATCTTTTATATATTCTGTTTCTGTCTATTAATTTAAATTCATATAAATGTCATGGTAGGTTAGATATTTTAGGGATTTCAAACTGGTTGCAAGCCAGAGGAAAGCTTCCTCTTCCCATCATTATCATCACAACCTGCGTTCTTGTTTTTGTGGCTATCTTGTATGCAGAGAGACTCAGTTTCCTCTCTTCCAAGTCCATTTCAAGTTCAAACCATGTCCTAGACAAATCACCAAACCAAAGTCGAGTAAGTCAGCTTCTCATATGCCACAACTATATACCTCACCTCATCTTTGCCTTCTTATGTTTTTATCTATTATGAGTTTGATTCTAATGCAATTATATCTCATCATACAATGACAGTCCTAGCAGGTGACAAAAAGGCAGATGAAGAGGTTGTGATTGTGAATGCATCATCATGGATTGATGACAAGTTTGATTTTGACCTTGAGGAGTGCAATGTTGCCAATGGGAAATGGGTGTTTAACTCTTCAGTAACGCCTCTCTACTCTGACATAAGCTGCCCATATATAGATAGACAGTTTTCTTGTGTCAAGAATGGGAGGAATGATTCTGACTATCGTCACTGGGAGTGGCAGCCAGAAGATTGCACCTTGCCACGGTAAGTTCCTCACTCCAACTTGCCAATTGTAATTGTAGAACTTGCTTTATGTATATAAACATTTTTATCATATACATGTATGATTAGTTTATGTAAACTACATTCCAAAATGACTATATTTTGCAGTTTCAACCCAGAGCTAGCCCTCAGAAAGCTTCAAGGGAAAAGACTGCTATTTGTTGGGGATTCACTGCAAAGAAACCAGTGGGAGTCTTTTGTCTGCTTGGTAGAATGGGTCATACCTCATAAGCATAAATCTATGAGACTAGGGAGAGTTCATTCGGTCTTCACTGCCAAGGTATTGATATATTGATTGAAATGAAGGTCAAATATGTTTACTCAACTCAAACAGCTATTAACTAGAACAAAACTTAGATGCAGTTTTACATATGCTTTTGCTGTTGTTTTCCAATCAGAATTGGAGTTTCACTTCAATAGACAGAACTAAGATGAAGCTTTAAGAAAAGAAAAAAGCCAAAAGAATACGACTCTAGGGGTAGCTATTTTCAATCAATCATATAGCCAAAAGACAAGCATACCGTTCGCTCGCACTGCTCGCATCGTTAGCCTCTGCTCGGCTCCGCTCACACCTCCGTTCGCCTCTGTTCGTACCTCCGTTCGCACCACGACCATCACCTACAACTTCCTCCTCCTCCGACCACCGCTGCAACTTCCTCCTCCTCCGACCACCGCTGCAGCTTCCTCCGCACCTTTCTTCACTCCTATAAGCAATTTTGGGTATTTGGTACCCTAAGAGCACCTGCACTTCCAAATAACTCCAAAGCTTAAAAAAAAAACAAATTCCAAATTAAAAAATATTAAAAAATATAGCATTTGTGTAAAATTAAAAACAAATATTTAAATATCCATGATAGTAAATATGGATATTTTAATAATTAAAATTTAATAATTAAAAAAATATTTACAATTTAATTCTAAAAATTTATTTATTTTTATAAAATTAAAGTTATTTTAAAGATATCATTTTATTTAAATTTAATTATATAGCATAATTTACTTTTTTTAAAGTATTAATTTTATTAATAATAATATTTTTTTATGTAATTTTATTTAGAATTTTTATTTGAGCTGATATTTTAAAAAGAATATTTAATAAATTTTATTTAAATTTAAGAAATTACAAATATATTTGACATATATTTTTTAAATAGAAAAAGAAACCAGTAATACAACTAATTATTTTTTAAACGGATGAGTACTCATTAATATTCAAAAGTGTGTGTGATCCTTGTATAGTTTTTTAAAATAAAAATGAATTATTATTATTATTAATAGTAGTAGTAAAATAAACAATTATATTTAGCGACCAAAAGAAATTCGGTGGCTAAAAAATAAACGTATTTGGTGGCTGATTCAGTGGTAAAAATAAACAATTATATCTAGCGACCGAAACAAAATCGGTGGCTAAAAACTAAATAAATTTGGTGGCTGATTCGGTGGCAAAAATAAACATTTATATTTAGCGATCAAAAGAAAATCGGTGGCTAAAAAGTAAACATAATCGGTGGCTAATTCGGTGGCAGAAAAAAGCAATAAAATTTAGCGACCGAAATAAAATCGGTGGCTAAAAAATAAACATATTCGGTTGCTAATTTGGTTGCAGATATATTTTTCCCAATTTATTCGAAACAGCCACCACTTTAGCGACCAATGGTTTTGTCACTCTCATATTCGGTCGCGGATTCGGTCGCAAAACTAACTAACATTATAAATAATTCAGTCGGTCGCTATTTCGGTCGCAGATCTGACACTACGGGTATTTGGTGGCTATTTCGGTTGCAAATTGCGACCACTAATTTTCGGTCGCTAAATTCGGTGACTAAATTGTTATTTTCTTGTAGTGATTGCATATTGATGAAATTAATGAGTATTTTCTTTGTGATGAATTTCTTAAAAATTATACAATATAAATATAATATAGTGAATTGTTGAATTTGCCAAGCATGAATCAAATTGATGATGTTGGCGAGTCAACCATTGACAAGAAATCTTAGACTTGTACTAGTTACAAATGGAATGAATTTGTTTGATAATTTAGGTATTAATCATAGTTATGAATTATTTTACTAGTTATTTATAATTTTCGTCTATAATGATGTATGAAGACTAATGCATGATGTTCTTTAAGATGACCTATGATCAAGAGACAACCAAGAGATGAAATAAATGTAATGAGTTTGTTGATTGAAGATTTGAAGGTATTATGGGATGGAAAGTTTAAAGTCTTTGATGAGTTTGTTAATAAATCTTTCCAGTTTCATGTGATATTATTTTGTACTATCTATAACTTTTTTTCATTGATAACTTGTTTGATAGTGAGTCACATCTTTAATTATGTTTTAATTTCAAATGGTGTTGGACCATTTGAGTATAATTTTTTGTTATGAAAATTGTGATTTATAATTACTTATATGTTTAGAAATATTTTTTTGAATGCATATGTTTAGAAATATATAAAAAAAATAAAATAAAAAAACACATACTACGAATGATTATGGTACAAATCTTCAACTATTATCTAAAGTTGCTCCAAAAGTAAAAAAAAATATATAACTACACGAGACATAACAACTATCATGAGGAATTGTATGTGAATGAAACAATTGACAATTATAATTGTCATGGTATATTGTGTGAATTTTAACAATGACAGAATTATTAATGATAATAATTCTAAACCTTTTATTATATATTTTTTTCAACTATTATTAAAAGTTATTTTTCTAATAGGGATTGCAGTATTTTTTTAATGAAAAAAAAATATAATAGGTATCTTCGAACTACTTTGGTTTAGAAGATTTGAAAGATAAATGGAATACGCTAATGAAACTTTATGATAATAATAAATCAATCATAAAGATAGTTCATTATCATACTTAAGTTCAAAATAAACACGTTGAGGTGGATATGCACTTTTTCTTTAAAAGTGTAATTGTAATTTAATTTGATTGATTTTACACCACATAAGCACTAAAAGAGAACTTAAAGATGTTTTTTGCGAAATGATAGTAATATTTTTTTTTGAAAGAATAGTATCTAAAGCTATAAATGAAGAATATATATTTGATAGCTTGAGATAAATAGATTATTGAAAGTTAAATCATATTAATATCCACTTTCCAAATACCTTAAACTATCTCTCAATTGGTTTATTTCCAAAAAAGTGTTAAGCTATCTCTCAATACTTGATTTCTCTATTTCTTTTTTAATTTTATGTATAAATTAATTTTAACTTACAATTTCTTTTATTCTTCTCGTTTTTAGGTACTAAAAAAAAATTATTCAAAGCATCTCTATTGTCTTGGGGTGCATTTCAAAGAGAAATAAAAACCTGACCCTTTTGAATTTCAGTGGAGGCAGATATTGAAGAATCATGAAAGCACTGAAATATGTTAAATAATTCTTTTATTGATCATCATGGAATCACTTTGTTTCTCTTTAGGGTTGAATTTTGAAATTTGGACCTTTACACCTTCCTTCTTCATAACCATGTCATCCCTTCTTCACTTTGTTGCTCTTTGTCTCTTGTGCTTGAGAGGATGAAACCTAAAAAAGTGTCCAAAATGGTTCATATATCCATAGCACCATAAAATAATTTCTAGAATAAAAAAATGAGGACCACTATCACTATGGATGAAGTTATCTACATTGTCCTAGAGATAAAGGCAACCATTATAATGGGTTTCCCTCCTTTCTCAAATCAAATTCAATATGCTTTTTCTAGCCATTTCATTAACAAATGAAAATAAAGAATTAGAATCATAACTGTTTTTTATTAAAAGATGTAGCATTGGATATAGTTAATGCACTCTTGATGTTTTTTATAAGTTTTCAACCATTGCACATAGCACCTAGACCTAGCTCAATTATTAACACAAATGATTTGAATACTCTTATCACATTGCTAAAACAAACACAACATGCAACAATTTTTTCTTCTCTATTACATACTTTGTTGTAAGAAAGTTTTAACGACACAAAGTTCAAGAACTTTATAAAGTTTGTGGATAGTTGCTTGTAAAAGTGTTGTTGCATGGTCTATGCAATTAATGTTGTTGGTGGTGTGCTATAAAAATTGTTATCAAAGTGAACCATTGGGGTTAGCAGGCCTCGAGATGCAAAACCATGTGCATAACTCACTTTAGTTTTAGGATGAAACTTTGATCCAAAGATAAAGTTTGGGAGGAAAATCAAAATGGACAAATAAAAAATATATTAACAACTATACTTCAAATATTAGCTGAAGAATATTGAAAAAAATCTACTATTAATTTTAATACAACTTCATTATAATTTCAAACAGATTTTTATTTATTGATTTATAAATAATTTGTATGAATAAGTATTAAGCGGATTTATATTTCGCATTGAAAGTTGGGTTGTAGTTATTAGTAGTTAATGTGTGGCTAATTCTTCAAATGATTAAGTATCAAATACATATATTAGTAAAAGGTATATTATTTTTTTTTTGTTCTTGTTTAGGGTTGGACAATAAAATTAGTTTGTCATTGAACGATAAAGAACATAATATGGTTAATTAAAATTGAAATTGAAATAGTCCTGATGTGTATAAAGGATGTAATATACTTTAACATTATTAGTAATGGAAAGAGTGAAATAATATTATATCATTAATAACTTTACATAAAAGTAGATTTTGTTAATCCAACTGGTAAATTATAATTTTATGTTCTCATAAATATTATTTTAAATTTTGTTAAAATTAAAAAACAATAACAAAATAATTAAATGATTCATATTTTAGTTTGTTTTATAAACTATATTCTATATTAGAGTATAATTTATACAAACAAGACATAGAATTTGTACACTTAATCTCTCTCTCTCTCTCTCTCTCTATATATATATATATATTTGAAAATATTTTAACATAACACTAAAAAAATATAAAAAATCAAAGTGAAACTAATAAATAAAATAAAAGATAAAAACTTACATAAAAATAGACATATATATATATATATAATCAACATATCTCTATTATATATATATATTATATCCTTAATTATATTTTAAAATTTCAATATTTTGAATTATTACTTTGTTACATACATAGTAATAAATAAAAAATAATAAAAATAAATCACTAATCTATATGAATTAAAAGTACATAGCACTACCTAATAATATAATTAAGTTTTTTTAATGTAATATATACAATTTATATGACTTCTTTAACATTATTTATATTTAAATAATTTTTTTTAACAAATAATTAATAAAATTAAAAACAACATTTTAAAAGTGGTCCAACCGTTTTATATCAATAATCTAATACAACCTCCATACAAAACTTTGTGGTCTCATGCAATATTCCAACAACATCTTCCAAATATCTCTTAACAAAAATGAATTGATGTTCTTGTTCCTTCCAATCTCTTGATGACTGGTTTTTCAACCTGCACTTACACTTCCTCCTCACCAATTTACAATTTTCCGTGAGCTACATATTTATTTAGCTTCAAATTAGAAACAATATCTGCACCAAAAGTAAAACCTTTCCCTTCCTAGAGTAAGAGACATATCAATTATCTCCACATAATATTGTAATTATTCTACATAAATACCAGAATAGCTACATATGATTATAAACTGTATGCACTCCACACAGCCCAAAAAACATAATATTTTCCTAAACTAGAAATATGTGGTTTTAGGCTGCCCCAAAGGTTCCCTACCCGAAATAAGCATCCTACTACCAAACAAAAACTACCCGCACTAAAAAGAACGACCTTCCACACCTCTTAGCCATCTCAAGAAGGTAATCAAAGTTAAACCAAATGACTCAAATTACATATTTTTAAATTCAATTCCAGCATTGCCAAAAAACAGAAAGCTAAACAAAATAAGGCAAGTAAAGCTTTTATGCCCACATTCTTATTTTGTTATCATCTTAATACAAATAGAGGGAGATATATCTAATCAGAAAATGAGAAGTTGACATTCCTTACTTTATGTTTCATTCATGGTTAAGATTGAATTTGTGTCATTGTAAGGATTTCCTCTGCATCTATCTTTGATTGATTAAAAATAATCCTGTTTCTATGCTTCCAAATACACCAAATCACAAAGACCCACAAACTTTTTCACAAGCTATTACCCTCTTTATTAAAGCACAATCAAAAAAATTGTTCGAAATGATGAGTTAAAATATTGTGGTGCACTGAGGTAACCCGTAACCTCTTATATTGATATATAACTATATATTTTTTATAAAAACTTTCATGTTAGACATCGCTATGCAACTTGACATCTCAGCTAGACTTATACCTCAATGAACAACAATCATTTATCATCACATGAAAAAACTATTATTAAAAAAAAGAAAGAAAATACAAAAATATGGGGAGAGTAGACCAAACCCATATATTAACGAAAACAATATATAGGTAGACTATACATATTCATAAAGAGATTATAAGAACAGACTAGATGGAAACCTATTATACAAATGAAATGATTTTATATGAATAAATTTTAAATTAACCAACTTATCCGCACACGCATTTTCAATATATAACTATATTTATAAATATTAAAAATATGAAAAAGCGTACCTTAAATATTATAAATAATTTCAAATATATCTTTGATTAATAAAAATATTTTTAAATATTAATATTTATATAACATGTTAATATAATTATTTGTACAGAATCAATTTGTTTTTAAAATAAATATTTTTTTATTTCACTCTTTCCATTAGGTTTATCATAAAAAATATCATAAAAATAAACACTAAATTAGTGTTATGGTTAGAAATCCACATATATTGAGAGTGAGTAACAAGATTTCATATGAAAAATTAAATATAATTTGTAATGCATGTCTATTTATATTTTTTTATTTTTATCATAAATTTATATGTATTTATTATTTAATATATAATAAAAAATACTAAGATAATATAAATTATAAAAATATTTAAATGTTATAAATATATGTATCATAAATTTATTTTTATTCATTATTTAATATATAATAATGATAAAAATAAAAAATTTGGATATATAGGTGTGAACGCTTTGTTATGGGTTAGAATTTTAAAAGTGAACTTAGTTAAACCTTTTGAACTAAAAATAAGCTTCTCATTGTAGTATTTTTTTTTTTAAATCTCCTTATCTTTTAGTTGTTCTCTTGTTATTACTTATATTTTAAGAGATTGTCTTAAAAATAAAGAGACAAAAATACCCTAAATTTATCTAAAACCTTACTATAATTTTTAAATATTTGTTGAAGTTTTTTTAAAAAAAAAAATATATTTTATCTTTTTATTTATAAAAAATAATATTATTAGTTCCTACACTACAAGAAAATTATTAAATAAAAATTATTTTTAGAGACAAAAAATAATTAATTGTTATATTGACAAAATTAAATACTATTTTTATAGACTAAAAAAATTATTGGTATCTAAATTAGTTTCTATTAATAAATAATTTCTAAACTAGTAATACCAAAATTTTAGATACGAACTTTAAAATCTAAATAATTGGTAGCTAAAACTAAGGTAGATAATTAAATATCAATTTAAAAACTATTTATAAAAACTAATTTAGATACAATAATTTTTTTGTCTCTAAAATAATATATAATTTTGTCAATATAAGAAGTAATTATTTTTAATTTTTAAAATTAATTTATATTTAATAATTTTCTAACAGTAATATCACAAATATTACAAAGTTGCCATATCATGCATATCAAATATATCAATTACCAAATAATACAAAAGTGTTAGTATAACATTACAAACGTATTATAGAAAGTTTATAGTTGAAAATTATAAAATTAACTTGTTTATATGATATTTTTATATAAATTTCAATTTCATTTTGCTGAAAATATATTTTAGAGTATTTATAATTTTAGTTTTCAATTAATTTAAAACTATTATGATTTTTATTTATAGATAATCGTTTTAATTATATTTTTACTTTCAACTAATATACCTTTTTTCATACTGTTTATTTTATGTCATATTTTAAACTAATTCTGATATTTTTTTTTTTATAAAAAAAGCTATCTAAGTAGCTACCTTATTTTGCTGGGTTAAATAATGACATGGTCAAAAAATATTATATAAAAACTAAAAGTTGTCATTTATCAATAAAAGTAAAAATAAAAATAAAAATTATTAGCCATCTTTCTAATTCTCAAATCTGAAATTCGTAAAATTTACATTTAAATACGATATTTTTCAATTTTAGTTTTACATATTGTTGTTTAATTTTGTTTTCCATCTAATAATGAAGAGGCTCTGGCACCTGTGGAAAACATCTTCGATTTTCTGGTATAATATAAGTGCCATCACCAAATAAATACACCTGTTGCAACTATTCAAACTCTTCCTCCATCTTATCAAACAATTTCCAAAATCTTGTTGCAGAGGATAATTTCCAAAATCTGCCACTCCAGTATGCATTGCTTTGGCTCTATTCACCAACAAATTTAGAAAGAAAGCCTTTTGTTAGTTTTTTTTTATTAATTTCTTTTACATTTTCTCAAGATTTTTTTACCCTTTTTGTTTTTTATTTTACCAATGCCATTGATGCAATTCAAAAGTTAAGACAATGTCCTATTTCACACCTTTGACTTACCATATTTATACCTAAACTGCATAAGCAATTAAGAAGATCGAAGAAAGTACATAAATAATAAATGACGAGTTACTCATAATATCATTTCACACTAAGCTCACCCACTAAACGGTGGCTCACTGGTGGCGCCACCCACCACCATCGCTGCTCATTCACAAAGTCCTATAAAAAGATGAAGCATTCCAATGACACAAGTGGATTCTCCAGTGACTCGCCGCCAGAAATCCATTTCCTCGCCGTCGCCGGATTATCATTTTTCCGGCAACCGTTTCCCGTTGTGCTTGTCGTTACCCTAGCTGGGTACCGGTTAGTTTTTCTCACAGATGGGCTCCGACCCACGACGGACTTAGATCCTCCGGTTTTGGCACCGGTGGCCGGCGACCTTGACTGCCGGAAAGATTTCTCGGCCGGATCTTGCCGGCGAAGTGTTCCAACGCTGCCTGTTTTCTGAGCCGTTTGGTCTCTGCACTGAACTAGCCTCATAGACTTAAGGTTGTTCCTTGCACCATGCACTGTTCTCTCTCTTCTCTCACCGGGAAAGGAACGATTTTTCTGCAATTTGGCCTGAGATATATCGACCCTTTTGCACGTTTCTTCTCTGTGCTCGGTGATTGAAGTAGTTGTGGACATGGTTTCGCTCAAGCTGCAAACTTCTTCTGTGGGGTCTTCGGCTCTATGAATGGACAATGGCTTTTTCTGAACTTTGCTCTGTTCATCTTTGAACTTGTCTTGGAGTGGCTTCTGAGGTTTTGGTTTGTCAAAGGTTGTTGGGTTCCATTTGGGGCCTTCCAAGAGCACTTGCTTCACTGTTTCACTTTCTTCCTCTGTTGCTCTGCTGCTTTCTAAAGGATTCTCTCGGTAAGTAAGCGGTTGTGGTGAAGCATGGAAGTTTCTTAGTGGCGAGGTCGAGGTTTTGTGACTACAACTGACACAACAACCCATTTCTATGTGGGAAACCAAGTGTTTGGTTTCCTTCAAAGGAGAAACATTGTTGAGGGAAGGCTCAAAGGTTTTTTGGGGGTTCCATGAGTGAGCTTGGTGTTTCACAGCTAATGTTAGTTAAGGAACCGAGTAAATTGTTGGGGTGAAAGTGAGGGTGTGCATTTAATGTGGGGATATGCAAAAAAAATTAATAGCAAAAGACAAGAAGCAATGGGGAAAAGTTAAAATGCAGATGAAATAGGGTAGATTCATTCAGGCAACAAACTAAGGGAGTGTGTTCTAATGGATTAGGGATGGGGTGGCAACTATGTCGTTTTGTGTGTGATATTCGTCCCTGCTTTCATGAAATTGTACACAAATATTGGGAAAGAGAGAATAAAAGCTCTTGCATGGGATGATTGGTGATCTATGCCCCATCTGTGTCCTGCAATTTTGTATTAGGTGCCGATTATGTTGAGGCATGAGATGTAGTGTAATATGTTAAAGGTCTGAGTGAGTTCAGTTATACTAGTTATTATTTGGAAAAGATTTTTTTACACTAAAAAATATATACTTTCACATTACATTATAATAATATAATAATATTTAAAATTAAAATATAAAATAAATAATTAAATATTATTTTATTACTTTGTGAGGTAAATGTTTTTAACTTAACATATGATATGTTGACACAACATGCAATTAACAAATAAATAAATTAATATTTTAATAATATTTAATTTATTTTTTAGTATAAAATATTATTATGATGGTTTATCTATGTTTTTTTTTGTCAACAAAATTTTTTCCCTTAAAATTATATTATACTAAATTTAAAATGAAAAAATAATGATTATTTTAAGACTGATATTGCAATAGAGGTGGAGACATTTCCCTACTCTAAAAAAATATTTCATTTATTTTTACTTTTAAATTTGTAATAAGAATTTAAAGTTAATGTAACTAATACTAGCATAAATGTGGACTCACTCTAAATTTCAGAAGTTAATTATATACATCTGTGTAGTGGTTAAAAAGAAGATTGTCTTAGCTTAAAATAAATTATTTTAGATTTAATTTCCTATTAATTCATGTGTCAGAAAACATTTATTTTAGTTTTTTTACATAAAATAATTTTTTAAGTTTCCATATGTATTTATTTTTTATTTTTTAGTGTTAATTTGAGTATTATATCAAAAGAAATTTTAAAAAATCAAAGACAAAAAGATAATGTTAAGTATTAAAACTAATTTTTAAAAAACTAGACAAAATGAATAATTAATTCTTAATTTTATTTTAAAATAATTTAGAATTAAACCCTTATGGGAAATACCTATATATGATAGATGTTTAAGAGAAACAAAATCACTATAAATTTCATTTAGTTTCATTAACATCTCTATCTCATGGACTAATTTTAAATACTTAAAAGTAATAAGTTTTTATTAAAGAGCATATTAAAATTATAAGTATAATAATTTTTTTCTAATAAATCTTATAAATTTGAGCTAGTTAATTAAAAGCATACTTTAATTTTGATATTAATATAGTTTTTAATATAATTACCATTAAACACGGTCTGTGAGTTCCTGAATAAGTAAAAACCTATCTGCTACTATAGAAGTAACATGATACACAGTTCCAACCAGAAAACATCACAAGTGATTCATGCATTGGATTCTTGGAGGAAGGAAACAGCATGACACATTTTGCATGTGTTTGCCTGCAGACTGTAGTAACAAGGAATTTCATAAGCTGACAAAGATGCATTCTAGGGCCAATGAAGAACAAAAGTGCCAATGTTTTATGTCAGAGTTTTCGGTTGGCCATGCCTGTAACCATAAATCTATGACACTTTCAATACAAACCAGAAGGTTTTCTTCTTTATTTTATAATTTCTCTATTAAAGTATATTTGTTCACAGTAGAATTTCTCTTTGTTCAAAGGTTATGGATAAATTATTCTAGTTTAATGCAAAACATGAAGAAAAAGAGAGCCTATGCTCGTGCAGAAAAAGTAAAACAACTTTTTCTTATGCATTTTCGCTTGCATTTATTAGAATTAATTATTACAAAATTTTAAGAATTTCAAAAGTTACATATTCTATAGTAAAATGTTGAGTTTGGATGAAAAAAAAAGAGAGAAAAAAAAGAAAGAAAAGAAGAAATAATGCTGATTTGCTAGTGAAATATGGAAAAACATAATTTATTATACTCTAAAAATGAAAAGATGTGTTTGAAAATGAAATTAATATTTTTTTTATCAGTAAAAATTAAAAATTAAATAAATTGAGGGGAATATTTTACGAATGTTTTAATCCTTGAAAATGAAATTAGTATGTTATGGAGAATAAAGTGAATGTGTTTAAAATAAATAAATAATATATATATATAATGGATTATAATTGCTTTGGTTCCTTCTATTATTTTTTTTACATTTTTTCATTTATTTCCTCTATTTATTTCTTCTCATGTTGGAGATTCTACATCGACTAGAGATTAAAGTTTTTCATAGTATATAAGTGGGTGCAAACTTCACCCCATGAGACGGTTTTATAGGGTTGAGCTAGACTTAAAGTCCACTTCTTAAGATGATATTATAGCCATTTTCGAACCTATCCTAGCAAGTGTTTGTGTTGGACCTATCGTGTCACTCGCTATCGGACTATCCATAATATATAGTTCCACGCATGAGTTGGCAGTCTCGACGTGAGGGGATGTGTTAGAGATTTTACATCGACTAGATATTAGAGTTTTTCATAGTATATAGGTGGATGCAAACCTCACTTCATGAGTCGTTTATGGAGTTGATTTAGACTTAAAGTTCACTTCTTAATATCTCAATTAAATAATATATATATATATATATATATATATATATATAAAAGTAATAATAAATATATTATGTATGAAGTTTTGTTACCCTCACCATCCTCAATCTTAGACAAACATGACATTTAAAAATCTCATCTGAATTTTACTGCTAAATCCTGTGTATTAGAATCTGGTTTCGTAGAAATTAAGAATTAATTATCACCTCCGATCTGAGAAGGACATGGACCAGACTAATAATTCTTCTTTTTCTTCTGTACTCATCATGTTTATGAAAACAACGACGCCATCAGATCTGGAAAGAACGTGTATATAGCAAGATTAATAATAATCGCAAAATTTTTTTAAAATAACAAATTACATATTATCATACGTAGTTATTATTTGACTTGGTACTTGAGTAATGAAGAATCAACTTTCCATCCGAAAAAAATTATTGTTTAAAAGACATTTTGGATTTATAAAACTTTTACACCGAAATATTCATCAACAATGATTTGTTAGGCCTAAATTTTCAAGGGCACAGAATCAAACAAAAACGGATTAAGTAAGAACAGTTCAATTCAAGTTTCACTCCCGCAAAAATTATTTATCTAAAGGTTTTCATTTGCGCAGCTTCAGATGATGTTTTTGTATTATACATTTTAAAACATTAAAAATAATATTTTATATTTTAAACTATACGTTTCAAAATATATTTTTTCTATTTAAAAATCACATTTCGAAATATATTATTTATTTTATATTTCAAAATATAAATTCTAGAAATTATTTATAATTTTTTTTTCAGATTTCACATTTCATCATCATATTTGAAAATTACTCTTTGTGGAATGCAATACTCCAAAACTAAGAATTCTAAAATCAATCATAATTTTGATAAAAAAATTAAAAAATTAATGTTAACATATTTACTTTTCTATTTTAAGTTATTGGATTTTATTAGTTTTTTTTCTCAACTTTCCTTATTATTTTTTTTGTTAGGCTTTAGTTTTTGTTTTTTTTATATATACATTGATGTACTTTACTTTGTGAATAAGAATTTGCACTTTCTTTTCTTTTTGCTTTTCCTTTCTTTTACATTTGAGCTGCTTTTTTTTTTATTAGGGTTCATAAGAATCTTTCATTCTCTACTTTAAGCAAGAGATCTTCATCAATTGTAATAATTAAGGTTATGTGAAAACTGATTCATGTTCTAAAAGTAGGTCAAATCAAAATATCCTTAAACATAAAATTAATATACCATTCTCTTCAAAATGTATGAGATGCCTTTGAAAATTTAAACTACTGTGTCTTTTTTGTTATCTGTTTCTTATCTATAAACCCAAAATTGTTATGGTCACTTGTGTTTTTTTAGGGATTGCCGAAGTTTTAATCATTGATAATGAAGGAAGATGAAACCATCTAAGAAATTGGAGAGAGTTACTACTAGAGTTAAATCTAATAAACAAATAAAAAAAAGTATAACAACTACGTAGAAAGGAAGGATTATTACAAAGATGACAAATGGAGTTTGAAGAAAATATTTGAAATTAGTATATAAATCGATGTTTTTGCATATAGAAAATAAGTTATTATTTTTCTATAGTATTTCTAGAAGTTTGATCCTCTATTTGGTCCTTAGATTATAATAAATAAGATAGGATCTCAGTTTTGTAAATAGTCTATTATATTAACTTAATTTAATCTAGGAAACAAATAATTTTTACAAGATTGAATATCTTTTATCATTTACTTTTAAGTCTTGTAATTTTTTGTCTTTCAAAATATAAATTGTCTTTCTGTCCGAAGCAAAGTATCTACAAAAATACTTTAACGCTAAGTCAGATGTGGTGATGTTATAATTGTGTTTAGGGTTAAACATTCATTACATTTCATTTTTGGAGCATTCACCTATTTATAGTTTTTGTCATGGATCCCTACATATAAGGAGGTCATTTTAGACCCATGTAGGTCCAATGCTCATTTAATCATGTTCTTAGAGAGTAGTTAGACTTTTTTTCATAATTAACCACCATCGTAAATAAATAACCTCAGACAAAGCCTTTCAACTCGTTTATCTTTCAATGTTCAACGGATGAATAATCTCATACAAAATCTCACACACTCTTACATACAATATCTAACTTGTTTAAATTCAAAATGTGTTATTAAAATCATAATCACAAATAATTTTAAGATATTTAATTTATGATATTCTTGAAAAATATAAATACTTATATATTGAAATACACAAATATAGAAAGTGTTTTCTTTTTCACTAAAAATACCATATATGTATATAAAAATGCATATAAAATTAGTAAAACAAAATGTATATATAAAACACCTTAAAAATCCCTTTTTGATAAATTACTTATAAGTATTCTTCAAAACCTAACTCCAAATCTCTCTCTCTCTCTAATAATTTATATAATTAAAAAAAAATCTTATTATTTTTTATATTATATTTATTTATTATTTATTTTATTCCTTCTTATCATAAGAAGGTTCTTTTATATAGTTATTTTTAAAAATTAAATATTATATTTTCGTAATTAATTAATAACTTTAAATTTATAAACTGTTTTTCATTTTTATTTATTTAGTCATAACATATTTTTTTTAATTTTTTTAAATTACTTTTCAATTTTCAGACTTTATCTTCACAGAATATATAGTGTTCAAATTACTTTATATATATATATATATATATATATATAAACTATGAATTTAATAATAAGAGTTAAGATATAAGAATCCCAACATAATTGCAATTTCCTTGAACAAACAAAATTTTTCCTTCATTTATTACTAAAACTTCAATTCAGATTACACCCTAAAAATCACCTCAATTGAAAATTAATACTATCCAAATGTGACAAACCTCTTACTCATATGGACGTATGCAAAAAGCTAGATTTTGCTTGGAAATCTCTGGGATCATGGGAAGTTATTCTTCTGGGAAAAAGGTTTTACAAATTTGTTTTTTCTTCCTTTGAAGACATGAGAAATGTCCTAGTAGTGAGGTTTTGAAATCTTAATTCGGGTATCTTGAGAGTTTGCTTGGACCGAAGACTCTATGACATCTTACATGAAGCTCATCAAAGCTCAATGTTGGATTAGGATTCACGATCTTCTTATGAAATATTGACAATCAAAAGCAATTTTCTCTATAGCGAAAGGAATTGATACTCCTTTTTCTCTTGATGATTTCACCATGAGTAAATCTAAAGGTTTGTTTGCTAGAATGTTAGTTGATATTGATATCCTATCTGCTTTGCCTATTCAAATTTTGGTGGAAAGACTTAGTTTTTCTTTTATTGCAAATATTGAATTTGAAAAGTTGACTCCATTATGCTTTTCATGCAAAATGACAGGGCATAATTTCTCTAGATGCAAATGAAATCATGATAACCTTAATAACACGGTCAACTGGATGCTACTATTGTTGTACAATATAAACTTGTGATTAACCAGACCAATTAAACTAATTAAACTAATTAAACTAATGATGTTCCTCACAAGGAAGCGATTGGTGTCACAGAGAAACAAAATTATGGGTAGAGACACAAATATATGATGTACATGTTCGTAATGCAAGGATGGTCAAAGTTGAGGGAGTTGTTATTAATCTTTATACCTTATTAAAGTTGTTATTCCCAAGCGGAAAACGAATATCTTATTGGTCAAAAGTTTAAGAAATCGACTGAAGATATAAGAGCTGGTTCAGGATCTTAGGATGATATTTTTGTTGATATGCCTTCTTTGGAAAATGTTCATGAATCAAATTATTTTCTATAAAAAAAAAGGAATTCCTTACCTCTTGAAAATTTTGGTCTTTTAGAAGGATTCTCTCATCTAAAATCTACAACTAATTCAATAAGTCCTAAATTAGTTGTTGTCAAACAAATTACTTCTAAATATGTTTTTTAAGATTTAGTTTTGTAAAATTAGTTTGAATCTCTTTCGGGTGAGGAACAAGAGGTTCCATTGTCATGTCCGACATCTTATCAGTAGATACAGTTGAATCTACCTTGACATGTATTTTCTTAGAAGAAATCAATTTGATCTCAAAGTTCTTAGAAGATGATGAATTTGTTTAAAACTCTAGGAGACCGAGATGTCCTCCTAAAGTTGGAGTGAAAGTAGATAAGATGACCTCCAAGACAGGTCAACCTAAGAAAAAGTAATGATAGTAATGTGCAACAATATCATATGATTTTATTACCATTGCTGAAATTAGGTCCATTTGATTGGAATCTGTGAGGAACAATAACAAAGAATGACAACAACAAAAACACACGGAAAGAGGACACACAAATTTTAGCATGGAAAACCTTCTCAATGTGAGAAGTAAAAACCACAGGCACAAGCTAGTCAATTAAGCTTCACTATGATCAAAATTAAGGTTACAAGAGAGTCTCAAATCACAAAACAAATTGTGCTTAATAATCAGTCAAATAACAAGATAACAGAGATGAAACAGAGAACAAGAAACCAGAAAATTCACAAAATTCGTAGCTACTTTACGCGGTTTATAGGTCATTGTTTTGGTGATTTTTCAACAATCCAAACGGTCAAATTGAAGTACCACAAGTTATGAACTAGCTGACAAAATCTCAGCCCGATCCAACGGTGAAGAAAACCTCGGCATCAGTTGAAAGTTGTTGGACAGAACTTCCTCTCTTCACTCTTTTCTCCTTTTCTTTTCTCTCCCTCTCTATGCTAACAACTCTCTTTATTCCAAAAAAAACCTAAAGATGATTAATATTGGGCTGGACCTCCACATAGACCTCCACATAGAAAGTGAGCCCAACCCAACAATCTAGTCCCCCATTTTTTTTTATTTGTATACTATTTTTCATGGAATGGTACATGCTACCTAACATGAGTTATATTAAAAAATTAATCACAATTCCAACATCATGCTCTTTTTCCAACTACACACCAAGTTATACAAATGAACACTCTTCTAACTGTGTAATGAACTCACTTTTTGTTGTTGACAACTTTTGCTTTCAAGAAAATTATTTTACTCAATTTTCAATACTAACCATCACAGCCACTTACAAAAAGGGAAAACTATAAGGTGTGCAACAATCAAGAGTTAGGTGATAGTGACACATTTATCAAATACAATGAAGAAAATTATTAAGATTTTGGTTAATCAAAAGAACTAGACAAATGTGATTTGTTTGATGGGCATGTTTACATGTATTTAACAAGAGCCAATTTTGCTCAATGGCTCTTTGGCCACAACATTATATTATGCTGGTGGCAGCAAAGTAATGCTTTTGATTGAGGGCAGCTACACCAAATTTACAACACTTCAAATACAGAACATGTCTTTGAAAGAGAAAGAGACTGGTGGACCCCACAACTTTTTTTTTACTTTTGTTTTATTCACAAATTTAGGAAAATAAATAATATTTGACCACCTCATGTCCTCTCTCTTCTTCCTAGTGAATAAGAGAATCATGAACACAAATAAAACATAAAATACACATAATTCGGTAACGTCAATCTAAGTTCAAACTTTGAAAGAAAACAGTAACCACAAAAATTAGAAAAATAAAGATGTTATTAATTATGAAATTAAAATTTCACATTTAAAATTTGTGCCCGTTAAATAGTGCAATATTATCGATATACAATGGTGAAAACGATGTAATAACTCCTATTTTCAATTTCCAAAAATTATTAAAAAACATATTTTTATATTGCATTAAATAATGCAATATTATATATTGACAGTGGTGAAACCGATCTAATGACTTCCTATTTTCAATTTCCAAAAATTATTAAAAAAAAGTTTATATTTCTAAATAAACGCTAAACTAAAACGACTCTTGACAAAAAAATACAACACATTTTATATACAAGTTTTGTGCGGATTCTAAAAACTTTAAACTGATTAGAAAAATTAAATTATTATTATAAATTAGATAGTTATATCAAATTATTATTATATAATTAAAAATCCTCTTATTATAATTCTGTTTGAACTGCAAGGACATAGAATTACCATGAGCAGTGAGTGAGCATAAAAGGAACGTTGGTGGACCCAAGAATTGAATTTTTATTCTTTTAATTTAAAGAGTATTTGAATCGAACGTTCAAACCAAAAACAGTGTTAGTGCTGTCGTTGTAGTAGTTGAAAGCTCATACTTTTGGAAAGAAGAACAAAGCAGCAGAACAGAGTGTTTCTGTCTCCATCTGTATGCACTTTGGACAATTGGAACCATCTCTTCTTTTTACACTCTCAACAACCATCTTCTAACCTTCCCTCACTTTAGCTTTATTTGCCTCTGATTGCCAAAGGGTATGTTTCGTTTTTCATAATTACCCTCATTCTCATCAAAGTCTATGCCTTTAGCTTACTCTGTTGTTTCGATTTTCAATTCTTAGTTTAGTAACGTTTTTTAGACCTGTGTGTCTGAAGGCTGTGGAAAAGGTGCTGTTAGTAGAAGAAGACAGTTTCTTTGGAAGAAATGGGTTGCTGGAATTCAGACTTGAATTTGCAAATTTTCATCTTTTCAATGTTGACTTTCAGTGCAACTTTCTGTGTTGGGGACACTGATCCACTTGATGGTATAGAATAATAATTCAGGGTTCTGATTTTGTAGTTTCGTTTCTAATTTTATGATGCTCTGTTTCTGTAAGACTAAAGCATCATCCGTATTCTGTTTGCATGTTAGCTAAAAGTTTTCTTTAAATGTGATTATTGTTCACATTTCACAGTTGCGGCAATCAATAGTTTGTATGTGGCTCTTGGCTCACCACCCCTCGAGGGGTGGAAAGCCTTAGGAGGAGATCCATGCTTGGAACAATGGGAAGGTGTGAGTTGTGTCTTCTCCAACATAACTGCTTTGTATGTCTTTCCTCTCTTCCTTAAACTATTGTCGGTTGTTTAGTCTTGTTTTCTGTTCTATTTTCTTAAAAACTACACTGTTTTTATCTGTTATATGGTGTTCTTGAATTGTTTAATTGATGAAGGTGGATGTGATCCCTTGGGATATGGCCCTCTAAAATTTATATTTGGGTTGACAGGCGACTGGGAGGCATGAGTTTAAGTGGACAACTGGGAAGTAATTTGGATTTCCCATCCATCATAGAATTGTAAGTGTGTTTGAATTTTCAAGAAACGGTAGAGGCCATTATCATTTATTTCAAAACCAATGAATTCAGTGTTATTATATATTTGAATGGGGTAATCCACGGTATCATTTTTTTTTTATTTTCCCCTGCTAACCGTTGAAATTCTGAACTTTTGTATGCCACGCCCATTTTGCTTGCTTTGTTTGCTAAGACATGACCAAAATGGTTGGATTATCCGTAAATATCTTTGAATGTAACTTTTCAACTTTGAGATACAACATGCAACAAAGCTTGTCTCAGAGCTTATCAAGCGGGTAACCTCAGAATCAGCTTAGACCTCTATAGTTTGAGTTCCTTTGCTAAACATAATTCCAAATAAACTTTCCATAATTCTTCCACAAAAGTTGAAGCTCTCTCTATCTTTTTTGCATAACTAACCACCCACCTAACTTGTTCATCCCTTATAACTCCAACACATCTTTGCCAAACCATTTAATATAGTAGTAGTTGTGTGTCTAATGTTGGATCAAATGCTTACTACTAGACCAAAGTTAATGCTGGTAGTCAAGGTGCAATTATTTCTACTTAAGAGCGCAGTAGTCCAAGCGCTACAATTTGGCCACTTGACCTCCATCATAGGACAAGTGATGCCAGTTACAACAATCTCCCCATCAACTATTGTGCCACTAGGAATTGAACTCTTGGATTGTGACTCAGTCCACCTAACCTACGTCACAGGATAATTGTGCAACAATCTCCCCTTAAACAATTGCTCAACTGGAAATTGAACTCCTGACTTTGGCTCTTGATATCAATTGTTGGATTGAGCGCTTACCACTAGGCTAAAAGCTATAGCTGATAGTTTGAGTGCAACTCTTTCTAGTTAGGAGTTCAGCAGCCCAAACACTAATATTCGATTGTGACTTGGCCCAACTGACATCAGCCGTAGAACAATTGATGTCGCTTGCAACATCCAAGTACTTTTCAAGTCATCCAGCTGGCTAGTGTTCATGGGCCATATTTAATTTTATCCAATTCTGCAACTTAGTAGTTAAAATCCTGCTCCTATTTTCTGCATCTATGAGGTGGTACCATATGTGAGAAGCTGTGGGACAATCTCTGAAAGCATGTAAAGTTGTCTCCTCCATTTATTAACAATGTTGGTATGCTGAGTTTGTTGCTCCCCATTAAGATATGTAGATTAGTAAGAATTCTATCTTGTGTGATCTGCCAAATAAAAAATTTAATTCTCTCATCTCAGGTGCTTTAATTCTCCAAATTTTGTTCCTAACATCATTAATCTGCAAATTATGAAAATTATTTATCATTTTGTAAGCCTACTGTAAATTTCTTTTTTTTGTTGCCTGCCCAAATCTTTTTATCTTTAGTAGCCTCTGTTGAAGGAGGAAGTAAAATTTTGATTCTTTGGACTTCTTAACAGGGTAAAATTCTGTTAAGAAGCTGTGTATTCCAACTCTTATCCAGTCCAATCAGATCTATTATAGCTCTTGACTAAGAAGCAATAACTTTGTTGTGCATTGCATGATGTCACACATGGCATATTGAAAATTATTGCGTTTCTTTTATGTAATTTTTATTTTGGTTCTGTAATTGTGCTTTCATTTTCATGAAAACCTCAAGAAGCTTTCTATTCCTCAATTGGGCAGGGATCTTAGCAACAACCATATTGGAGGGGCCATTCCATCCACTTTGTCCCCTACTTTAAAGAACTTGTAAGTTTTCTTTAATCACCAAATTTATGACTTGTTTTACTGTACTGGCTATTGCTAAATAATTTGTATTCTTATCCATAATTGATTATCCTTATGCTAGTTTCTATGTTTCTTTTTATAAATTTAGGTCACTCGCAGCTAATCAATTAAATGGAAGCATTCCGGATGCCTTGTCCTCATTAACTCAATTGTCAGACTTGTGAGTTTATAGCATTGCCTTGTCTTCGTGCTAAGTTGTTCTATTTTTCCAAAATCTGTTTTTTCATTTTGAATGAGAATGTGCTGCCACCTTTAGGTCATTAAAAGATAACCATCTGAACGGACAAATTCCAGATGCATTTCTACAATTCACTGGTTTGTTGAATATGTAAGAAAATGTCGTTAAGTCACATTGATATTTCAGTGTCTTTATTTTTTTCTACCATGACAAATCCTGCGCATTGCTGCAGGGATCTGTCTGGCAACAACTTGAGTGGTCAGCTGCCTCCCTCAATGGGGAATTTGTCATCTCTTATCACATTGTGAGTAAAACTCTTAGCAACTAAAAGGTTATGTTTTCCTACTTGCTAAATGAAATGAACATATGTTTTTAAAATTTTATTTTTCGCAGACATTTGCAGAACAATCAACTTTCTGGGACCCTTTTTGTTTTGCAGGACCTCCCTCTTCAGGATCTGTATATTTCTCAGAAACCATAGTCTCTTTATAGACATATAAATGAGTCAAATGACTGTTGTTATTTATGCTTAAGAAGTTTAAAGTGCGTTTAAGTTAAACTGTGAATTTAAAATGATGTAGGAATATAGAGAACAATATATTCTCTGGGCCAATTCCTCCAGAGTTGTTGAGTATCCCCAATTTCAGGTTAGTCATGGCTTACACTTTGGCTATATCTTTTTCTGTTCTAACATAGAGTTTTTAGTCAAACTCCTTTTTCTCTTGTTAAATTGAAACCTTTGTTCAAGTATTATTATTTTGTTCTTCATGGAGATGTTACATTCGAAATTTTCTACTTTAGTTTTATATCCATAAAATATAAAGCCATATGCTAAGATTATCCTTTACCAGATTATTGGAGCATTTTATTTTTGGCTTAGTTTCTTTGCATAAGGCATTGTGGTCAAATAAATTCATCCATATCCCCATTATACAAGTTAGTTATAGTAGTATTTACCTTGCAGAAAAGATGGGAATCCGTTTAATACTACTATCATTCCATCACCTCCGGCTGCTTCCCCTGCTCCTGTTGCTATGTCTCCTTCCCCAGAAATATCACCTTGGAAAGTGGCAAATAATCCCTCTGCTACCACCTTAAAAGCACCAATACCTGCAATTGCTGAGAGGTCTTTCAGAACTAAGAAATTAGTTTGGATTGCTGGTGCAGGCTTTTTAATATTTATTGCATTAGGAGTTTGTCTTCTAATTTTGTGGTGCTTTAAGAGAAGACCAGAGAACAAGAGTTATAAGAAACACAACATGAATGTGTATAGAAGATCTTTGCATAAACGTACAAGCAGTGAGTCCACTTTTGAAGCAACTGATGACGAGGAGAAAGGTAAAATCAGATGATGAATCTTCTATTCTTTTAGTGTGTTACCAGTTGCAATATAACTTCTTAAATTCTATTTGCAATTAGTACATGGCAAAAGAATTTCTTTAATTTCAGAATGCGATAACATTTATGTATTAAACAATGCAGGATGGGATTCAAAACTTCCACCCTTGCAGCCAGCACCACCATATCAACTCCCAATCATTCCTGAAGAGAATTTAATCATTAATCCAGCTATATTTGGTAAAGCAACCAAAAGACAAATTGTAACAAATTCCATCAAAGTTTATACTGTTGCATCACTTCAGCAGTACACAAATAGTTTTTCCCAAGAAAATTATATTGGGGAAGGCATGCTTGGCCCTGTTTATAGGGCTGAACTCCCTGATGGAAAGGTAATGCTCTTCTAGTTTATCGTAATTGGGCATTCTTAAGTTAATTTCTTTGATAACTTAGCCTTGATTTCAATGGAGTGAAAGGGAAGAAGAGTTAACTTTTCAATTTTGATTTAATTTTTTATTTTTTTAAACAACATTATTTAAAATTATAGGAAAACGCCAGATATTTGTTCATCTTTTTTGCTTACTCTTAATAGTTCGAACAGTATTTCTTTTCCTCTACTACGGTGAATAAATTCAGAAGATCAGTTTAAAGTGCTTTTCTTTCCCTCTCAATGTCGAAATAGAGACATGCTTGGAGATCCTTGGTAGTTAGTCTCAAAGATAGATCGCAGTTTCATACTTGACAGACATTATTTTTTGTAATGAATCTGATCTTGTGATTTTTTAAGATTTTTTCTGTTGTGCTCACTTGACATGATCAGTTGCTAATTATTTTAGTTGTTTCATTTATTCAAGTGGAGCTTCATATGCTCATCATTCAAATTATCTTCACTGTAGTTACTGGGAGTTAGAAAGCTGAATGCTACTGCATCTATGGGGCAAAATCACGAACAGTTTCTTCAATTAGTTTCCAGTGTCTCCAAAATTCAACATGCTAATATTGTAAAGCTTATGGGCTACTGTGCCGAGTATAGCATACACCTACTTGTATATGAGTATTGCAGTAATGGCACCCTTCATGATGCATTGCATACAGATGATAAACTTCGGATTAACCTTTCATGGGATGATCGCATTAAAGTGTCACTTGGAGCGGCAAGAGCTTTAGAGTAAGTTTAGCATTTAGTCACAAAATCATTAACTCTTTCATGTAACTTAATAAATTCAATATTGATTAATGAACAATGCTCGTCTTTTATGGAGGTTGCAAACATATTTTTATGTCATGTATTCAAAATAATATTAAGTCATGCAATATGTACAATCCTTGCTAGGTGGTTTTTAAGAAATAAAGGCAAGTTGGATCTCCATATCCACATATCAAGTTTAGAAGGAATAATATTTTCTTCTATTTAAATTATGAGGTCATTAGACCTATATATACATGAGAGCTTGCTAGTTATTTTAGGAAATATGGACAACTAATTCTAGAGAAACAAATCCCTATGATTGTGGGATTGTTTCTAAATACATAATCCTAATATTAATAGTAAGATACAGCTGTGATACAAAATAAAAATATAATAAGGATAAAATATAAAACTTCCTAAACAGTTTTGACACTCCCCCTCAAGCTGGTGAATAGATGTTCTCCATTCCCAGCTTGGATATAATTCTTTCAAAGTTACTGCAGTTCAGTCCTTTGGTGAGTATGTCTGCAAGTTGACTCTGAGTGGACACATATGGGGTGCAAATCAAGCCACTGTCTAACTTTTCCCTTGTGTGGCGCGGCTTGTTGCAGTAGGTACACCAGACTTCCTCCTGTTTTTTCTCTATATTGGAAAACCCGCTTTTCTTCTGGTTAGTTAGCATGGCTGTTCCTCCTTCAGCTTTCATTGCTGAGCTTTCAGTAGTTGGGGTCTCCAACATCAGTCCTCTCCTGCTTTCTTCACTTCGAATAATGGCTACCACTTCATTAAGCCCTGGGACTTTCTCTTTTCCCAAGATTTGGATTCGAACCTGATCATATTCAGGATTCAGGCCTACCAAGAAATCATAGACTCTATCTTGTTCAATATACTCCTTAAGGATTGCTGAGTCTTCTGAACATTTTGCTTTTATAACTCGGTAGTGATCCAATTCCATCCATAGGGACTTGAGTTGATTGGCATATTCTGTAACAGATTTGTTTCCCTGCTTGGCAGCCACGGTTTTCACTTTTACATCATATATTTGAGCAGCATCCTTGGCCTTAGAATAGGTTTGTTCTACTGCCTCCCAAATTTCCTTTGCTGATTTAAGGAACATGCAGGTATCACTGATTTCTGGGACCATTGAATTCCACAGCCATGCCATGATCATGGAGTCTTCTTCATCCCATGATTTGAACTTGGCATCCTGTTCATCAGGGGCCATATCAGTCAGGTGACTGACCTTTCCTTTTCCTTTCAAGATGGTTCTAATGAGTTGAGACCATTTGAGATAATTTTTTCCATTTAATCTATAAGCAGAATGAACATTCTGCAATTCTCCAGCAGTTTGGGATCTGTCCCCAATAGGATTCACGATCTCAGTGATCTCAGCCATCACAGTGATGAACAGTAGCGGCGGTGAACAGTAACCGTGATGAACAGTGCGTGGTGAACAGTAACCGCGGTGAACAGTAGCCGCGGTGAAGGCTACACAGCAATGAAGGCTGCGATTAGGCCAAGGTTGTGCAGCAATGAAGGCTGCAGCAAGGCTCAATGTTGTGCAGCAATGACGGCTGCAACTTAGGGTTTTCAGGCACGGTCAGAGACTCCTAAAGATCAGGAGCTCTGATACCATATCAAGTTTAGAAGGAATAATATTTTCTTCTATTTAAATTATGAGGTCATTAGACCTATATATACATGAGAGCTTGCTAGTTATTTTAGGAAATATGGACAACTAATTCTAGAGAAACAAATCCCTATGATTGTGGGATTGTTTCTAAATACATAATCCTAATATTAATAGTAAGATACAGCTGTGATACAAAATAAAAATATAATAAGGATAAAATATAAAACTTCCTAAACAGTTTTGACACCACATATAAAGAAGTCATGCTTTAGACTGTTAACAATAGGTTAAGGTAGTGTTGTCATTTTCTTGACAACATTAATTTTGATCATCTCCTTTCTTCTCATAAATTAGGTATTTGCATGAGTACTTTCAGCCACCTATTGTGCACCGAAACTTTACATCTGCTAATGTACTCCTCAATGACAAGTTGGAAGTGCAGGTCTCTGATTGTGGATTAGGTTCTTTACTGTCTTCAGGCTTTGCTAGTCAGGTAACTCTTCAGCTTTAATGCTTTCCCTTAATTTCAAACGGATACATAGTTTGGGGATTTGGGGTCTTGATTCTTTTGTGTTTTTTAAATATGCTTTGTGACATTCTTGTATTGCTAATAAATATGAAAGTATAGGAACATGTGGTTGGATTTCATTTTATGTTTATAAATCAGACTGCTAAGGAAGTAGTTTTGAGAAACAATAAGATGCAGTTATGGCCAATGGCAGATGACTTAACTGGTAGTATCAAGTAGCATGTATTTTATTATAATTTCACCTGTTGATTTATAAACCAACGACTATCACAATGTCTTTGCCCTGTAAACACTAAAGTGGGGATGCACTTTAGAGTAGCCAAGTCCCAGTAAGTGCTTTCTTGAGGCCTTTGACATGCACAAACTTTGGAATGTTCAACCTTACCTTCCCCTTATATTTGCATGTACCAAAAAAATGGATGTAGTTATGAGACTTGTTTAGGTGTGAAAGGATTCAAAGAGACACTGATCATTCCACACCCTCTTTCTAGCTACATCATGATTGCTGCTAACCAAATTTGACTTTAAAATTAGGTAAAGCCTAGATCAAATGGATGATTGGTCTGTTCTACAAACTATATGAAGGATACATATATAACTAAATTACTTAAATTCCAAATTGTCCCAAAACTCAATTTCTGAAAATTCACTTCACATGTGTGTGGGTGTTGTTATGCTTGTAAGATGGCTCACACAGGAGCAACTAAAGGATAACTTTTCTCCATTTTTGTTCATTTATGGCTAACAATAGTGCATCTATTTTCAGTTGACGGGGCACCAACTCACAGCTCATGGTTACAGTGCTCCAGAATATAACAATGGAAGTTATACACTGCAAAGTGATGTCTTTAGCTTTGGAGTTGTAATGCTAGAACTCCTCACTGGACGAAAATCCTATGACAGGTTAGCAATCCTTTTAGTGATTAAATACTTGTGTTTAATAAAGTTGTAATTTAAGTGTTGGATTTGGCTAAGGCACCATCAATTATGTGTATTTGTAGCTCACTGCCTCGTGCAGAGCAGTTTTTGGTGAGATGGGCAATCCCTCAACTCCATGACATAGATGCATTGTCAAAAATGGTTGACCCCTCTTTAAAGGGAGAATATCCTAAGAAATCCTTGTCACGTTTTGCAGACATTATTTCTTCATGTATACAGGTAATTTTCTGTCTCCTTTTATGCCAAATCCAATAAGAGATGTTGGAGTCACAATGATAATCAGTATCTTTATCAGGTTGTAGTTACAATTTACAAGTTCTTTCTATTTGAATGATATAATAATGATTCTTATGGCCCATTATTCTTTTCAATTGTTTTTCTTCCAGCATGAACCTGAATTTCGACCAGCAATGTCAGAAATTGTTCAGGATCTCTTGCGAATGATGTAGATGGTCGTGTAGTTGTTACTGAGGAGATGAACTGCCTTAGCTAGTAAAAGAAGCTGTGGTTACCAATTTTTCTGAATGTTACATATTCATTCTTTTATTTCATTTTTCCATTGTCATTAATCGTTTTGTAATTTGTGAATTTGTTGTGTTTTATGTGTTATTCCAAAAGGCAAAAGTGTTACATTGTCTAGTTTCATCATGTTTAAGTATTTTATATTACGATATGTTTCTAAAATTAAGTGAATAGAGGTGTGGACTCATCATGCACATGAGCTTATGCTGTAAGATTAGATCTTGTAGGCACAGTTTAGATTCAAAATCTACCCATTTCGCCCCTTCTGCAATGGAAGTTGTCTACATTCTTTCCATCCAAACCTAAGTTTATTTTGTCTATCATCAACACATTGATGATTGGTTCCACACAAATAAGTTATCCCACAACACTTTGTTTAGCGTAGTTGAATCATTAGAAAAAATCATTACATGAAAACTAATTAAAAACAAAAAATAATTAATCACTATATTAATTAAATGAAATATAATTTCAAAAACTACAAAAATTATTAATATATAAAATAATTTTTATTATTAATAAATAATTTCTAAATATATACCTAATTAGTTACTAAAATTTTTAGTTTCCAACTAATACATCTCATTCTCACATTTAATTCATTATTAATAACATCATCAAAAGTGTGTCATGTGTGATATACAATTTCACTAATAGTTAAAATACAAAAATATATTTATAGGACTAAATTAGAAAATATATGATTTGTGGGAACTACAAATACAAATGGATATATTTTTATGGACTACATAATTAATTTTTTTCACAGATACCAATAATAAAAATAACATATTTATAAAGACTAAAATAAAAAATAATATATTTACAAAGTAGTAAAATAAAAAGTGATATTTACATAAATGTATTTAAATGTTACCCTAAATTAATAGATAAATAACAATAAATAATTTTGATTATCATAAAAAAGTTATACAACAACTAGTTCCTAGATTTCCAGGAGACCTATATTTTTTATTATCATAAATACAATAAATAGGGAACTAAGCCAAAACACCCTATATTTTTTAGGGACTACAATTTTAATTAAACCTAAAAACTTATAATAAATGTTACTACACAAATATTTAAAAAGAAGTAAAATCAAATAAGAGAATTGATTGGTTCAAGTGATGATATAAATTTATTTAAGGGTAAATTACAAGGGGACTGTTATGTGACAAATATACATATATATAAACTAAAGGGGACTATAATTCTTTGATTTGAGTTCTGGTGCTAACAAAAAGTAATTTATTAAAATTAACATATAAAAAATATAATAGAAAGAAGTTAAAAAAAGAAATAAAATGTTTATAAGAAAATTAGTCTCCATAAAGAAAAGCCATAAAAGTGTGGGAAGTGAAAATATATTGGAGCAGTTGGGTAGTTAAGAGTTGAAAAGGAAAGCATTAAGTAGTTAGTTAAGGTTTGGTTAGTTGATAATAAAAGTTGTATCCACTAATCCATGAATGAGGTTGAGGACTTCATCACCCACACCTACTTTTATTCATTCTTATTTACATTTCATTGCTTCCATATGCACCTCCTATGTCCTAAAACACTCTTATCACTTTCCAAGTACCAACTTAAAAGATCAATGAAGAAAACTAAGATTTTGTTTGGATTGAGGTTGAGGTAAACATGAAAACTAAAAAAGAAAAGCATGTTATAAATAGAGATTAGATTAAGAGAAAGTGAAAGAAAGATTGAGAAGAAAGATTACAATTGATGTGATTGACTTTTTTTATTCATTATTTTATTTTAATAATATTAAATTAATTACTTATTTTATTATTAAATAAAAACATAAATATTAGTACAAATTTAACAACATATATATTATATATGAGACATAATGATTATGTGATATTTTCTTCATAAATCTATTTAAAATTGAAACTTATCTCAATTTTTATGTTTTCATATTTTTTTAATATATTATTTTTTTTAACTTTTTTTTCTCTCTAAATAATATTTCATTGAATCCAAACACGTTCTAAATAAGATTGAAGAAGACCTTGAAAATAGTCATGTAAAAATCATCGAATAACATTGACAATGGTTAGTGAGATATAGTAATATTCTCTTCACTTTATTTAATTTTTAATTATGATAATATCATACTACCATGAAAGCAAGAAAAAAATACATGTTATTCTAGTGATTCGGTTGTTTAATTTGATTTCTACAAGTACTTATGCAAATAAATGTAATTTATTAAAATTGATGAACTATTTTACATGAACGTAAATATATGAAGTATTATTTAAAATATTTTTAAATATGGTTTAAATTTATCTAAATATATAGTTAATAGGTATAAAATATTCATTAAATTAATAGTTTGATTAATATGAACTATTCATAGCAAAAAAAACTTGTGTTTCTTATATTTTAATACGAATAGATGTATAAGAGTGTAAAGCAGGAAGTAAAAACAATCATGACTGAGCCTTGTAAGAAATAAAGAATTAATTGATTTTTTTTTTTAGTTTTGTCTTTTTCATAGTAATATATATTATTCTTAGAGTTAATTATTTTTTATAGTTATATTTCTACGTCAAATACAATTTTATCATGACAATTTGATATCATAACTATGACTTAAGAAAAACACTAATAATTTAATATAAATATATGATGAGTGAAGATGTTTTCACTTGTAATGCAACAAGAATGTGAGTAGGGATTAGAAGAAAAAATAATATGGGAAAAGAACTTATATCTAAATAGAAGAACTTTCATCATTAAAATTCAAATATTGTTTGAACTTATTTGAAGTTATAAATGCCACTTGACATTAGAAGTAGGTGGAGAAAAAAAAAACAATAAAATGAAAGCTATTTGACATTTAGAGTTTAAGTCAAAGCGAAGATTTGTTGAATATAACTTAAATTAATTTGCATAGTTAATTAATAATTATAAACCATTCATCAAATTAATTATTTGATTAACATGAACCATTCCAAGAAGTTTGTGTTACTTATATTCTAATATGAATACATACATAAATTTTAACATAAATTCAAGCAAATTCTACTTATATGAGAGAAAAATGAAGGACTATAGATATAAATTTTTTATCACTCACTCATTTTGTGACTTTGGACTTGTAATTTTCATAATAAGGGTACATCAACATAGATATAATGTTATTTTTAATTATTAAATTATAAAAAACTAAAAAATGTGTTGTGTGCATCATACATATACTATTTAACGTATAAATACAGTTTCATCTGTATTTACTGACACTGAAAAGATACTGAGCTACACCACGAGCAACATATAGTTGGACAATAATGAGATTATTTGGCTAAATTTATTTGCTATAAAATGTCGTTTAACCTAATAACGAATACAACTTTGCTTTAAAATTAATATAATTCCTATTTTTTAAGTTTGATTTTATTAACTTCTATTATTAGTATTTTTTTTTTATTTGGCAGGAAAAAAGTGAGTAAACTATTTGAAGTATATGAAACCTATAAAAAAAATCCATGCAAACTAGTCAAAGAACAACACGAAGATATTTTCTAAAATATAATATAGTTGATTAGATCATAAGAAGTTTTGCAATTAATTATAAAAAAACTATAAAATTTATTTAGATAAGATTTTCACGAGCAATTTAAAAAATAATAAATAAAATTTTCAATAAAAAATAAAAATAATTTATGCACAAATTAAATGAATAAAAACTAATAATGTTATAAGAGAAAAATTTCACAAATTATATTATACATCAACTAATTTTAATTTATGAAAAAGTTTACTTCACTTTTTTGTTCGTTTATTATATGCAATTCAGAATATTAAAACTTTACAAATACCTATATACTCAAAGATCTAATCATAATTTTAACTTTAGAATCACATCATCTTCCCATTCTTGAAGAAAATGGATTTCAAATTTTGATTCAGTGGCTTGTCTCAAATCATTCTGAAAAAAATTCTCCAAACACTAGTTCTTGCCTTGAGTTACACCTATTGATCACCAAATCCCTATGTCATGAAACTGTTAGATGAAATGTTTGAACAAAAGCACTTCAAATCACAGTATGCACACCTTGTGCTCGACAAAATACATCGATCCAGCTCTTCTTGAATGCACTGAAGTGATGCTTGCGCCAACAACATTCAATTGCATGCCCGTCACAGACCTTGGTTGATCAACATTTCGACCTGTTCTCCTCATAATTCACACCTTCTTGAATTCAAGCCTGATTCTACTGCTTCAACGTGCAAGAGAGTTTAATCGCTTCAAATCTGCACTTCATCATGTTTGGAAAAGTATCAAAGACATTAAACCATGCTACGTATTGACAAAATGCACCATGAATGGATCCAAATGTAATGTTTCGTTGCTTGCCACACAACTTCTTGTACTTGAATCTCTTGATCACTGCTTTTCTCTTTAATTCACATATCGTCAAACCAATTTTTGATTGGACTAATTTTCAAATTCGCTGCTCACACCAAATCTTGATTCCTCAAGAACGTGCCATGCAGCCCTTCAATTGCACCGGAAATAAGGAAATGGTTGATTCGTTTCAAGATTTCGCCATGTCCAGTTACGTGTACCGATTGATTCCAAAGAAATCATGAATCAACACCAAACATGATGTTCTTGATGACTTTGGAGAGGAAGAAGCTTGGGGTGGAAGAAAATGAGTGAGTGAAAATTTTCTCCAAATAATGTATTATAATTTAATATTAAATTAATTAATATTTCTGTCCCAAAAATATTGCTGTATTTTATTTATATATGAAATATAGTTATATTTTATATTGGTAAGTAAATTTTTTCTCGATATTTCATCTGTAATTTTTTATTTATTTTGATCTTTCTTATTTTGTTTTAATTTTTGTAAAATATATTTTCTTGCAATATGTAGTAGATGATTTACTTTCAATTCTTATAAAGTATTTTTTAATGAAAATGATTTTGAACAAAATACTATATAAGACTAAAAAAAAATAATACAACTATATTTTAAGAAACAAAATTAAAGTATATTTTTAATTAGTTAACCAATAAATGTAATTGCTTTTTATGAATAAAAATGTACTTAATAAATATTTTACAAAATAATATTTTATATTTATAACTTGTTGAATGCACAAATACATTTGCAAGCAATATTAATATTCCAGGAATATAAAAATACTCAGTAAGATTTTATATATTTTTAACAGTTATTAGCTTAGAAAATTATTTGTTAATAATAGTACTAGTTGAAGGATCTTTATGGAATTGAAAAAGAGGGATGTTATATTATATCCCTTCATAAAATGCAGAGGATCTGAAAAGAAGTGTTCAGCAGTGAGGAATATCTGAAGATGTAAAATAGGGGCTTTTGGTAAATTATTAACTGCAAGGGTATTCTGGTCCGAACAGTAAATATTGGTCTGAGTTTGAGTGACAACTGCTTTTCTTTACTCGACGTGTTCCCCACATAAGACATACAATACTGAAACTACTGTTAAATAACAATAAAAAAAGTTTATTTCTGAGTGTTTAATGATTGCTGTGCCTCTTCTTTCTTTTGTTGGTTTGTTTGTTGAGAGAGTAGTTCCCTAGCTAAAACTGAGCATGATAAATTTTTCAGTTTCCTTCTGAAGAAGCTCACCCAACTCCTCATTTGCTTCATTTGTGGGGAAAGGAACTTCATTTCTGCTTCACAAGTTGCCTTTGCATTTTCCCAGCAACACTAATGGCGAAGACAGGATACAAACTACGTATCCTTTGTTGTTCATGTTTCTCCTTTTGATTAATATCTGTGCTTCCGAAAATGCTTTCTGGTTCTACCATTAAGGTTGTTGTTACCAGTGACTTAGTTTCTGTAGAAATGTGGGTGAGTTGTATTCTTCGAACTTCCAAGTTGTTTTAAATGGTACATTGCTGGAAGAGGCAAGGTAAGGTGTATGCTTTTTGTTTTGTTAGCTCTAGCGGGGGGAGGTGATGCAAATGTTGGATGCTCATCAGCAAATTGGAAGTTATGATAAAAAGTTCACAATTTTAGGTCCCCCCCTTGTTTTAGTGGCTGAGGAATTGTTAAAGTGGTTGATGAAGCATACTTTCAAGTTGCAGTTTTTAATGTTTATGTTGCTTTATTTTATTTGTCTTACTTTTGATGAAAGTGCTTTGCTAGAAGATAAAGGATATTTCAAGAAATGTTTTTTAATTGTTTAGCTCCAAATGCTGATTTTGTAATTTATTGGGGTCTTCGATTGTATTTTTTTTTTCCAATAATAGTCTGTTATTCAGTCTATGGAGTGTATATGTTTGGTTGTTTTGATAATGTGCTTTTTCCTTAGCCAGTCAACTGTAGAGGAATTTGTGGCTCATTCAGGGAATGTAAACTGCTTAAAAATTGGAAGGAAGGCGAACCGCCTTTTCATTACAGGAGGGGATGATTACAATGTCAATCTATGGATGATCGGGAAAGCAACCTCTTTAATTGTCAGTTGATTGTTGCCTTTGTATTTTATCATTTTTATTGCAATATGGCTAAGGTAGGAATCAGGATTGTTAAGCAGTAATGAAGATCTATTTCCTATGTGCACTTTGTTGAAACTTGCAAGTTATGTTATTGTAATGGTAGTGACTGAAGCATTATTGCTCTGACTGAGGACTTGCTTTCAGTTAATATAAATTGATAAGCTTAAACTTGGACTGAAACTGGCATGGTAAAACAATAATGGAGATGGTAGGAAGCAAGATTAAGTAATCATCTATACAACTTTTTTACCAAATCAGGATCCTTTACATCTATTTACCAAATATATCACCTTTTCTCATGTCATCTTGTACATATTTTGTGGGATTCAAGGATCGTGTGGGCATGTGGGATTGTACTAACTACATTGGTACAATCCAGTAAGATGGTGTAGGCATATTTGACACAACCAACACACCTAGGTAGCTTAGTAGTAGAAACATACGCAGATGCCAAGATTCCCTTTTCACCAAAACAGCGATTTTCCTTAATGGCCACTTCAATTATCATTGTACTAGACTGATGCCAGTATTGTTTTTCGTGAAATGACTAGCTTGAAAGTTGCAAATGAGAATTTGAATCAAACCAAGATGAATTAACATTGAACTGTATGATATCAAACGTGCAAGCAGTGAAAAGTGAAAAAAGTTCTTGAGAATAAACTAAACTTTGAGCCTGAAAGTCGAATATCCTTGAAATAGGGAATGTCAGGTTTGATTTATATTAGTTTTTGGGCAATCCGAACAGATTTCATGGTAGTTATCTAGGCCTGCACTGTTACTTGCTGGTTATTCCAACATCGCTATCTTCCTTCTTTTGCAGTTCCAGAATAAAACAGATCTTGGAACTCACTTAAATCTCAAAACTTCAAACCATACATATATCATAGTATTCTATCATCTGTACTTTTTTTCTCTGATTGGGTTCCCTTTGTGATATGGGTCTGAGTTTCTTATGATAGCAGCATAACCATGTAGAGCTGAAAACCTAACAGTGTTATCTTATTGTAAATATATGCAGAGTTTGTGTGGTCACACTAGTACAGTAGAATCTGTGACTTTTGACTCTGCCGAAGTTTTGGTTCTTTCTGGAGCATCATCGGGGGTTATAAAGCTTTGGGATTTGGAGGAAGCAAAGAGTAAGTTAATTAGTATATTCTGAATCGATGGACTGTATACTGTATAATGATGTTATTTATAGGGCATCAGACTTTTATACTAGAGAAAAAGTGCAAACTTGCTGATCATAAACAGGCAATTATTTGATTAAAGAATTGAGTTACACTATCTACTTTGCATGCATGGGATTATATTGGCATCTAGAAGAACTATTAGCAGTCCAAGTTAAGGTTTTTGAATTGATGGGTGAAATGTAAGGTTCGTGCATTTACCAATTTCTCAGCACACCACTAATATGTATGCAATTGTTCTTGAAGTATAGTGCTTCGCACTCTTACCGGACACAGATCTAATTGCACTGCTGTTGAGTTTCATCCATTTGGAGAGTTTTTTGCATCCGGCTCCTTAGACACTAATCTAAATATTTGGGATATCCGAAAAAAAGGGTGTATTCATACATATAAGGACCATAGCCAGGGCATCAGTACTATCAAATTCAGTCCAGATGGTCGTTGGGTTGTTTCTGGTGGATTTGATAATGTTGTAAAGGTAATAGCATGAAGTTTGCTGTGGCAGACCTTATAACTGTATAACCCTTGCTACTATTCTATGAAAAGTTACATATCTAACTTATTAATATACAGGTCTGGGATCTAACAGGTGGAAAGCTCTTGCATGACTTCAAGTACCATGAAGGACACATTAGGTCCCTAGATTTCCATCCGCTCGAGTTTCTTCTGGCTACAGGTGTGCCTTACAGCTGCTTGGAGCGATAGATGATCATGCATGTCCAAAAAAAATTATGATGTTTCTTGTTTTATAACTATAATGTTGTTTCTAGTGCACCAAATGATAATCTACTTAGGCTAGATGGTTGTTCAAACTTAATGAAAATTTATGCATCTATTATGTGGAGGGACCAAGGACATATTTGAGCATCTTCAAAAACTCAATTAGGGATTATCTAGAATGCATTTTGGTCTAGCCCCCATACCATTTTTTGCATGGTATCAGATCTAGTTTTGCTAACAACTCAAAATGCATGCTTGGGCCAAGAATGCATTTTGAAAAAAAAAAAAGATAAAAGTACTCGGGAACTTTATTTTCAGTGTAACTAATATGGATGTAATGAAGTTTGTATATTTATAGAAAACAGAAAGCACAGTTTCCATTCTAGAAATTTTGCACCCAAAGGTAATTTACTATTCAAACAACACTCATTCTTACGAGATTATTTTACGTTGAACATCCCCAAACATACATATCCAAACACGCCATGATGCATAGAGTCATCATGACCACAATCACTATTGACAAGGATCTCGTCTTTGCTGCCACAGCTCTTACTTTACTATTGACCTTGAAGTATCTAAGCTGTTATTTTGGCATAAATAGTTATTGAGCAAAAAAGTAAGATTTCATAATTTGATTTACAGGTTCGGCAGACAGAACAGTGAAATTCTGGGATTTAGAAACCTTTGAACTGATTGGATCCAGTAGACATGAGGTATCTAATCTTGCTAAAGTGTTTTTCTTCTGTTTCAAAGGAATCAGTTATACCAATTTATAAATCATAATAAATTCTGCTTCCAAACATGCCTCTTATCTATTGAGTTTTTTTTTGCAAATCAGTTTTATACCACTATTATCATTCATGGAAAGTGGAAACTCTTAGATAACCTGTTTCAATGGTTAACGTGCTTGGCACATTTTTTACCAGTTTGCCATATAATTTTTGTGGGTGGTTTCTAAATACTACAAAATGATTACTTTAGTTGTAACCTAGAATATTTCCCCAATTTTTTTATAGTCTTCAAAAACTTCAAAGTTAATTTGTTTCTGTAACTTGAAATCTGTAGTGTATCGTGCCCTGTTGTTAATCCTACGGATGTACATAAAGTATTGTGTTTTGTGCTTTAAGTCATATTCTGTAATGTAGTCTGTTAGTTTTTTCTTTCTTCTAATGTAACCTTGTATATTTATTTCCAAGATATGCATGCGTATGCACATGCACAGACTCACAAAAATTCATACAAAATACTAAACTCTAGTAAATATAATTACCTCGTATTAGGTTTCAGGGGTACGCTCAATAACTTTTCATCCGGATGGAAGGACCCTTTTTGCTGGACTTGAGGATAGTTTGAAGGTACATACTGTCTGTTCCAATAATTAGATTATAATGATAAACTTGAACGTGTTAAAGATATCATATCCAATTCTCAATTACTGTAGGTGTATTCATGGGAACCTGTGATATGCCATGATGCTGTTGACATGGGATGGACAACACTTGGTGACCTATGCATTCATGATGGGAAGCTTTTGGGTTGCTCATTCTACAGTAATTCTGTTGGAGTATGGGTATCAGATATTTCGGTAGGACTCACTCTCAATAGATTAGTTTATATGTTTTTTCTCGATCAATTTTGATATCTCTGTGTTAATTATATTTAGCTAAAATACTATGAGTGTAGAATTCCTACTATGTGGCTGGCTGGCTGCCGTTGTGAATTTTATGATGTTAATTGCTAGTTTTAAATGCAAAGCCACCATTTCCTGATGTTTCTATCTCAATGATGAATGTCATGGCATCCTTGTTAGTCAGCAAACAACACAATAAACTAACTTGAGATGCGTTTTCTATAATTTATTCTCTGTTGGCTATCATTCTGATTGTTATTTTTAATGCATCAGCTTATCAAGCCATATGGTGGTGGCTTGGAAACTGAGAAAAAAGAAAGCACAGAGCATAAGCTTAGTCTCCAGGGAAGGCAAATGGAGAAAATAGAATATGGTGTGGGAACTTTTGGGTTGTGCAGTGTCTCTCCTGACAACGAGTCAAAAGAGATAAAGAATATATATATAGACTGTAAGCCACCGACCTTCTTGTCTTCCCTTGATATTACACATGGCTTCGTCAAAATTATGAATGAATGAAGCTTTCAAAATAAAGTTTGCTCCATAAAGTATACATGAGCTCACTTTAGAGGAGTTTTTTTAGTAAAGTATAAGCATTTCCCATGTCTGTTTTTTTTTTTTTGTAATTCTGAATACTCCCCCACTAATGTATTTTCAATTTTATTTTATTTTTTTGCATATAAAGCTTCTTATTATATTTGATGTTTTGATCGACTTTCATCAGATATTGATTCTAGAAAATCTGTTGATACTATAAGCAACTCTGTCGGTGCAAATGATCCTAACTTTGAAATGAAGCTTGGATCCCATAATGAAGTCAGAGAATCTATTGAGGATAAACATCCTACTAAGAGTGTCACAGAGAAGTTTGAAAAAACTTTAACACCAGATAGATTTTCTGAAAAAGAGAAATGTAAGTTTTTTCTGTCAAATCAATATGTAGGTCAAATACAAGTCATTACTGATTACATTTCTGGATTCGGATCCTCTAAAATGGGTAGTTCACTGTAGAGAGAAGTGTGACATCTCATGTTCTCAACTGTTAATAAAATCCAGGCATAGATTTAACATGTCCACCATTTGTTATATATGTGCATGTAGCAGCAACAATTTATTGTCTCATCAATTACTTAGGTTCCTCTCTCTTCCCTCTAAAGCAAGAGCTCCCCTTAGTGGAGCCAACTCCTATATTTCTTTAATCTTATTCTTGCAATTTCCTTTCTCTAGTTTATGTTTCTATTTCAACAAAAAATGAGCTAACTTCCCCACCATTCTCTTGGTTATCATGGGCTAATTAGTGTCTGACATCATTGCCCTGAACTATATTTGACTTCTCATTAGTTGAATAACAACTTTTCACTTTGATCCCAGACTTATATACTCGAATAAGCCAATTTAATCATATGCTGTTTCTCATCCATTCATTATGTCTAGAATATGCTTCTTATTTTTCAGGAAAAGTTACGCTTGTTATTTCTGACTTCAATCTCCTGAAAAATATTGAGTAAACTGTTAGACAACACTCTCAAGTCTCTTGACAGATAAACTCTTTTATGTGTGTTAATAAAGTGATTCTGACATTTAGATTGTCTACTTTTTTAAAAAAACGTGGCATGCCATGTGTATTATTAAATCATTGTTAATATGGGAAAATACCATATGGTCATCCATGATTAATATTTTATTATATTTCAGGTAATCAATCCTCTTCTTACAGCAAAGTCATTAGTCCAGTTAAATATGTCAATGGAGGTTTGCCATAACCCATCAATGTAGTTTTATGCGCTAAGAAAACCCCTGGAAACTGAATATATTAAAATTCTCCTTTGGCAGTTGCTACATCTCAAGGAAGGACACGTTCTTTGGTTGAGAGGTTTGAAAGAAAGGAAATAACTCCAACCAAGGAGGATCAAGATAATGCAACTCCCACGACAACATTTGAAAATAGGGAAAATATTCTCAAAGAAGATCAAACTAATGCATCCCCCATCACCACCACCTCAACATCTGAAAAGGGGGAAATCATTCCTTTCAGCGAAGATAAAAAGAATATGCCCACTGTTCCCAACACAACCAGTGAAACTGATAAGCCTACTAACTTCTTGGTAAAATTCTAGCTTGACAAAAGACAAGATTTATGGAACTCTAAACCTTATCTGTGGTGGTCTACTTTATGACTTATAAGAAAGAAGCTAATCCAATTGAAATAGGATGCTAGACTTGAAATACATGTATCTGTTGCTTATTTTTCTCCCTCAGGCATGTTCGGTGGAAAGGTGCTCAGTGGAAAAGAAAGGAAATTGTTCATAGGTTTGGACATCCACCTGGCCCAAACATGAAAACCATCAATTTCCATTTCTATTCAAATCTTGTAAGAATATCATTGAAGGTTTAGAAATCTTTGATTTGACTAAAGACAGGCTCTGAAAGTATACATGGCATCACAATTTTAGTAATTAGGCTTCTGATATTTTCTCTGGAATCGAACCTCTTCTTGACCACCTTTTTATCCTTGGCAGTTTGGACCATTGATCAATATTTTTTATTCTATTCGTGTTGGTTTCCGTGGTTGTTGGGTCTAACTATGAAACCTATAATATTGAAAGAATGGGTAGTTCACACTCTATTTTTTGGGTCAAGCTGTTATCACGTTTTACAAATTGTTGCATTGGTTTTCAACTATATCATGTTATATAATGTCAGAAAGCAGAGTTTGGAAGGAGTTCAAATTCTGCGAATGATGGAGAAATAATTGAAGGTCTGATGCAAATTCATGATGCCACAGTAAGTAACCTGCGATCACGTTTGACAAAATTACAGGTGAGTTTAGATAGTCAGATATAAATATCATCATATCATTTTAAGAAAGTATGTGAGATTTGCATCACTTGTATACTATAATTTGGTCTTATATCTCTAGTTCAATACAGGTTCTTAACATATGTACTAATATCTGCTATTGAAAATACTTTACCCGTGCTTTAAAGAAGCCAAATTTAGAAAGAAATGATACTGAATGTGCCATCAGTAAACCAATGCCGTTCACCAAGTCGTTAATGTGCACTTGCAGGTAGTGCGACATTTTTGGGAAAGTAACGATATTAAAGGTGCCATCAGTGCTTTGAGAAAGCTGGCTGATCAATCTGTGCGTATTTTTTTAAAGTGGCCATGTGTCATTTCGCCATTTGTCTGTTCTGTATTAAAATGCTTTAACTAGTTATTTATGGCTTTGTTATTGAATATATAGTATTGAAGATAACTTCCTCCGATGTAGGTTCAAGCTGATGTTATCAGTGTCCTTGTTGAGAAGATGGAGATTTTCACGTTAGATTTGTTTTCTTGCTTACTTCCTGTGCTCACAGGTTTGGTGGATAGCAAAATAGAAAGGTAATTCTTTATTAACATGGTGTTAGGAAAATTCATGCTGGAAAATGCAACTAGATGAGGCCTCGTGTTTAGCTTCATCAAGCGTATGGTTTCTAGTTTGTAGGCTGTGACTTCACGAAAGCAGTTTGAATTCTAATGCATGTTCTTACTGATCTTGCATATCACTGAGGATTTTGATCTTTTAATTAAACCCAATGACATGTGATTCATATAGCGGACCTCTTAGTGAGATCTGTTGTTCCTAATGATGGTGGCCTTTGCTGAAAAATGACCCTAGATGTTCTGGTAAACATTAACGGTGGATTTGAAATGTTTTATGACAAACATGTTCTTTAGGTAAGGAACTTTATAATTTTAAGAGTAATTGGATTAGTCAAAATTAGAAAATTTCAAATTTTGACATAAATTTCGACTTCATATTTTTTGTACTTTTTTATCAACTTGATTTTGATTGAGGTGTCATGAGCATTGTTGAGAGGATTACTTTTTAGTTGATGTAGACTAGAGTTTTTTTTACTAATGTTGATAGGTTTCTATATTGAGAGGATTACTTTTTAGTTGATGTTGACTATAATTTTTTTACTAATATTGATAGGTTTTCTATACCAGTGTTGGAGTGATAATCTTTTTATGGACGTGAATTAGATTTTTTTTAATTATTGCATTTCATTATTATTTTGTTGATGTTTGTAGTGATCTTTTTTCATCTTTTCACACAAATGTTATTCTTTGTCAATAGTTTGGTTGAGATATTTTTTCTAGTGTTGACTAGGAAAAAAACTTTTAGCTAACATTCACTCAGATTATTTTTGGTCAATGTCAGCGAGGACAAATTTTTAGTTGTCATCAATGAAAAAGTCAGAAAAAAAATCCAACCAACAATGTGTAAAAATAATTGTGATTGATGTTAGCATAAATAATTATCAACGGAAAACAATTTTGGTTGATTACAATTGAGTAAAAGTTTTGTCCTGAAAAAAATCTTAACAGACTTTGATCAGAAAATAATATTAACCATGATTGATTAAAAAAATATATATTTTTGAATTATTAATTATTGTTTTGTGTTGAAATCATTGTTTGCATTTGATGGTAATTGAAATACTTAATCCAAAATAAATAAATAAATCAAATTTCATGTCTTAAAAATTGTAAAATTCCCTATACCTAACTCTATTCTCCCAGTGCAGACATGTGAAGGTGTCATTAGATATGCTGCTGAAGCTTGTTGTTGTTTTTGGTCCAACAATACGTTCAACTATTTCTGCTCCTCCCTCTGTTGGGGTTGATCTTCATGGGGAACAAAGGTGCCCTTCATCTTCAACTAATCTCAGCTTTCATTATCTCATGAGGTTTCTGTGAGTGAACCTAATTTTAAATGTTGAGACCAGGCGAGAATGCTCCAATCAGTGTTTTATGCAACTGCAAAAGATCCGAATGATTCTTCCAATATTAATTAGGTAATCATGTAAACTTTAGTGTTGCCCAGACATACATATATTAAAGTCATTGTTGCAGATTGATGGTTTTACAATAGAGAACTAAAAAGTTCTGCCAGTTTCTAATTTCTGTATTTTAAACTTGTTATTTTTATGGCAAGATTTTAGTACATTGCATTTCTGTTTTGCTTCACATTTTATTAAGCATCAATTCCTCTCAGTTTTGTTAAACAACTTAATGTTGTTGATTCTCAATCTGTCTCATCACATATTATTAGGAATCCAAATATGAGTTTGAATTCCATATTAAGTTGAAATGAAAAAGTTGACCATCATATAAAGAATAAGACTCACATAGCTATTGCTTTAAGATTTTGGATGGAGGTGGTGTCGCAATTTTTATATGAAATGTTCATGGTGTTTTTTGTTGCAGGAGCGGTGGCGTATTGGCCAAGTATGCCCAAGAGCTAAATTTAGTTCTTCAACAACCCTTACTATAGGTGCTGTTATGTGAACTTCAGACAACAGTATAAGAATGATCGATTTGGCTTAACATAATCATTAGCTGAACTGTGTACAAAACATAAAAGTGTCGGTTGTCATCAGATCTGTTTAGTGGCAGATATAACAAATGGGATGTGAGATATCTGAATAAATTGTTTGACCTTGTGTTTTGATGCTTGAAGGTGGTAGGGAAGCAGTCGTCTAAAAGTATTTTGGTCTTCAACCCTGCTCTAGTATTCTGTTCCTAACATGTGCTGGTCTTCTACCTGTATGTTTTGTTTCTCAACTGGGTTTTGGTGCTCCGTGGTATGGCCTAGTGCAAAATGAGTATATGTATCAGTCTGCTGTATTTAGTAGCTGTGCAAGATTCCTTATTATGTATCTTTTTGTGGATCGAAGTACTCAAACTTCTTCTGTCAGAAAAATGGAGTGATCAGAAATTGCAAATATGATGCTAACTAGATTTACATCTTACAATGCTCAATTTATTGAATACTAGGCAGATTAACATTGTGAAACCAATTTAAAATGGACCGTTTAGAAAAATAATAGAATGAAGGTAATATCGAATGATTTCATTTGAAGGTAATATAGAGTTTGGTGAAAAGGTTTTTTCTATCTTTGTTGATCAGAGTTTTGTGAGTTGGTAAACACCATTGTTTTCCTTTTACATTACAACTACCTGAATAACACCATGAAGCCATCATTTTGGACAAATAGATTAAGTTGACGTGACTAAAGTTGTGATCTTTTTTCCAATGTGTCAGCTTTTTTAATAGTTTACTATATAGTATTTGTATGGCTGAAGTTAAGTTTCTTAGGAAAACTTAACAATCCTTGTATTGAAATTTCTCACAAAATCTCGATTTTATATTCCACAACGATCAATTCTAAATTGTTGATTTCATTACAAGTAATTTCGTTAGATAGTGAATTTTGTACACCCCAGCCCAAAAGTTTACTCCTGGGTTCAAATTATTACTAATTATTGAAGTGAGATCCGTATTATGTTTTCTAAATTAGTGATTGAATAATTCACCTCTCTACTTTTACTTGGGGTGTGTTTGTTGAACATCTTTTTCTGTCCTTTTGTTGTTTTGACTTTCTTTATAAGAGACCCTTATGTGTCCTAGGGTGTGTTTTTGTATTATGTAGTAAATGAAGTTAAAGTATTTTTTTTATGAGTTTAATATGTTAATGAATTGTGTTGTCAAGAGATACATCTAGTCGTGTTATAAACATGGAAAATCATATTTAATATGGTATTGGAGCAAGTTAAATGTTGTTATGCATTTGTTCTGCGCTTCCCTTGTTTCTTGTTATTTTTTGGTTTTTCTTTGTTGTTCATGGTCGTTTTCTTGTATGAAATCTTCAACAACATAAATCCAATACATAATGGATTGCTCTTTCAAATATTTGAGTCCATATTAGTTGTATCCTTGAGAAAATTCAAGTATGATTCTTACTTCATTACAGCTGAGTGAAGTCAAATATCATTTGTGGAGTTGAGGCATGCACTTCTCTCCAAATTAAATCAAAATTTGTTGATGGAAGCATAAAGATTCCTAAGCAAGAGGATCCCAGATATGAAGCCTATAAAACATCCAACGGGATAATATTATCTTAGATATGTCACAAGAGAGATTGTTGAAAGTATCATCTATGTATCTATGTTCATGTTGCCAAGATTTTTTGGAATGATTTAAAAAACATGTTTATCCATACTTTATAAGTACCTACAAAAATATATCCTGCAAAAATATATGTAAATAGATAACGAAAATATCCACTTATTTGAGGATGAGCTTTGGGTGAGTATTTACTTGTAAAGTTTAATAAATATGTGACTACAAATATCATAGTAATTATCCCTTCTCTCTACTTATATGTAAATAATTATTTTAAATAATTTAAACTTGATTTAAAAATATTATATTAGAGGATTAGGTTTCATTTTCTTTTCTGTTATTGTGACTTATATTTGAAAGAATTAAGGTTGAGTTTTTAATATTATGTTTGAATATTGTTTGATACGTTTGAGCGATTTAATAGCAAAAAATTAATTTATTTGTACTGTGTCTAAATTAAAAAAATATGATTACAAAAAATGTTAATTGTAGATATAATCTATTTTTACTTTTATATTTATGCACCATATTATATTTTATGTATGAATATGCAATAAAAATAATAAAAATGTACTTTTTTTAGTTTTTAATGGATTAAAAAATATTTTATTAAAATGTTCTTAAAGTTAAGAAAAATATTTTTATTGATTAAAAACACATTTTTAATATATTAGTTTCACTTAAAAATTTTAATAATGTGAGTTCTTCTATTTTAATTGTTCAATCAATTAAAATAAGTTTAAAACCCTTCATTTGGGGATACTAATAAATTAAAAACACAAAGTAATTCATTAAAAAATATCTTCTTGATAACGAAAGTTGTTTTAATGGATTAAAACTGTCATCTTTATATATGAGCAATTCCATGCTCTTTCCAAGGACTCAATTGGTGAAAGTTTGAGAACCGTTATAAACAAATGAAAAGAGCTTTACATTTAATAGAAACAATTTAGTGATTTGTTCTACTAGATTAATTTCTTGAAGAACTTTATTTGAGAAATCATACTGGATATCACATTATATTTTTTGTTTTCATTTATGTCCTACAACTTTTTTAGGTGATCTTGTTTCTTTTTCTAATATTTTTAGTATGTTTGTTCTTGTCAAGGCTTGTTAAAATATTTCTTATAATAAGGTTTCACAATGTGTGGAAGGATATAAAAGTTTAAGATATTAATGTTTGCATGTGTTCTTTCTAGTTTTCTTGTAAAAATCTTATAAAAATTAAAGTACAGTGGATTGATATAATTAGAGTAATTAGACAATTGAATATAACTCTATCGTGAGGGTGAATATGTGTCATTTTTTTTTGTCTCTCTTTTACTCTTCCATGATAATAATTTAATTTAATTTTTTTTATCATATTGAAGGTTAAAGAATGTTATCTTTGTAATTACATGTTTTTAAGAGTATTGGAGGAGAGAGTTTAAAGTTGAAGAATGATAATTGTTTTAAGTTAATTCTAAATGTTATAAGAAATCTAAAATAATGTATTCTTCATTTTTGTGAAACTAACGTCTTTCAAAAAATTTAAAATTTTGTTTTTTTTACCGTTTTCTAAATATTTTTTACAATCCTCTTCCTTACCGTTTTCTAAATATTTTTTACAATTCTCTTCCTTTTTTTTCTTGTTCAATCCACAAGTGAGAGATAGTTGAGAACATATTTAACTCATTTAAAGAAGAACATTTTTTGGGTAAGTTTTTTTTTGTCTCTTAGGATTTTAAGTGGGTTTTCGACTATGATGGAGTTATTTTTTTATTTTTTTTTATCAAAATGGAGTTCATTTAAAAAAAATTACAAATTTAGGCAAGTCGTACCAATTTGACACGACTTCATATGCACAAATCGTTCCAATTTGACACGACTCTGCCATGTCATACTAAAGTCGTGTCAACTTGGCACGACTTCTACCCTGTCATACTGAAGTCGTGCCAACTTGGCACGACTTCTATCCTGTCATAATGAAGTCGTGCAACTTGGCACGAATCTGCCACATTTTAATTTTTTTTTAAAAAAAATTATTGTTTATATATTGGGTAGTAAGTTATGTAATGTTAAAAATTAATTTGATACATAATTTTCTAAGAGTGTTAGTTTTACGGAACAAAAAATTGGATATATAATTATTTTTAAATTATTTAATTATTTCAAAATAATTAAAAATTATTTATATTATTTGACTTATTTAAATTTATATAATTATTTTTAAATTATTTAATTATTTCAAAATAATTACAGTACTTATATCTTTTTATATTTTAATATAAATGACATTAAAAAAAATAAACAGGTTTAAAAATGTATTATTTGAATTGTGATAAAAAAAATTATTACTTCAAAAAAAAAATGAATAATTGTGATACACGATTATTCAATTTTTTGTTCCTTAAAACTAACACTCTTAGAAAATTATGTATCAAATTAATTTTTTACATTACATAACTTACAACCCAATATATAAACAATAAAATTTAAAAAAAAAATTATGACATGGCAGAAGTCGTGGCAAGTTGGAACGACTTCAGTATGACAGAACAGAAATCGTGCCAAATTGGCACGACTTCATTATGACATGGCAGAATCGTGTCAAATTGGGGCGATTTGTGCATATGAAGTCATGTCAAATTGACACGACTTGCCTAAATTTGTAATTTTTTTTAAACGGACACCATTTTGATAAAAACCAAAAAAAAAAAACCTCATCATGATCAAAAACCCATTTTAAGTTCTCTTCTTTCGTAACATGTAGTCTTTGGTGTGATTGACAAAAAAAGATAAATTATGATTAGTCTAAGTTTGTGATTTGTGATGTTATGTTTTTTTTTTAGATTTAACTTCTTAAAAACAAACTGGAAAGGACGTATAAACATTTTTCACTCATTTTTTTTATCCAGGATTAGATTGTGTGAATATCAAGGTGTTTTCACGAAAGAGAAGTTAACATTGAAATTTGAATTAAGTCATGAAAGTATAAAAGAAACTAGTATAAAGGTTATTGGGTATAGGGTAATGATACATTGACAACTCACATTTTTTATATAATCATAATACAATTTTTTACTATTATTTTAATATATTTTTTTATATTATTTAATTACAAATTTATCTTTTATTATATATTTATTTCTAAACTCATCTCATTAAGAATTATATACAATTTTAAGGTTGTGAAAGTATCATTTTCCTTAGAGTATATATTAGATTTACATGTTGATATTATTAAAAATTGTTTGAGTTGTAGGTTGAATTTCAACTGGCTGAATTATTTGAATTAAAATTTGTATTAGTGAATTGCAAATATATTAGGATAAAAAAACTTAAAATATTATTATATGATATAGATCGAATGTTTGTGGTAAGGATAAATGCGTTCATTTTATATTGTTGTTAAGTTTATGATTTTGGAATTGAATAATTGTTTTGAATTGGATTTTAATGTTTTAGATAACTTTGAGAACTTGATATCATTACAGGTTTGGTTTTTAACATAATTTATATGGAGTAGTTTGAAATTAAATGATTAAGTTGGTTATTTCAAAACATTATTTTTGATTTGTTGATATAGAATATATATATATATATATATATATATATATATATATATATATCAAACGATGGTTTAGTCTTAAAACTGTTATATGATAACTAAAATTGGATTATTTTATAATATTTTCTTGCTTAAGTTATTGAGTATCACTTGATAAATCTTATCAGTTATGTGGTATCATGTAGTTCATGCGAGGTACAACATTAAGTTTTGTTTCTCACACAAATCACGAAGAATTCCTATCAATTATATATCTTCTTAAATGAACATCACTTAAGCACTTAAGAGTAGTTACTTAAGTAATGAGTCTCACCACTCAAACACATATCATTTGAGTTAGGACAAATGTCAATTTTGTCTCTTACTGAGCAATATCACTAAAGTGAAGATACATCGATCTATTGATATTCTCTTTTGATATGATATTTTAATAATTTTAAAGTACTTTTCAATATTATTAGTTGTGTATATATAATTTTATTAATATATGGTGTATTCAATACTTGTCTTCTAGAAGTCATCCAATCTTGATTAGATGTGTTTGGAAATATATTATGTGATGTATTTATAGTGATAAGAATTTATAAGTTTAGCAACTAATATTTAATATGTGCTTCAATATTACTACAAGAAAACTATTAAATATCAATCAAACTTAAAGACAAAAAAATAATTAATCATTATATTGACTAAATTAGATACTATTTTAGAGATTACAAAATTATTGATATCTAAAGTAATTTTTATTATTAATAAAAGTTTATAAAATAGTTTTTAAATTGATATCTAAATTAACTATAAGATTTTAGCTATAAATATTTTAGACTCTAAATTAGTCTCTAAAAGGCTGATAGAGACTAATTTAGCATATAAAGTAGTTAGTAGCTAATAGTTAAAAACCAATTTAAAAACTGTTATATAAATTTTTATTAATAATAAAAATTATTTTAGATACCTATAATTTTTTTAGATTATAAGATGGTCTCTAATTTAGTCAATGTAGTAACTAATTATTATTTTTATCTAAAATTAATTTCTATTTAATAACTTTGGGTAGTATATATTAAAATTATATGTTTTATAATTTAAGATAAAATGATAACATGATGTTCCAGCATTGTGAATATTATATTTCAATGGAAAAAAAAATTAAATTCGTTTATGAAAATCTTTCAAAATTTAATTTATCTTCTTTTTAAACTTTTTAGTTTTTTTTATAAAAATTATATATATAAAGTAAGTAATGGCAATATATAATTTAAATTTAAAATAATTATGTTTAAAATATTGTTAGATATATATAATATATGTTTGAATGACTCAAATACATATCAGTTGCTTTTAATTTTATTTTATGTTTAATTTTTTTTTGTGTTTGAATATTCTAAATGTTATTTTAGATTATCTGAAAGTAAAATTTTAATTTATTAAATAAAAATATTTATATTTTAATGATATACATATCTAAGTACAAGATGTAGTTAAATCTGAACAGAGCTATTAAAATATATAAATAAGCATTTAATAAGTGATACCTAATAAGAAAAAGAATTATACGTTGAATTTTATTCTAAATTACAGAATGTTTTGACATACTAGTATTTATATATATATATATATATATATATATATATAAAAGTTGGTAATATAATAGTGAAAATTGACCTAAGAACAACATAATAGTGAAAATTTATATTAACTTTAATTAGTTTTTGTATTGATGTATTGAACTTATACATAATATTACACTATCCTAATTCGGAATTTATCTATGGTGATCCCTAAATGTTATATAGTGAAAGAAAGAAAAATTGATGTGATAATTTTATTTTTTTTATGTATGAAATATTTTAGAACCTATTCTTGTTTAATTCAATTATGCATTTTATTTTACTTTATAATATGTTTCATTAGTGTAACACGGTAACACCTCACCAAAAAAATCGCATAGATATACATTATAAAAAAATTTAAATTTGTTTATAAATTATTATTCACAAATTTATATACATAAATAAATTCAATATTATATATAAATTATCATCCACAAATATATCTATAAATAAATTTAACATTATATATAAATTATCACCCATAAATATGTATTTATCAGAAAATTGAATATTATACACAAATTATTACTCACTAACTAATAATAACCATAATAATAACAATAAATAAAAAACACAATAATAATATTATTAATATTGTTAATAATATTTTTAATATTATCAATATTATTAATAAATACTATGATTAATTTATTAATAACAACATTAATAAATATTAATATTAATATTTTTATTAATATTATAATTAATGTTATTAATATTGTAATTAATTTTATTAATATTGTAATTAATGTGATTAATAATATTATTAATATTAATATTATTATTATGATTATTTTTAATATTATTCACCTATCCGTATCTACAAATTTATATTTTTGGATAACATTAAAAATATTATTATTAATTTATTAAAAATAATATTAATAAATATTAATTTAATATTAATATTATAAAATAATATTGGTTTTATTTTCATTATTATTATTTTCGTTATCTGAGTGATGTAAGGTGATATGTACAATGACTATGTAACGCTTGAGTCTCACCTGATTGACAACCCATTACTCAAATGATTATTGACCTAAGCGTCTAAACAACTCTAACTCAACGTTTTTGAAATATATTTTCACTTATATAATTATTTCATACTTCGTAAGCTCAACATACAATACAATAGAAAATCCATTACAATCTAAGATTTTATCATAAAATTCACATATTTTTAAGTTCCATGTAAATTATCTATAAAAGAACCATTACTTACTTAATTTGAATTATTAGTTCCTCTTACTTTGATTGAAACATGTTTTAAAGAACACTTACTTGATAATTATTTTCATAAGTCCAATCAAACAATCAATCTTATACTATATAATGAATTAAAAAATGTAAGTCCAATTTCTATTTATAGGTTCCTATTTATTTAAAATCTATTATTGAAATATTAATAAGAATTTATAACAAGTTTTTATATAAAATAAAAAAACCAATTTTCTTTTTATCTTTACTTATTGAATCGTTTAGTTATTATTATTTTTTAATTAATTTTAAGGTATAATTACCTTTTTTATTCTTATATTTGGGATCAATATTTAATTTACTATAATGTTTTTAAAAAAATCAATTTGATCCAATTTTATTTTTTAAATATTTAGTTTAGTCCCTTTCGTTAAGTTTATCACACTGTTGATGAAAGTTAAAGAGAAGAAATCAAATTAAACATTTTTAATAAACTAAAAAATAAAATTAATTTTAAAAAAAATCACTGTATTAAAATGAATATTAACTTTAAATATAAAAATAAAAAGATAATTATACTTAATGTTAATTATAGTGATATAGTTATATCATCAAACTAATTTTTAATTTATAAAAATTAAAAATAAGTAGCATGCATATATAACGATACACTCTACGAATGGTTGCTAAATATAGTCAAATATCTGTTATTAAAAAAAGAGAAGGAGGAATGACCAATGTTTCAAAATTATTGCCATATTAATATATTGTGTGTGCATTACAGGGATACTTTCTGGCAATTCAGAGCATATTTTACATGTACAAGTCTGAATTATTTATTAACCAATTTTAATTATTTATATGAATATTAGTCGGAATCATACTGATGAATGATAATTTTCATTACACCACACAAAAGCTGACCTATAAAACATTGAAGTTTTTGCTTTAATTTTTTATTAATTTTAATCTTATGCTAATCAACTGTATTTATATTTTTGACAAATTGTTAACAGATATTATCTATATCCTCCTCTGGAGAGCATGGTAATTTGAAAATTGGCAAAGGAATTACTGAAAGGACATTATTTATCAGTTGCAATTCAATATTAAATTCTCTGTCATTGCATTGACTCTAATAATATTCATGCACTGTTATGGCAAAGAAATTACATATGTTAACTAATAGGAAATTATGGTAGGTATTACCTATTATAACAATTAATATGCTTAAATGAAAATATAAGAAGTTATTTAATTATTTGCATAAAAGTTAAAAATAAACTTATTAACATAAAATTGTATAAATATAATTGAGTAGTTTCCTCCAACACGTGGCATGACAAAAGTACCAATCCACGTTACCCCACGATCCTATGTTGAGAAAAATAAATGGACAAAAGTAATTGGGATTGGGATAGGGTTTAGTCACTATTCCTTCACACAACTTAATAAAACGTGATTTAAGTGTTTATAAGAGATGTTAGAAAAAGTTGGTCTAATTGTTCAAGAAACCACTTCATTTATCATAAAATAAATAAGTGATTTGACTTTTCTTATATTTTGTTATAAATATTTTATGAGTTTAGATGTTTGTTTAGGTCTTTGATATGTGAGCTCTTGATTCTAGCATATCTAATTTGCTTTATAAAAATGTATTTGGCATCTAATTACATCTTAAGTATATTGATTTCAACAGAATACACATATGAGAATAAAAACTGATGTTTAGATAAAAATTAATGATATTTCATTTTTATTCTTCTTATATTATGAGTTAATATTAAATAAAATGTAAATATATTATTCAATCAGTGAAATTCAAATTTCAGAGATCCAAATTTCGCAGTGGGCAAAAGCGCGAAATCCCGAAAGAGAAACGGCGAAAACAAAAAAGAATTGGAAGAAAAACAAAAAAGAAGAAAAGGGTAAAATGGTAAATTCATAGAAAACTCTCCCAGATATATAAGACAGAAGAATACGTTGTTGAGAAATTGAAAATACAAGCCTACACGACATTCCTGATTGTCGTCCATTGTTGTTGTATGATGTGTCCCTTCATTTTATTCTATCTTTATTTTTTAATTTTCATTTTACCCCATGTTTCTTCCTTCTCTCAATCCATCATCTTCTAACATTTAATTATTTTTTATTTGTTTTCCAAAACAAACCAACCACCCAAAACCGCCACACTCCGCCGCGAACCCAACCTCTTATCCCTTGCTTCCTCCGTGCCACATCGCTAAAACCTTCTTTCCGGTGCTGAAAACTTCTTTTCTCGCCCCTCGAGGCATTCTCGTTCCCTTTCCGTTGTGTCTGTTATTTTATTCTCCGTTGCCGTGGGGTTAGTCGGGGCAGTAGCGTTTTCTTTTACGACTTTTCTAACGTGAGCCGCGAGCGTAGGATTAGGAACTTAGGAAACAAAAAAGGCAGTCGAGTTTGCTTCAATCTCGAACGTACACGTGTACGGCGATGGAAGCAGAGTTGGTGGTGACGTGGAACACTTGGGAGGAGCTTCTCCTCGGTGGAGCTATTCTCCGGCACGGGACCCGAGACTGGACCGTCGTTGCCGCGGAGCTCAAGACCCGAACCGTTTCCCCATTTATTTTCACTCCCGAGGTATGTGTATAATAATAAAGTATTAAATTATTTATATTCATTTATTCATTTTATTTATTTATTCTCTTTCCTTCTTTATTAAGAATAAAAAGACTAGTGAATTGATTTCGTTTCGGTTTCTAAACCGTTACGGGTCATTATTGACCGACCCACTGACCTAATCTCGTTGCCTAGCATAGTCGCATGTGATTATTATTATTATTAATATAATATTAAATGAAACGAAATGACTTTATTATTTTTATTTATATGTTTTATTGTCAACGTGGGGTTTAGACAAGAGCTTTTGATGCGGTTTTTCTTATTGTATTGTATCCCAAACATCGATTGTGACGCCTAAACCCTGTGTTTGGGTATTGGATTTTTCCAACGTGTTTTGTGGGGAATGGGTGGTATCTTACGTGCATTTGTTTTGTTCACTTTATCGATTTGGTTACGCCGCTTATATCATCACCTGCATATGGTGATTGAGATGGCGTTAACCCTATTGCTCAATTTGTTTGCTCATAGTAACTCACATCTCATGATGTCTAATTTCCCATTTTGCGTAACATACTATATTGTCCTGAGGGTAACCAAATTTTGGTTTTAAGTATTAGAAATATTGAATGAACCATTAGGACGTGTGATTATAGCTTTTCATTTCTTTTCAACTTTGAACTGAAAGAAAGACCCTCAATTGAATTCGTGTGGACCTATCTACTTTTACGCGTCCTAATAATTTCCGTACCAAATTATGTTCATACTAAGTTTCAACAATTATGATAACGATTTAGTACTCCGACTTTATGCGGAAAATTTACTTCGCTTTGCGTCTATATAACCTATCAAATTCAGTAAAGTTAGATGGGGAAATGGCTTTTAAAAAAAACTATATCCAAATCCAATTAAATGGATTGAATGTGAAATCCATGTACATTTAATTGAACAAAACTTGTTTGATTTTTTTTTTAAACTGGCTTAAATGGGGTTTTAAAGCCATTATTTTTTTATCAAATTTGGTTTGGTTTTTAATTAGATTTAGACCGTTAACAGATTTTAAATTTTTTTTTTAAACCATAGGTCGATTTGAAAAAATCATACTCTAGTTGAGACTAAAGTAATGATTCTTTGAGAGAAGTTGGGTTTAAGATACTCTAAACAGGATTGAGTTGAAGATGATTATCCGGTCGAGTCTATCTGAAAGATGCCGGGATCAAAACCAGTTGATGGAGGACTAATTGAAAGATGCCCTGAACTAGGCCAGTTGGAAATGTCCGAACTAATGTGAAGTCAAAGATTCTCCAACTGGGATCGAGTCAAATGTTATTTTGTCGAGACCAAACTAAAGATGCCTAAACAATTCATTAATACGAACATAAAGTGATTTGGATTGTGTGTTTATAGATTTGTTTCAATTATTTGGACTTTTTGCACATCCCTGAAGTTAGCATCATGTTTGGATGTAGAACTTAACCTCAAAAGTTGGTTCACAAGAAGTCCAGTACTATGATGGTTAATATTTGTATTCAGGGTCTTGTTTCAATTAGAATCCTAAGCAATGTGAATTTAGTATGCCTACCTTGTTGGGTTGAATGTTGAAATGGCTTAGTAAATCTTATATGCTTCAAGCTAATATTTGGTCACTTGATGAAATATTTTTTTGCATTGGATATATTTTGTTTACTAGTCTAGGCCTGGGAACAGGTATGCCCTTTCAACAACTGATGCATATCAAGCATGTTTACATGTCAAAGACGAGGCTCGTTATATTGCTCCTCTTCATGCTTTTACTGTTCAGTGTGAAGGAATTCCATTTGATGAACCTTCATTTGATAGAGGTGTTTCTTTTTGCAGGTTTGTAAAGCCAGATATGAAGAGTTGCGACAGCAGTATTCTGGATGCATGTAAGTAATAATTTTTTCTCGAGTTAGATTTAATGAAATCCATCCTGAGAATGGCATTGAAGTTGTTTTATATGATATCTCATTGTATTATGGTTACATGACATTCTCAGGGCTTGGTTTGAGGAGCTTAAGAAGAAAAGAGTGGCAGAGCTTAAGAGAGACTTAGAGCTATCTGAAGAATTAATTGGGTCAGTTACATGGCCATATTTTTCTGTCTGAGATTTTTTAAGACAGAAAAGTAATATTATGAGACACAACAAATCTCAATTTCTTCAAGCTTTTTGTTAGCTGAAATGTCCAAACAATCTCACACTTTACCTTGCACATACTACACCCTCCTGCCCCTGGCGTAGTGCAGTGTGAAATTCTGACTACCAGAGCTAGTGTAGAAATCACTTTTCACTGTTGTAATTACCAGCATTTTGGGTATACTTTTACTCAATATCTTTGTTTCAGGTCCCTTGAGTTGAAGCTTGAATCCCTTAAGACTGGAATGGACGAGAAAAGAGTTGATTACCATGTTGATAATGGCTCAGTTGAACCTGAATTACATCTTCCATTGAAGAAATTGGATAGAGTTGTTCCTTCCGCAAAGGAGATGTCAAAGGATGGACTATCTGCTGGGAGTTTCACACATGAAACACAGACAAACTGGTCTCATGAATGTAAGGTTCCAGCAATGTCATGTGAAGATGTGGAGACCAAGCCGGAAGTTTCAGGGTCTACTGAACAGGAGAAAGTTTTGAATGTAGATAAGTCGACTCACACTATATATGAAGGACAGGGAGGGTGTTTGAAAAAACGAAGAGGGAAGAGAAAGAGGAAGGATTGTGGCAGAAATATTAATGAAGCCGGTGTAAGAGAAAGTGATTTATCAGCTGATGTGTGTAAAGAAAGTTCTACCAGCAACTGTGATGAGATCGCAAAATCTTCTGATATGAAGGAGGCAAAAGCAAACTTGAAAAAGGATGAAGTAAAAGATTTGATGGAGCTCTTGGATTCTTTTTTGTTAGTTCAAGGTGCTTCTGCCTTCTGTCGCAGGCATGATAGCCAGGTATGTGTACTTAAGAGATCTCATTCTACTCAATAATAATTGGCTTTCAACTTTTTTTCACCATGTAATGCTTTTAATGAAAGGTCCACCAGTTTCTTAGACGACATGCTCTAGATCTTACAAGCTATTTTATTGAAATCTTTGAATAAGCATATATCTGTTAAGTTATAATCACCAATAAAAATGGTGTAACAATGATGAGAATAATACTTTTCATTCTATAGTTGCACATATACTAAGCAATACAAGTGAATATAAGTTTCAACAATTGTTTTTTTCTTTTAAAACGTTCTAGTGCCACCAAGATCAAGCGAAAGTTTATTAGTTTCTATTACTGAACTTTCACCTTAAAAGTGAGCATTCGGCTCCTTTCAACTTTCACCTTAATAGTTTCTATTCCTTTTGAAACTGCTCAGCAATGAATGACAGATAGGGATATAGTTTTTAAGACTTGAGGAAAGGAATAGGCAGTGATATGATTCATTATGCTTAAGCACCACTTTTTTACAACAGAAACGAGGAAGATACAAGAAAACGATTAGGCAACACATGGATTTTGACACTATAAGGTCTAGAATCAACAACGGAACAATCAAGTCCATGCTGGAACTTATAAGAGACTTGCTACTATTGACCAACAATGCTATATTATTCTACTCCAAGATCACTCGTGAATACAAAATTGCTCTAAAACTGAGAGACCTTGCCATCAAAACATCGGCAGAGAAACTCAAGTTTTTGAGCAGCAGCAATGCCTCAACATCATCACCTGTGCCTGATCCTCAAGTGAAAGTCAGAAGCATGACTACATCACCTGTGAATGATCCTCCAGTGAAAGCCAGAAGCATTATCACATCACCTGTGAATGATCCTCCAGTGAAAGCCAGAAGCATTACCACATCACCTGTGCATGATCCTTCAGTGAAAGTCAGAAGCATGCGCCCCGGTAACCGCAAGATTGTTGCAAAGGTAGCTGGTGGCAGCAGCTCTGCCGAAAGGGTCTCACTTAGAGCTAAGAAAGAAGCTAATAAAGTAGATTCTCCATCTTCAGTGGAATCCTTACCCATCAAGAAGGCTTTTGGTGGTAGAACAAAAAAAGTTGTACGTGAAAGTGCAGGTCAGAGACATGCAACACCAAGGAAGGGAAAGAAAAGAGGGAAAGCAAAGTGAGGATTTGGCCATCTTAAAGGGTCTCTGTACAAAGGTTCGTTTACCTTTTTTTTTGCATCCAGAAGGATTAACTTTCATGCAACCAGAAGGAGCTGCACCAAGGAATGAACTAGCTAGTTCAAGTATATGATATTATAAATAGCTCTAAATTATGAATAAAAAAAGTAGCTATAAATTACAGTAACCAATCTAGACAAAATTTCAAACTGTACTACTAGGTACTTCCAGTAAACCTTTTCTAAGTTGTAAATGCGGATTTTGTTTTCATCAAAAGAGAAGTATAGTAATTTGAATAGACAGAAAGTTATAAATTAGCATATGCTAAGATATTATTTTTGGTCCCTTCTCACTAAAACGGTTGTCAATTTTATACTAACATGTTAATATTTTCAATTTTAAAATCCATGATTGTGCTGGTCTCTGTGTAATGCAATTTGAAGAGTTAACATGATCCAATGTTCGTGCTTGTCTCGTACAACAAGTATCGATTTAACCCTTCCATTTTGTGATTTGTATTTTATTCACTATTTGTTTAACAAGATATGCCTTGGTTGTTGATAAGATTTTATATGTAGACTTTTTTGTCTTTTAAGTATATTTTATGCAGTCAAAGTCAAATGCATGGTACATTGATAATGTAAAGGAAATGACAAGAAATTGTTATTTAGGGTGCTTGTGCTTAATTTGATATATGAAAAAGAACAGCTAGACTAATCACTTAGAGAGAATAAAGTGTTCTTACCCTAATTTTAACATTTTTAGTATATATTCATAGATCATGCATCCATTACAAGAGAGTTGTTTCCACTTGATCAATATGCCATTTTTTCTTCCAAAAAAGCTTTAAAAATATGCTAACAACCATCTTTTTTAATGTTTGTCCTAAGTCCACAATAGTATCAAAATGTTCCTCAAGAATTTTTCCTTCATCTTCACACTTATTTTAGTATATATTCCCTTATGGATTATTCCAACCAAAGCATATCATGAAAGACATTTTATGATCTAAAAAATTATGGTCATAGATTTTTTGTACGTGTCCTTCCTCTCATAAGTCCTCACTCTCACCAATGCTAGAAAGCCTTATCTCTTTGTACGCTTTTAAAATGGCTTTCACCATTAAAATGGCGGAGAAAGGAATTCGAAATAGCAATAAAGGAAGCATAGGTGAAAAGAAATTCACATGAAAGAAAAAATCCAAAACAAAATGTCATTTAACTTTATATATTTATCTTTATTTTTTCCATTTATTTTCAAAACATTCTTGCCTCTTTTGTGTTCATGCATTTCCTTGCATACTACACACTCCTTCCCTACTTTTACCACCATACTGATTTTAAAATAGTTTTAACTTTCTCAACGTTATCTCTTGTTTTTCGTGTTAAAACTCAATATGCCACTTTATAAAATATTTATCAAAATATATTTTTCTCTTTTTAACATACTGAAAAGTACTTCCAAATTATTGAAAAATCATTTTTTAATGTTAAGGAAACAAAATATTTTCTATAAAGTACATTTTGAAATATGTTTAGATTTTATTAAAAAATTGCTAGAATTTAACATACAAATCGAATGTATTTTGATTTGGTTTAGTCTTGATTTAATTTTAAAGAGTAGCAGATTCTAATGATGGGACTTTAGACAATACTTTGTATAATGTTTTCAAATATATTTATCTTAATATTAAAAATGGAATTTTCATTTTTTTCCAACAAACATTTTATAACAAGGATTTAAAAAATAAAGAGACATAATGTCATACTTTTTATATAATTGATAACATAGTCGTATTTTCATTTTGTTTTTATTCATAAATAAACTATAGAATTTCAGTATTAAAAGTTATAATACAAATTTACCATGTTTTCATCAAAATAAATATATTGGAAACACAAACAATCAAAATAGAGCAACTCCCAATGACCCACCCTAATAAAAAATTTAGTTGCTAATTAAATTAAATTTATAACATTGCATTTTAATATAATAAATATTCTTGTTTGATTTAATTTGGTTGCATTCTTCATTTTCAAAGTGAAAAACATACTGATTGTTTGACAAAAATTATATCCAAAAATAAAATAAAAACGATTTTGATCAGTTATCCATTTTGTGAATTGATTTTCAATTATACCTTTTTATTAGTTCGATTTTTAACAATCTTACAATAAATGAATATTCTATTCCTTTTCTACATTTTAAAATGCACTTTTGGAACACATTTTTTTTCGTAACAATATTTATTTTGTTTTTCATATTTTAAAAAGTACTTTCTAAAATATTAAGAAAATAAAAATAAATTAAACAAGGTATATTTTATAATGTAAAAAAAGAAACAAATATTCCAGGAAATATTTTTCGAAAGACTTTCTTTATATTTTGAAATATACTTTCAAAATTACATCTTATTTTCAAAATTTTTTGAGAAGTATTTTGGGTTTTTTTGACCATGATGGGGTTATTTTTTTTTGCTTTTTACCAAAATTGGGTCCGTTTAAAAAAAATTACAAATTTAGGCAAATCGTGTCATTTTGGCACGACTTCATATGCACAAATCGTCCCAATTAGGCACGACTTCTGCCTTGTCATACTGAAGTCGTGCTAACTTGGCACGACTTCTACCACGTCATATTTTTATTGTTTATATATTGGGTAGTAAGTTATGTAATGTTAAAAATTAATTTGATACTTAATTTTCTAAGAGTGTTAGTTTGAAGAAACAAAAAATTGGATAATCGTGTATGGATCATGTTTGACAGTAATGTAATACAATAACTTGATTATTTGATTAATTAAAAAATGAAGAAAATTGTTATTGAATTTGAAAATAAATAGATAAATGAAAATTTATTGTATTTGGAAAATAAATAGAGAATTATTGTTGTGAATTTGCAAAATAAATAACTTGAGAAGTAATGATTTTACAAAATACGTAATGATTAGAAGAGATTAATTAGAACTAAACAAATTAGTAAGATTCATTACAAGATATAAAATAAAAAATAAAGTTGAACTAGAAGTAAATTATTCCAATTTTTTGTTTCTTAAAACTAACACTCTTAGAAAATTATGTATCAAATTAATTTTTAATATTACATAACTTACTACCCAATATATAAACAATAAAATAAAAAAAATTATGACGTGGCAGAAGTCGTGCCAAGTTGGCACAACTTCAGTAAGACAATGCAGAAGTCGTGCTAAGTTGGCACGACTTCAGTATGACAAGACAAAAGTCATGCCTAATTGGGACGATTTGTGCATATGAAGTCGTGCCTAATTGGGACGATTTGTGCATATGAAGTTGTGCCGAATTGGCACGACTTGCCTAAATTTGTAATTTTTTTTAAACGAACCCCATTTTGATAAAAAGCAAAAAAAATAACCCCATGATGGTAAAAAAACCAGTATTTTGGAACACTTTTATCATTTTCTTATTTTGGAAATGCTCTCTTTATATTCTGAAATATACTTTCTAAAACTCATTTTTATTTTTTAAATATTTTGGAACACTTGTCATTTCATATTTTTAGAATCTTCTCTTCCATTTTAATGGAAACTATTTTCTAGAATATGAAAGTTAAAAGAGTATTTCAGAAAATAGTTTTTGAAATGATAAGAAATGTGTTTTGGATTTTTTTTCTTCTAAATAAACATTTTAAATTGAAGTTTATGAGAGAACAAAACTTGATTTTAATTAAATTTTTATGGCACTATTGACCGAAAGGGTGGGGGGAGTGAAAAGGCGTCTAGTAGTGTTAGGGAAAAGAAGAGAAAGAAAGGATAAATATGTCATTTTAAATAAAAACAAAAAGAAAGTGTATATATTAAAAAAGGGAGTGCAAATAACCTTCAAATCTAACCTACTTTTGTCCATATGGTTGCTACTGTTTTCTACTTTTTACTATTTACACTCCCTTAAATTTTTGTTTACACTCTCTTTTACTTTAATTTTATTTTTATTACTACCTATGTTTTTCTTTATCTAAAAATAAGTATAAACCTTAAACCCCATTCTTTTCAACTAACTTCGGTTGTCCTCAATTATTTCTAATAGTTTTGTATTTTTTTTGCTATTAAAAGTGTGTAAAATTTACTATAATTTTGTTTTATTGCAATTTTTTTAAATTAATTTGTTTGTATAAAATATATTTTTGTGAAATTATTGATTTTGTATGAGGTATATTTCAGTTTTTACCATTCTAGAAAATACCTTCTATGTTCTGATACCCATATTAGTACTTAGAATCATTCTTGACAGATTCTAAAAGTCAATATGAGACACGGCACCGCCGCACCACAACCCCAACCTTCACCGTCCAATTCGCTTCCTCACCGGAAGAAGAAGCGTAACCGCAAAGCCGCCGCCACTTCCACTTCCACTTCCGTTTCCTCTGAAACCAGCTTCGCAAATGGTCCTGACCAGCTCAAGAATCACATTCATGACGCTGTCATTGAGTGCGAGCAGAAACCTAAAGGGGAACAGAGTAAAGGCGCTTTTCCTTTGGAGGAGCTAAGGCAGAGAAGCGTGAAAGGTGGCGAGAGTTTGGGAAATTCGGTGGTTACGGCCGTCGATGCAGGTGACGTTAAGGAAGTTAGTTCGGTTGCAGAGGCAACATCGGGGACGGCTGAGTCGTCGGAGTTAAAGCGTGTTTTGGAAGATGATTCGATCTGTGAGTACAATCTAGCTAGTACTTTTTTGGACAAAAATAGTCAATTTATTTAGTTGTAAAATATATACCATGTTATGAAATTAGTTTCTTGCAATGGGTAAATTGAAAGGGAATAAAAAAGGACCATATTGTCTATCTTTAATATTCTCATTATATTTATATGTAATAACTAATATTTTTTTTTATCTTTTAAATTATTTTATACTTGCATGCCAACAGCATGATGTGGTGTGGAAAATCCAATAGTGCTTTAAATATTACTGTAGATTTTGAAACTGGCTTGTGTTAGTTCCTTCCTGACATTTAAGTAAGGCTTTTAGGGTTTTTAGGGTAAAGTGGTTGAAATTATGAAAATTCAAAAAGGATAATTACAATTTGTGAATTACGTTAGTCCAAATGTTACGTGCAATCAGTGATTTAATGATATTAACCTAATTTTTAAATATTAAAATAACAATTAGTGATTAAGTTTTAAAAATGGTTTAAAACTATTGATAATTTTAAGAATATATTTGAAATTTAGTTTTAAGGACCTACATGACAAGACAATGTTGAGCACTTTTAAAGACTGGAATGGAAATTAATCATGAGAGTTTAATTTTTGTGTAAAAATATTTAAGCATTAACTAATGTTTTTTTTTTTTGCAGAAAAAAAAGTGTAGTTACTGTTTAAATTTTCTTACATAGAAATTAAACTCTTAAAGAAAATCACCATGTGATTAAGGACTTTTAAGGTAATTATTCAAAAGTCAACAAACTTATCCTATACTAATTTGTGATTGGACAATAGTATGATAGTGAATAGCTTATTTACTATTTTAAGTGATAATAGATGAGGATGCATATGATGTTGTGCGTGAGGGTGAAAATATAATGCTGTGGCCTGTAAGCCTGTTTTCTTCTTATGTTTCATCGGTTCACTAATCAGTGGTCAATCTGTAATTTGATTATTTTTAGAAGTTTGTTGCGTTCCTTATAATTTGTCTTGTTTTATTAAGGTATTTATGCTTTACAACATATTTTCAGCGAAGAAGTCACCCGTGTTGTACTTTTTTGAGAAAGTGTACTATGGAAATTCTGTGTGGAGCACAACAACTATTGGGGATGAAAAGGGACGAGAAAGAGTTTATGACACTATCTTCCGCTTGCCATGGAGATGCGAATTGGTATTTGGTATACTTTTGTTTAATTCGTTGAAAAAGAAAATTAATAAAAGGGAACTTTGTATGCCGTTCACAATGTCATCTATAGGTGCACTTCAGTCCAGTGTTTAGATGCTGTATTTTTCCTCATAATTAACAAATCAGAATAAAATGTAGAAAGGATGAAACCTGAAACTGTTCACCTACTATACTTAATTTATGTCTGTGTATTTTTATTAAGATATTCTACCTTTTGTGTTATGATTTCTCAAACATGGAATGCATTATTGCAGCTTATAGATGTTGGTTTCTTTGTCTGCTTCAATTCATTTCTGTCATTGTTAACTGTCATGCCCACAAGGATGCTGATGGCCATTTGGAGGCTTCTGAAAACAAGGTTCGCCGCCCTTCAATTTTCTTCTCGTATTTATAGTACTTTAATGTTTTGTTAAGTATGCTTACATTTGTGAGGATTTTGATGTTGGATTAATCTTGCATTTGCTGTTGTGATTTAGATGATGGACTAATCCTCTAGTGCACTGTTTTTAGTATTTAGTTTCGTAAATAATAAATTTCCTTAGGGGAAAGAGAACAAGGTGATTTTTTTTACCCGTGCCACCCAGATTAAATAGTTCATTTAACGACACAGTAATAATATACGCCTGATTTTTTTTTTTAAATTATAAGTGGATTGCCGTGGTCCTGTGTTTATTGAAGGGTTGGAACCAATCTTCCATTTTATGGTACAATATGCTAATTTTTGTGCTTTGATTTATATGCTTTTATACAGTGCTTGTGTTCTGTTTTAAGATTTGTGGTTGCATTTCAGGATTTTTAAGTTTTACACTCTGACCTTATTGTGCTCATGGCAGGAAGTTCAATAGGCCATCTACAATTGAGTTTTCAGATTTTGGCTGTTTTCTTATTTTGGTTTGCGGAGTCACTGTTTTGCAGCAAATAGGTATTCCATGGTTTATCTTTTCTCTTTTTCCTATTTTCATTGATCACGTTCAGTTTATTACTTTGTTGTTATAGAAAATTTGTTCCCTGCTTTAAAATTTTTGTTATCTTAGATATCAGCTTAATATATCATATGATCCGTGGTCAAGCAACAATCAAGTTGTATGTGATCTACAATGTGTTAGAGGTGAGCATAAATTAATCTTTGAACCTAGGTTGTACTGATTAATTAGGTCTCCATACATGCCAAATTTCTGAACTTCTGATTGTAAACCAAGATGGATATTCAAATTAGATCATTGTTTGGCATTTTTGCCATAGATAGCGAGCCAGAACTTGTGTGACCAAGTCAATATGCATGATATGAAAGATGGGAATTTTGTATGTGAATCATTAATGTGTATATATATATAACTCGGCCTTTTGGATTTTGAACAATTCATTTCACAAATCACACTACTCAAAATGTAAGCTTTTTCTGTCTTCTATATTCTGTTGATTGCATGTCATAACTGTCTTAATTTCTGGACTGAAATTTATAGTGACTGGTCCTTGAACCCTCTTGCAGATATTTGATAAATTATGTCAAAATTTTATTGGGGATGTGCTGAAAATGCTATTTCATTCAGCAGAAAAACTTGCAAGATGTCCCCCAGAAACACAAAGTATGAGATTCTGGATATGGAGATTTATTTCAGACCAAGTTTTAGCTGTTGTTACTTCAAATATCCTTTTTTCTGAGTGATAATTTTTTTATGGCTAAAACAAAAGTGCTGGTTATTTTCCTTGACTAGCTGTACTTGTTCATTCTTTTATCTTATTAGTTCAGGCAATCACTTTATCAGCCTGTATTGTTTCTCACTACAATGCCCTGCCAGCCTTGCTGGTGTCCAATAATTTTGCCGAGATAAAAAGCTATGTGTTTAAGGGATATAGTAAGGATAATGTTCACAGTATGGTGTACTCTGGTGAGTTGTCTTTCTTACTGCAGTTGTTTTTTCTTTGATTGCATTATATATTCCCCTTTTTATGTTGTCTTATATTCTTTCATTATTTTTTGTCCCTTTATCGTATTGCTGACTAGCAGATTCAGTAGAGAGATTCCATATATCAGCATGTATCTTATTTGTTTTGGCTCAAAATATTCTGGAAGCAGAAGGACCCTGGTTTATAAGCTTTATCAGTGTAAGTTTATTTAAATTTGTAACACCTAAGATATATTCCATGAGTTTTTCAGGGGAAATAAATTTCATTGCTTGGTTCGGTCTTGCTCTTATCACAGTTATTTTGTATGATGCAGAATATCCTCTTGGTTTATCTATTTGAGATGGCTATAGATGTGATCAAGCATTCATTCATTGCCAAATTCAACAACATTTCGCCAATTGCATATTCTGAGTTTCTTGAAGTCCTATGTAAACAGGTATTATAATTGTATTTTATGTGCATGTTAGTTGTGAAATATGATTAGTAGTTACTGCTCAAATGCGAATTGTACTCGAACGTAAGAACTCTTTCTATACTCAATTGCAAATGCTTTATGAAATTATTAGCTGCAGCGTGCAGAATGTTTTGTTGAGAAAGGGGCTGTATTCCTGTGTCCCTAGTTTTTTTGTTGGGCAACATGGACGAACATAAATATAATCGAGTTCCATGTTTTAGCTACCCCAACTTACAATTCATTATTTCTCTCATTCAGAATCGAATTATTTATTATATAATTAAGAAAGGCTCTTGATGCCAAGGTTTGTACCTTGGATAAAAAGAAAGTTAATACTTTATGGCTCTTATCAAACAAATTTTCTCAATAGTCTAGTGCTAGTATGCTCCATGTCTACAAAATAAAGCCTATAATAAATAATTATTTGAACATGCTCCTTGGATAAGCCATTAAAGCCTTTTCCTCCTCATTAATTATTGGTGCGCGCTGTTTCATAACAATCACTTAATGAATTCATCGTGAAAATTAGTTATTTATAATTTTTAAGTTTCATTGGAGTGTGTATAGGCATGTACTTTTGTGTGACGGAAGGAGAACAGTATTTGTCCTTCTATTAATGTGTCAAGAAAAACCAAATTTTGAATCTGTTGTTTGCTTTATGTTAATATGCTATAATTGTCTATTTTCTTTTATGGACGTTTTAGAATATACGATTGACTGCTGTATTTGTTTTGTAGACTCTACATGTGCAAACTGAGGATGCAAAGAAAAAGTTGACTTTTGTCCCTCTTGCTCCAGCGTGTGTGGTAAGCACGAATTTAGTGTCCTTTTTCTCCTTGCTTTATGGCTTCTGATTGGATGTCTGCTTATTCCCTCCCATTTTTTCTTGTTCTTAGGTCATTCGAGTTCTGGCTCCAGTTTATGCTGCTAAGCTTCCTTACAATTCCCTTTCACGGAGGCTATCTTGGATTCTGTTATTTTCGGCAATAACCTACATTATGCTAACAAGCCTCAAGGTTCTAATTGGCATGGTTCTACAGAAGCATGCCAGATGGTATGTTAATCGCTGTCAAAGGAGGAAGCATCATCTTCATGCAGATTAACTTGTGGAGCACAACTGAATTAATGCAGATCAATTTCCAACACCAAGGAAACACATACACGTAAAATATTGTACCTTGTACCATATTTATGCTCATGCAAGAAATCTTTGAAGCATGTGGTGCAGTAGTACTCATCAAAGCTGTGCATTTGAGGCTTGTAAATGATTGTGTATGTACATTACAGAGATTATCATTCATCGTCTTTTATATAGTTTATTAATTAATTAGAAAACAAAAATGTCTTTCTGTACATGTAAATGTTCTGTAGCTTCTACTATATCTAGGAGATGACAAGCTTTTTTGTTGTTTGTCCTTGTGAAGCACATACATACTGGAGCCAGCATTTCTTCATGACATATTATCACGCTTCTAAAGAAGACAAATCCATCCCACGATAGTCCAACACTCAAGGAGTGTCCTTTCCCACGAACCAGGTTCATCAGAAAAAAAAAACTCAGTGGTTTATTAAAGAATAACATAGAATAACATTGGTCTTTCTAAATTTTTCAAAATTTAGTTTTATTTCCCTATAATATGTTGTTTGTTTTTCATTCCTATAATTTTGAAACGGGTAATTTTAATCCGAAATACTGTCTATAGTGTTTACAAAACCCTATGTAAACAATCTTAAAGACTATAAGTGATAGCATTTTAAAATTAAAATCTTGAAAATGAATGAGGAAATTTGGAAGGCTAAAATACAACTTCAAATATTTTGGAAGAAACAAAAAATAATTTTTACCCTTATTTATATAGTTTGTTTTATTTTTTAACCATTTTCATCATTATAACCATTTCCAAGAGGTGTTGATGACTGAAGCAATAAAATAAAAGAAATAGATTCAAATAACTGATTACCAAAAGGAAAAAAATTAAAACATTGGATTATTTAGAAATTGATTCAAATAACTGATTACCAAAAGAAAAGAAAACTTAAAACTTTTGGATTTTTTTTAAATTTTTTTTCTAATAACCAAACAGTTCAATTTATACATTATATTTCAACATAAATTTCTTTACAATAGTTACTTCATTGTTGTTTCATCTTTTATTATCATTTTTCTATTTTTACTTTAAACTTTTATTGATTAATTTTTTTTTTCTATTTTTTAATTGTATTGATTATTATATTTTATATGTTTTTAGAACTTAGTTCATTTTCACCACTAACCTAGGAGAACTTTGATATTAAGTATGGTTAGTTATTGTATTGAAAATGTTTTATTCTCTACATCTTGAACATTTGACAATTGATATAATGTGTTTTGATGTTATCTTTGGTGATTTAGTTAGGTTTATTACATTGACTTGAGTTTTATTTTTTTTTCTATAAATTGGTCTTAAATTTTTATTTTAGATTTGTTGGTGTTAGACTACAATAATATATTATTTTAGTTTTTAATAATTTTAAATATTTGTGTACCGGGATGACCGACCGGTCCATGGACCCGGTCAATCCATGCGTTAAGACCCTACTTTAAGGTACAAGGTCAACCACGTGTCATGTGTTGTCGACCAACACAAGGTGCTCAAGTCAAAGGTTGACCCAATTAGCAAAGGTCAACCCATGGTTAGGAAACGACCTAATCCAACCCTAATCGCTAAACAACCCCCTAATCCGGCCCAACAGCAAGGGCCCATCAAGGTAATATAAATATCATGCATTCCAAGGAAGAAGTTACGTCATTATCTACAGTATTCTAACCAGCCGAATACGATACCCCACTGACTTGAGCGTTGGAGTGCCATCTGCAGGTACCCCACCAACCTGAGGAGCCGTTCGGCGAAGAAGACTGAAGGAGGAACGTGAGACACGACCAACCGAGTGACATCCGAAGACAGTAGTTCTCCCAGTCCCCAACCTAGTTCGAGAACAATTGGCGCCCACCGTGGGGCCGAGGAGAGCCAGCAGAAACCACAACAGTAGATGGTATCAACCCGCAGCATGGCAAGCATGACCGAAGCAGACCAAACAGCAATGATGATGGCCCTTCAGAGGGAGCTAGTACAGATGAGGAAGGCGCACGAGGAAGCCGCTAAGAAGAACGAGGAGGAAATCAAAAGCCTCCAAGAAGAGAACAAGCGAATGAAGAAGCTGGTCGAGGGGGTGCCGTCCCTCGCCATGACCAATCAGGCCGGCAGGTCCCACGCCACCGGTGCCGGCCTCCAGGCCGAGAAAGACACGAAAAACGACTTCACTCTGGAAATGGATGGAGAGTCCCATCCCAGCAAAACAATCAACATTACCGCTCCGGCGGGTCCGGACCGGCGCCATCCCTTCACTGATCGCGTTATGGACACCCCCTGCCGGACAAATGGAAAGGTTTCAACAGGGATCGGTACGATGGAACGACTGACCCAGATGAGCACGTGGACGCATACACGACCCATATGAGCCTGTATACCACGGACGACACAGTCTTTTGCCGAGTCTTCCCAACCTCTCTAAAGGGAAGCGCTCTGAGCTGGTTCACCAAGCTCCCAGCACACTATAGATTGTTTCGAAACCCTGATCGCGAAATTCGATGTCCAGTTCGCAACAAGCCGCCCCCACCATCTAACATCCATAGCACTGGTCGGCATTCGTCAGGAGAAGGGAGAGTCCCTCAGAACGTTCATCGACCGGTTCAGCAAAACCGTCATGAGTATTCGCAACCTCAGTCCCGAGGTGGCGATGCATCATATGCTGACCGCCCTCAGACCCGACCCGTTTGCCGATAGCCAGTGTATGCAGCCCGCTACCAACCTCGATGACCTTAGACGCCGAGCGGCGAAATTCATGCAACTGGAGGAACTTCGATCACCCAGTACTTGGAGCACGGAACATGCCAACCGGGGAAAAAAAAGAACATCAGACGGCAGTGCGCACGATACACCATGATCGGCCAAGACTTATACCGTAGGGGGTACTCAACATCACTCCTAAAGTGCCTCACCAAAGAACAATCACAATACGTGTTATAAGAAATCCACGAGGGAGCGTGCGGGAGCCATTTCGGAGCCCGAACGATGGCGGTCAAGATAATCCGTGGGGGGTACTACTGGCCGACCGTCCATGGAGATAGCGCTAATTACGTCAAGAAATGCCAAAAATGCCAAGAGTTTGGCCCCCTCCACCACCGAAAACCAGAAGAACTGCACAGCATGACATCACCCTGACCGTTCGCCATGTGGGGGATGGACATCATCGGCCCATTCTCACCAGGCAAAGGCCAAACGAAGCACTTGCTGGTCGCGGTAGACTACATCACCAAGTGGATAGAGGCCGAACCAATAGCCACAATCACTGCCCGAAACGTCCAAAATTTCGTGTGGAAAAACATAGTGTGCCGATTCGGCATACCACACTCGATAGTCTCCGATAACGGCCGGCAATTCATCGACCAAGGCCTTCTGACTTTCTACAACGACCTCGGCATCAAATCCCTCACAAGCTCCGTTGAGCACCCACAGACGAACGGACAAGCCGAAGCGGCCAACAAGGTTTTATTGAACGAACTAAGGAAGAGGCTCGGCACTGCCAAGGAAAGATGGACGGAGGAGCTGCCCGAGGTCTTGTGGGCATACCGCTGCACCCCGCAATCCACCACACAAGAAACCTCCTACAGCCTCACGTACGGCACCGAGACCATGATACCGGTAGAAGTCAGGGAGCCATCCATCCGACACCAACTCTTTGACATATCACTCAACAAAGAAAGTCTGGCGGTCGGCCTCGACCTCTTGAACGAGCTTCGAGATAAAAGCAAGATACGAGAAGCGGCATGCAAGCTCCGAGCGTCAAGAAGGTACAAAGGTCCAGCCCAGAAGCTTTTAACAAGGCGACCTCGTCTGGAGAATGCGCAGCAACGCTAGGAAGTCGGACGGCAAGTTCTTATCAAACTGGAAAGGACTGTTCCGAATCCGAGAAGTAGGAGAAGGGGGGGCTTATCACTTGGAACATCTATCGGGAAAAATTGTACCTAGGACGTGGAATGTCACGCACCTAAAGTTTTATTTCAGCTAAGCATGAATAAAATACACGCACTCTTTCCTCGTCCGACCGATCCATCGGTCGGAGAGGTTTTAACGAGGCATTTCGTACATAGTGTATATAACGAATGGCACACACGGTTCGGCCAGGATGTAGCCTTAACCGGCATACCCTCCCGTAACACACACGGTTCGGCCAGGATGAAGCCTTAACCGGCATACCCAACCGCAACACACACTGTTCGGCCAGGATGTAGCCTTAACCGGCATACCCTCCCGAAACCCGTACCCATCTCGGCCAGGACGTAGCCATAACCGGCATACCCTCCCGATGCACACACAACGTTCGGCAAGAACCCCGGTTCAGATAAACATCAATAAAATTCGTCTAAATCAAATTCGCTAAAGAGCGACCGACTGATCGAAGTCCGTTACAATCACTTGGTTGATTTTAATTATCACGAGCCACTCAGTTGATTTCATCTACCGACCGATTACTTAGTTCTTTTTACTCAGTTAATTTTCCCACGGTTTAAGATTGATTATTCCAACCCACTCGGCTCGTAAAGGCCCGTTCGTCCGAAAATAACAAAAACAATTGAAGGAAAACCCATTTTATTAAATAAAAAGAGGTGGGGGCCACACCCCGACCCCAAGGGTTCAAAATTAAAAGCTGACCGCCTAATCTACAATATTCAAAACCTCATTAGAGGAATCAGCTTCAGCTTCGTCAGCAGGAGGGCCGGCCGTCGCAGGAACCAAACTGCCATCCACAACCTCCATGTCTTGGTCAAATTGACCAGAAGGAGGTGGACCGCCGTAGAGCACTTCGGCCTGACGGACGGCAAGGTCGAAGCTTTGACCAATAAGTACCATGGTGTCCTCCATGGTCTTCAAAACTTCAGCCTCGGCCGCCCTCTTTGCCTCACGCTCGGCCGCAGCTTCCTCCCCCATCAGGGTGGCCCGAAGGAGAATAACCTCCGCGACTTTGTCGGCATCGGCCTTCTCCAGCTCGGCCAACCTGTTATGGCGCAGCTCCAGCTCGGCCGCTTGCGCACACAACTTCTTTTCGTAAATTGTGTTGGCCTCCACGGCCTGCTTCAGGTTGTGCCCGACCTCTTGAAGATCGTGCTCGAGGCGCGATATGTCCTCGACTCGGCTCCTCCGAGCGTCGACCCCTCGGCGGGCCAAGACTAGACCTCGGCATATCATCTCGATACCGCCGTCAAGAAGGTCGTTGTCGGGGACCGACCTAATCTCCCCCTCGATGTTGGGGGGCAACTTGAAGCTCACAGCCCGTGAGAAGGACCGGTCACCCCCCACCAACGCGTTGATCCGCCCGAGGAGGCCAAGGGCACCGCCACCTCCGTTGGAATAGGACGGTTGAACTCATCGGTGGGTGGGGAAGTCGGTCTAGCTGACCGAGCTGGAGGAGGAGTGGGCATCTGTCCCACCGCCCGCACGGTACGGGCAATATTGCCGCCTTCGCGGCCACGTTTCTTTGAGGGCCCCGCCCGGGCACCCTCTTCCACACGGGGCTTGGCGCTGGTGGCCCCCCTCTTCTCGTTCAATTTGTTCTTGAACGAATGTAGCATCCCGACAACTTGAGGGATTTTTCTCTTCGCGATTTCTGCAAATCAAACAGTAAGGGACCGGTCAGCACAAGTACAACAAACAAAATAAACAATGCGTGAAAAAAGCATACCCTCGAAAGCCTCCGCGCGATCGGTCGCATTGTACAGCGACATGAGCCGTCGGGCGGGGAGCTTCCTGGGGAGGCTATCAAACAAAGCAAAAATGAGCCACTCATGCTCGCTCGGATGTGCCGGCCAAGGCCAATCCGTTATCTTCGTCGGACTCCTCGACCAAAAAAGCGGGAAACGAGATTGGCCGACCTCGTCAAAAAAGTAGCGTGTCCCCGCCGGCTCCACGTACACTTTAAAGAACTTCTCTTTAAAGTTCTTGTAAGAGGTCGTGAAGGGTTTGAACAACACACTATCCGCCCGGCTGACCAGCGATTGCCAACTAGCAAGCTTGGCCGGATATGAGGAATAAAAATGGAGAAAACAAGAAGGGAGAGGACGCAACCCAAACGTCCGGCAAACAATGCGAAACGCTTGCATAAACGCCCACGAGTTGGGGTGAAGCTGGGTCGGAGCCTCATTCAGCTCCTTCAGGACCCCGGCCGTGAAGGCATCAAATGGAAGGGACACATGCAGGTCCGCAAAAAGACAACTATACATAAAGAAAAAGGGAGGCTCGGTAGATGACCGCTCCCTGTACACACGGTCCCCCAAAGAACAAGGGCCAAACGCCAACAAAGATTCCTCGGCCGAAGCCTTCAAAACGGGAACCTCATCCAAAAACTCGACAACGGAGGCATCGGTATGAAAGGAGGACGACACCTCACACACTCGGGGATCAACCCAAGCCGACCCCACATGGGGTCGCGGCCCCTCAAAAGGGGCCGAACGGTCAGACGCATTGCCAGCGTCTTCCCTTACCAACCCTGGAGAAGGGACCCTCCCAACATCTCCGACCGAGACGGCTTGGCCGGAAGAAGAAGAAGAAGAAGAAGAAGAAGACGACGAACAAGCGGGGGGAGACTCAGAAGGAGCAGACATGACTAACCTTTGGACGAACGAAGAAGGCAACTGAGATTGGTCGGATTGATTCGAGGTGTCGGAGCTCAAACAAAGATAACGCGTGAAACACCACTGTTCCCAGCCCCTATTTATAGCCCGGGAGGACCTCGGAATCCCAAACGTCGCAAGAACCTCAACCGTTGGATTCGCTTGATCCAACGGTTCGCATCACTTGGCGCCCAGAAAACCCCCTCATTAATGCGCGTCACGTCAATCGCTCAGGCGCCCCCAAACATCACTTCACCCATCATTACACAATCCGCCCGAGGCCCATTCTTCAGACTCTTCGGCTGTACCATCTCTCGAGCCTGGGAGACAACTGTACCGGGATGACCGACCGGTACATGGACCCGGTCAATCCATGCGTTAAGACCCTACTTTAAGGTACGAGGTCGACCACGTGTCATGTGTTGCCGACCGACACAAGGTGCTCAAGTCAAAGGTTGACCCAATTAGCAAAGGTCAACCCATGGTTAGGAAATGACCTAATCCAACCCTAATCGCTAAACAACCCCCTAATCCGGCCCAACAGCAAGGGCCCATCAAGATAATATAAATATCACACATTCCAAGGAAGAAGGTACGTCATTATCTACAGTATTCTAACCAGTCGAATACGATACCCCACTGACTTGAGCGTTGGAGTGCCATCTGCAGGTACCCCACCAGCCTGAGGAGCCGTTCGACGAAGAAGACCGAAGGAGGAACGTGAGACACGACCGACCGAGTGACATCCGAAGACAATAGTTCTCCCAGTCCCCAACCTAGTTCGAGAACAATTTGATTTTATGATTTTATTAGTTTATTATTCAATATATTTATTAATTTTCAAGCAGTATTTTTTATTCTTATATTTTAATTTAAAAGATAAAAAAAAATATTTAATAGAAAAGAAAGAATTAGAATCTATAAATACTACAAATGGAACCACTTCCACCGTTACTTTTGCCACGGATACGATTTTTTCTTAAAAAACAATTTAAAATTTACTAAAAGTAGTTTAAAAGAGGTGACGTTTCTCACTCTAAGCTCAACACGTGGCATACTGTAAGAGTGCCACATTATCATAACCATTTTTAAAAGGCTACTCACTTTTGTGCTATAATATTTCACAGAAATGGCTTTATGGAGCTTTATAAGAGCGTCCACCTTTGATTTTTTTTTTTTTTTTCTTTTAAACTATCTATGATGAAGGTTTCTTTGAAAACATGTGTTATTTTGGTCAGTTTTTGTTTGACTAATTTTCTTTTAAGAAATAAAGATAAATTAATTTAATCTTTCTAGTTAAGGGTGAAGAGTTAGTCTCTTATTGTTCTTTTACAAACTTTTAAGGAAACAAATATTTAAAAATGCCACGGACTAAAGAAAACTAAAAGGAAAACATTACTAAATCAAATAAACTAAATTCATATTTAAATCATAATTAAAATAAAAAGGCATAACTCTTTAAAATATTATAGTATATTATATATTTAATTCAATAATATACTTAATACACTAAATTATAGGAACTAAATTAGTATTTAATAATCAAGAACTAAAAGTATATAATAGTTTATTATATATTTAATATATATTGATTAACCATGGATTGAAATGGAAAATTATTACTTTTTCTTTCTCTGTTTAATGTACTCATTAGCTAAGAATGGAAACTGCATTAAAAAGTCCAGGCTCTTGAATTGAATAGCTACCAAATACTACAAGAAAAGTGGGACAATATCTTCATTCATTATGTATTTATTATTCATTGAATATGTATTGTTTACGGTTGTTTGTGCCAAATAGATAAAGAAGAAAAGGCTAGCATGGTCTGAACAACAATTTTAAATTATGCATCTAATTAAGCAATCTCAACTACTTAAACTCTCCATAATAGAAAATATAGCTTCAGAAAAATATCATTAACACAGTAAATGTTAAGAGTACAAGATGTATGATGAATATTAGAAGTTACTTTCTCTGTTATTTCTAATCTCTCTCAATTTAGAAAAAGAAAATATTCAATTTTATCTTTTTTAGAATTTCAATAACATGTTTATTATTGATTTCCTATTATATCTTAATCGGCTAGACTTTTTTTTTTTAATCTAGGAGTTTATTTTGGTTACGGTAAAATCATTTGATCTTTATATATTTCTCCTTTCAAAACTCTAGTACTTTGGAAAACTTCACACATATCAGCATATTCAAAATAAAGGTTTGCATATATGTTCTATGTGTTCGCTTTGTGTATAACAAAAAGAATTTATTCAGCATTTATTTTTTGAATGTTCTACTATTTTACATATTTGGAGTTGGGTTTGATAGATTTTTATTAATTTTCATTTCTCCAATGAGGATGATCTTCTTTCTTTTATTAAGAGTGATGATAGTCTTTTGGTTAAATTGATTAAGCTTGTTGTGATCACTTTTTCTATTTGGATGATATGGTGTATGAGGAATTATGCAAGATTTCAGGATAAGATTGATGTTTCTTGTGCTATTTCGGTCATTAAAGATCTCATGTGTCTATTTGGAAATTCGTCTAAAACTTCAATGAAAAATGATATGTATGAAAAATGATATGTTGGATTTTAACGTGATTAAGTTTTTTGGTATTAATACTTGTAGTGGTAAATTTTTTCGTCATCTTCCTGCTAGATGGAAGTTTTCTTCACCAGGTTGAGTTAAAATTAACACTGATGGTGCGGCTAGGGGTTATCCTGGTCTTGCTACTTGTGGAGGTATTTTCCGTGGGAGTATGAGAAAGTTTATTGGTAGTTTTTATGTGCTTATTGACATTCAAACTGTTTTGGTTGCTGAGTTTTTTGGAGTTATATATACTATGGAGGAAGCTTAAAAGATGGGTCTTACTAATGTATGGATTAAATGTGATTTTGTCTTAGTTAGTGGTGCATTTACTACTAGAACTAAGGTTTCGTAGATGCTTCGTAATCGGTGGAACATTTGTCTTAATTACTGTGGAAAAATAAGGTTTATGATTACTCATATTTTTTGTGAATTTTGTGAAAGGAATGCATGTGGGGATAAATTGACTAACTTAGGATTCATTCGTAGAGATTTATTTCATTGATATAATAGACTTACATCTAGTTTATTCTTAGAATTCTTTATGAATAGGTATAGTTTACATATATATCATTTTTGTTAACATATGAATTTTGGTCTAATCCTTTCATTTTTTTTTCTATCTTTTTTTTTTTGTTTTAACAATATTTTTTTATATGATAACAAATAATTATTGTTATTTTGAATGTCGGTCTAACTGAGATGTTAAGTTTCATAATAATACTTAACATAAAAATTTTATGAAAAAAAATACTCCAAACGCAACATAAAATCCAATAAAATTATATCTCGTCAACTTCTTTTTTAAAGTATTGCTCTCTTTTTTAATAATTAAAATATATTTTTGTTAATTTAAGTAAAATTTTATATAATTTTTGTATATTAATTAAAAACTAAGTGAAAGATAAATAAAAAAAACTTTAAAAAGATACTGAATTGAAAAGGTGAGAAGTAACAGACTTGAATGTGGCTATCTCGGAATAAATATAGGTATGTCCGTGATCAAATTTAATAAGCATTTAAGGTGCATAGGATCGAGGAACCAATCTCAAATCAACACAATAATAAATATCAACTCTGGAGAAGAGCCAATAAGTATGTGTTCTTCACTCTCTCCTTCTTAAATGTTAGTCAAACTATTTCCATAAATTAAGTAATATATATATATATATATCACACCAAAGTCTCAAATTAAAGGTTCACACTAAATTACATCCATTTAATTTAATTTGATCACTTTAATTATGGCGATAAATGAAATTTTTATATTATTGAATTAATTACTTCTTTCATTTTACTTTATGTATTTAATTTTTTTATAATTTTTCAAATTGATTGTCATTTACATATTTTAATGTAATAATTATAATTTTATTTTAATATCACTCTAAATAAATACTCGCACTAATCTAAATTATTTTAAATTATCACCAAAACAGGTAAGATAAAATATTATTCAATTGTAATTAAAGGAGTTACAAACTATAAATTGTAATCGTTCACAAATACAGGTAGACATAAATATGCTTACAAGGTGTAATAATTGTTGTTTTTAAAAGTGCGAAAATTACGAAAATAAAATAGAAAAGAATATTTTAATAAAAGTTTTCTATTTGCCTAACTTCAAGGTTCATGACTAAAAAGGATCCAGAATTTTTTTTTATAATTATAAAATATATTTAAATAATATTTTATATTAATTTAATAAACACACAAACATTATTGTTTGTTTTTTATTATTTTTTAAATAAAAATGTGATATATGATTGACGTCAGCTTAGTTAAGTATGATAAATTTAACCAAAAAAAATTTAAAAATATAAATTTATTTTTTTAACTCAAATATTTGTCCTTTTTTTTATAAACAATAAGGATAGAATAACAGTAACTACAAGGGTTCAACCTTGTACATACCTATATAATATGAATCAACAGGTCTCCCAAACCAACAAAATGAGAGAGACAAAAAAAAATATACACTAAAAAACTCGTACAAACCCGTACAAACTCAAAACAAACCTAATATAATCTCACTGCAAGACTTGAGCCAAAGTGGAGATTTCAGAATGATCCACTACACCTCCTTTAAAAAGAACCTTGTTCATATGACACCAAATCTCTCTAACTATCGAGGTCCACACACTTCCCAGTACATATTTATAACGTTACAAAATTGGAAGAAGTGAGAGTCACGTAAACATTATATATACAAATTTATTTTGTATTTTTAAGACAAAAATTCAATTCTTGTCATCCTAATTAATTTTAAATGGTGTAGATTATGAAATCAAAGTGATTTTTTTATTAAAAATTATAATAATACACTTTTTTTTATAATTGGCATAATTATTTTTTTTCATTCCTATTTTAAAGGGCAAAAATCAATCTGATATTGAATATTTTTTAAAAAGTTGAAACTACATTAACTTTAATAAAGAAAGGGACGAAATTAACTTTAATTTTGATATCTAATGCTATAATTCATGATGATTTATTGTCATAAATATAATTCATCCATCATAGAAACTCTCTATGGGATATTTGTTTTTGTGTTCAATTATTTTTTTCTTATTCATCACATTTTTTTACTGTCCTTTTTTAGAAATGCACTGCTACTAAAATTGTCATAAAATGATCAAATAGGTAAATATTTATAAAGGATTTAAGATTTTCTTTATTAAGTCTTCTTATAATTAAAGCTGATGTTTTTGGAATGGAATTATTAGAACAAGTCTTTTGGACAATTGTCACTTACATCTATTAAGAAAATAATAATTATCAAATTATATGCAATTATTATATGCAATATTGTACGATATTATACCCAATTATATGTAATTAATTTAATAATGATAAAATCTAATGATTAGTATCCTACCTCAAAATCTCATGATTAATAAGGATACTGGTGAAAGTTATCATATCTTCTTTGAAATTTTGTACCTCAAAATATTTTAGATTAGAGCACTACTCTGTGGTCAATCGTGTTCACTGAGACACAGTAATATTGAGCAGTGGCAATTGAATGAGTGATCAAAATGAATAAGCATTTGCCAATGGTGGTGTAATGAAAACTTTGTTCAATGAATTTAGGTCACCTAGTACAACTCTCTCTACTACCAATAATTATAATGTTAGAATATCTTGATATAATATATTCTATCCAATAATTATTTTAATGTGTTGGTATTAACAAAACATTAGGGAAGGTTTAAAATGGTTTATTCAGGAGTACAAAAATGCTCAATTACTCTACATGAGATGTATATAATAAAGATTTTCTACCGAAATTTTTTGAATTTTCATATAACAAAACATATATAAATAATAGAGAAAATCTGAATATTCTAAATTGATTAAAAGTGAGATAATAAATTAAAATTTATATTCTATTATAGTCATTATAATGGAATAAAAAGTTATAATATATAATTAGAATTTTACGTTTTATAACAATTTTTTTTAATAGAAAAATAGAATGAATGAATAAAATAAGACATGTTGATGTGCTCCAACGTAAAAATTATCAAAATATTAGATCATCAATCTACTACTACTTGCTAATGTCTTTCTATATCTCCCAATACCCTGAAAAATATATCAATTCAAATTGTACTGATAAAAAATAAAAAAATATATTACTTCTAAAATACAAGAAGTGACTACTAAAGATGTTGTAACAAAATGTTGGTAAAGAAAATTGAACTTTCTCTCTTAAATCCAACAAATACTCGTTAGGATAGGTTCGAAATGGCTCTGATACCATGTTACAAATTGATAAAAAATGGTAAGAAGAAGAAATGTTTATGGTTACATCACTTCAGGTATAAGAAATATATATAGAGAGTCTCTCCAAATTATAATCTAATTAGGTAGGATACTAATTATGAGATTTTAATTGCATATAATTGGGTAAAATATCGTACAATATTGCATATAATTTGATAATTATTAATAGAAGTGACAATTATTAAAATTTGTGGTTAGCGAAAATTGGAATGATCTAGATGAGGATATGGAGATGTTTATAGTATTGTGTGTCTTAATGAATTATCACTCTTTAGTCACCAATTAGATATTATTTTAATCTTTATTTAAGAAAAACAATTTATAATCTCACAAAACTAATTAAAGCTGATCTTTTTGGAATTATTAGAACAAATCTCTTTGGACAATTGTCACTTACATCTACTAAAAAAATAATAATTATCAAATTATATGCAATTATTGTATGTAATATTGTACGATATTGTACCCAATTATATGCAATTAATTTAATAATGATAAAATCTCATGATTAGTATCCTACCCACAGTTATCAAATTAATTACAAAGAAGATAAGATAAGTTTCACATTTAGGAGGATTTACCTAGTAGCTTACATAATTAGCACAACCACTTTGTTTTATGCTAATTTTCTTAATTTGTCACTATGCCCACACTTTGGAAGCATTTACAAGGTTCTAAGTAACCATGCATGCACATCGTTCTTGATTTTCATTTATTACTATGCTTAATCAATTCTTCACCTTATTTTTAGCCAATGCATCTCCTTTCACATATAACAAAAGAGAAAGTTTCTATATCAGCAAATTTATAGAAACACATTTTGTCATTTTTTGTTTTGTTTTTTCTTACCCTTTCCACCCAAAAGGGAAGATAAAAATAATTTCTATTTCTGTTAAACCAAACAAACAAATATTATGAGAGAGACAAAAAGGTTTGCAAAAGTTTGAATGCATTTCTCTTCAAATGATTAAATAATCTTACAACTTTATTTTCTCATTGTACATCTTTTCATCTGCATAATGTTTTATTACTCCAAGAGTAATAGCATATATTCCTCTTTTAATGCTAAAAAAAACACGTACTTTAAGCCGGATCTAAATTTGAATTCTTATTCTTAATTTTTTTAATCAAGTATTCGTTTAATTACTTTTTTTAATATAATATTTAATATATATATATATATAATTAAAAAAATATAAGAAATTCTTTAAATAATTTCATCCAACCGAGTTAATGAATATCTTTAATATGAAAAAGTATATACTAAACCTTTTCTAGCTACTTACAAAACTCAATTATTTAATTTAAAAATACTAATTCAATTCATACTAATACTTTTTATATTTATATATTTTTATTCTTTATAGGTATCTTTCCATCAAAACTCTGGTTGAGTTGAAATTTAATAATTTTTAAATTTATACTTTAAAAAATGGCCACCATGACATAAAATATAGAGGGACAAGATAGTAATACAAATTCACTACAAGAGAATGTTATCTTTATAAGTTAATCAATATCTTTAATACTAAGAAAACTAATGAAACTGCTTATACTTACAAAACACTCTGAATGCATTAAAGTTAAAAATATTAATTTAATTGATAGTAATATCTTACAAATATTATCTTTTACATTTATATATATTTTTATTCTGTATAGGTATAATCTAATAGATTATAAATAACTCCCCTTTACTTAAAATTTAATCATTTTTAAATTTATACTTAAAATTACTTTTATTATTAATTAATGGCCATCTAAAAACATAGGGTGGGATGGATAAGATATTATCTTAGAAATTCAATACAATACAATGTTATGTTATCTTTGTATCATGTGATAAGTTATAATTTAATGTTATTTTTTTATGTTAATAATTAATTATTTTTGGAAGTTTTCGTTTAGAATTTATAGAATAAAGATTAACAGCAATGATAATGACATATTATATGTAAGTAATACTTTTTTATTTTAAAAAAAGTCAGAATGAAAGATAACTTCTAATAACGATGAAATAATTATTTATTATCTTATACATGAGAAATTATTAATGGGATATTTATAACTTATTAATTTACACTAAATTAAATAAACAAATTTTAGTATTTAGAGATATTTAAAAACATGTTTTTAAAAAATACTTTGTGAACACTTGACTTGTCTAACAATTTAAGTATATGTTGTACTTCGTTCAACTAGCATTCCATTCACTCAATAAATGTGTTAGCACACTTAATAACTTTTAGTCGTCCAACGAACAAAATATTTGTTGAGAGATTATACTATTGAGAGCTTTTTTCATAAAAACATCTAGCCCAACGACTAAAGCTATAGAGTTTTCAATTAAATGAATTTCGTCCAACAAGACTTGGTTCACCCAATGACCAAACCACTAAAAGTTTTTATTTAAACAACTTACCCAATGAATTTGGCTTGTAACAATTAAAGGTCTCGAGTTTTTAATTAAATGAATTTCAATTTATTGAATTTAAAAAGAGTTGGATGCATATGAATGAAAAATTGTGATGGTATGATTGTGATATGGCGTGTAGCATGTTGTGAACATGATAATTTTAAGGTAGGGAATACTATGTTGAGATGTTTATGGTTGTATATTGAATTTGAAATTCTAAAGAAGATGATTCTAACTCTACTTATAGTAGATTCACATAAAGGAAAATATTAGACAGTAAGAGTCGAAGTAAGTTCATAAATCTAATATGCAGCATGAAAAGTCTGTATCTGGTAGTTTATAGGGATTTATCCTATCATATAAGTGAATTGTGTTCTTATTATGTAACTTTCTTGTGTGATAACTTAGTGAAGGTAATATGACAGATAAGTGCAAATCTGAATCTAATTCAACGCATGAGTCTTTTAGAAGTATATTCAAATGTTTGTAATGTTGATGTCAACAACTTGTGACATAAGATATAGACAATAAGTTGAGTGTTAAACACTTGAATTTTATAGATGTTAACGATTGAATTAAAACTGTATCCATTAAAATATACAAATGAGATGTGAATACAATGTGGGTATAATTTAATATATAAATGTAAGAAATATTTTAAAACTCTAACTTATCTTATTTTGTGTATTCGTGTGTTGTTATCAACTCTAATGATCGTGTGTTAGGTAAAGATAGAGAATGTTGAAAAAAAATAGTCTTAACATAGATAAAATGAAAAAAATACAAAAGGATTATATATATACATATTTATTTTTTTCTTAAAATTATATATATATTTTGATTCCTTAAGATGAAAGAGAGATAATATTGTGTTATTTAGTTGCTAAGGTATCCGTTAAAAATGACTTTTTTTTTTAAAAATAAGTGAACTTTCATTCATATGATAATAATGTTAATGCTTTGGCTTTATAAGGTATTATTATTAGTGTCTCGTTACATTAATTATTTATTTATGACTTATTTAATACATGAGTTATTAGAATTCTAAATTTTATAAATACTTTTTTTAGTAAATTACTATAATATTTTATAAAATTAATTTTTTTTGAATTATAATAATAATCACTTATTTTTTTATCTAAAAAATATCCTTATTTTTACCTATAGATATAAGTAAAAAAAATATTTATAAAATTATTACATTACAATAAAAATAATAATGAAATCTTAAGAATAATAGAACATAAATCTTGAAAAAAAATAAATGTTGCATTGGAGATGACAGTTAGTGAATAACCATTAGCCAAGCTTGTGGCAGCTTCCATAATACCCGAAATGCCCATAGTTCCCTTAGCCACGCATGCATATAATAACATATTCCTTTACCCTCTCTCTCTTCTCTTGTCTTCTAACTCCATTGTCTGAACGTCCTCTTTCTTCACTCTTCCTTCCTTCTCGCTCGCTCTCACCTCTGTTTCCCTCTTCATTGAGATTCTTCTGCATCTGGGTATGTCCAGTGATCTTCAACGCTTCCTCCTTTTCCACTTTTCATGCATACCCTTTTGTTTCCCCCTGTTTTTTATCTATCCCATTGCCTTTCATGCCTCTTTTCCCCGTTTTCTCTACTGGGTCCCAGTGCTTTATTTTGGAGGAGGATCTCCAAGTGTTGGAAAGTATTGAATTTGTTCTGTCTCATGAAAATGATGTTTCGATTTGTGATGCCAATCAATGAAGGTTTTTGCTCTTTGTTTAATTTTGGGGTGGAAGTATAACTTTACTCTTTTCTATGTGGCGATGAAGAATGAAAGTCTCTTAAGGGTTGGATCTAATTAAAAAGCTCAGGGAGTTGTTTCAATGTTTTTTAATGTATGAAAAATTTGAAGAGTGAACCCATTTTTCCTTTTCTGTAATGTTATTTTTTTGTCTCATTTTATTAAGCAATTGGACTTTGCTGTAAAGAACAGAGTTTTGGTTTTCAGGTGTTGGCCAATGTTTTTGCCAGCTGTGTATTTTCCTCTCCTTTTTCTTTCTGTTTTTCATATGATCCTTGTGTCACGCATGCAGCTCTGTTTTCGTGTCCTTGGGGTGCTTATGTCTTGGAGCACGTGATGTCGGTTTTGAAATAGATTGTATATGTATTTTAGTGCCGTTATGTGGAGGTTTGGCTGGTGTTGGTAACGAGTGTGGATTAAGCAACTTGTGATCATTGCATTTACTCTAAGCATGTTTCTCAATTTTCACATGCATTAGTTCTTTTTTGTCACACTGCATCATGTGCATGAACGTCTCACTAATCCCTTTGTTAGTCCCCAGTTTCTCTCACATAAGTAAATATAATTCATAATTTCTTATTTGTCATTCTGTTATGTACAATTTTCTCTCTGTTTTGGACATTGGGGTTTGAGTTACAGGCTTGTGATTTAGCTCAAAATTCTAAATCAGTATTTCTCCTTTAAGTCCTTTGTGCTTTATAAGATTTAATATTTTCTGATACTTTCTATCAGAGCAAGCAGTTTGTGATGAAGACTGAATAGGAGATCCATTTTTTCTATGAGGTCAATCAAATCATGGAGGTGGCCGACGGGAAAAAGGAGTGTCTTGCCTAATGGTTTGTCTTGTTTGCTTTGAAGTCATTACTTATGATATTTCGAAGGAGAATATATTGTAAAAAGATTTTTATTGAGGAGTTTTGTGTTTCTTGAACCAGGGGAAATCAATTTTGAAGATGAAGCAACTTCCTTTTATGATAGTTGTTTGTACAGTAATGTTGTTTGTCGTGTATAGGACTTTAAAGTATCAATATTACCAAGAAGAGGTATGAGATTGCATATCATGACTTTGGGCCAAAAATGTTGATTAAATTTCTATTCTGCATCAGGCAGGGATCATTTAGTGCTGAAGTGCTGTTTTATCCAGAGTAGTATTACAATATTCATTTTGGTTAGGAAACTTGTGAAGTGATTAACATTAAAAAATCGAACTCTTTGTTGTCGTTAAGTGATATTGAAAAAGTATATCTGAAACCCTGTAGCCTTCCTTGAAAGCTTTTTCCAGCTCCTAGTATGGTGTACATTCAAAAGCCATCTTTTGTAGCAGGTGTTCGGCTACATGGCCCGAGCTTTAACTTTCTTAATGCATCAATACATGACATTGTATTCTTGTACTTCCTGTTCTAATTTGAATTTTTTTTTCTCTGTTTCATTTATTATTATCAGATAGACAAAAAGTGGAGTATCCTGGAAGAAGACAGGGTATATTCTGACACTAATCGCTTTTCTGTCTTTTTCTAAATTTAAGCCATGGTGCATTTAGATGGTGAATGATTTCCTACTTTCAAAATTTTGGATGCATCTCCCTACTTAGCAATTCTTGCATTTGTTTGATTATGTAACATGGATGCATATTCGTTTTCACATTGGTGCTTTTGATGCCACTTTGCAGCCATATCCTGATACTTCTGGAAATCTGAAGGGCTTACCACGAGGTATAATACAGGATACTTCAGATTTAGAGTTTAGGCCTTTATGGTCTCCAAGTAATTTGAGGTCAAAGGTAAGCATCTTTGAAGTTTTTTTCTTTTATATTATGGTTCTATTTAAACTGACACATGATGGCTGTATTTGGGAAACTGCAATGAGCATGCCATCAGTTATCAAAGCTGCTTCCCTTGAGCTAGCTGATTTTGTGATTGCTCGGTGGTGGTTATTTGATTGCAGGCTAGTGTTTACTCCCATCGCAACTTGCTCGCAATTCCAGTGGGTATGAAACAAAAGCATAATGTAGATGCCATGGTGCAAAAGGTAATTTGTTGATTCATTAGGTTATCAAAATTGTTTTAGTCAGCACTCCTAATCTAATTTCATTGATTTCAGTTTCTTCCAGAGAATTTTACAATTATTTTATTCCATTATGATGCCAATCTGGATGGATGGTGGGATCTTAAATGGAGTAGCAAGGCCATACACATAATTGCTCAAAACCAAACAAAGTGGTATATTACTAGACTGACCGTATATGTTCTTTCTTTCTATCTGAAAATCTTATACTGTTTAATGTATGTTAATTGAATAGAGTTTGCTTTAAACATTCCTGGAAACATGTCACGAATCAAGGATTTATTGAAAATAATGAGTCAAGAAGGGTATGTAAACATCATTAGAAGTAGGAAAAATATTTTTGTTTCTGTCAATGTATTAAAATCAAGGTCATGATTTACATCCAATTTTACTCCTGGGAATAACACCATTCAAATTGAAAAACATTACAGAACAACTTAATACCTCACTGAACCCATGTTAATCTTCTAGTTGTAGATGAATTGGATGATGTACCTGACCTTGGTTCTGTTACTATTGCTTGGTTATGTATCCCTTTTCAGTCTGTGCATTCCAGATTTCAGGTCCTCGTACTTTTGTCGCCTAACATATATGCTTTTGTTTTAAATATATGATGAATGTTTATATATCAATGGTTTGTTTTTACCTGTCTTGGTATTAATTCCTTAGTGTTTCCACAGGTGGTTTGCAAAAAGATTTCTTCATCCAGATATAGTTTCTATTTATGATTACATCTTTCTCTGGGATGAGGACTTAGGCGTGGAGCATTTTTCTCCATCAAGGTATCACTGGTGGTTTTGTTCCTCTCTTGTGCTATACTTTTACATTTGCCTGCTTTTTTGCTTCTAATATGAAGCTTTTCATTTTATATACCAGCTGGGGGACCCATGATACAATTATAATGAAAAGTGATCCTATTTTATTCAATTATATGACATGATAACTGAATAAAATAGGACCACTTTTCATTAGAATGGCATCTTGGGTGTCTCGGCTGCTATATAAAATGAAAAACTTTGTGAAAATAAAACCCACTTAAAAACTGTTACTTGTAGAAAATAATTTCAAGATAAAGTTCTTTATTTTCAATAATGAACACTTTAAGAGGCTAGCCTGCATAATCAATTTGTTAAAGAGGTATTTCTCCTCTGTTTAAAATTACAATGAAAAGCTAGATCATTGCTTTTGAGAAAAAAAATAACAAGTGGATAAATCCTCTCTCTTTCTATTTTAGCTTAGGTGTTTGAAATTAATATTTATTTTGTCAACTTGTGCTTCACCAAATCAGCTCACAACCTGCTTCATCTGCTCATAATATTAGTAGTTCACTTGATTATTTATACCCATGGCTGGTGATGCAGTGCCAATTCATTTCTACATGCATGTGTATTTCAATGATTGCATATATGTTGAATGCCGTGTTTTCAATTTATACATTATTGCCATGTTGATAATTTTTTTAATTTTAGATAAAAGGCAAGGCAGTATTGAATTTTTTTTAACTCTAATGATTCTCTGCCTCTCTGTTGTTTAATTGAACTTGCACGCAAAATAAGCTCTAAAGCATCTTTATTAGATTAATAAAGTGACATTAGATTACTAGGTAATCTTTTATTATCTTGTTATTTCAAAGACTATCAATCACACCTCATGACAGGCTTTTTATGCTCTCATAAAAGAAAGAATGAATTCACATGAATATCTTTTTTCTTTTTCCTTTTTTACAGATACATTGAAATTGTGAAGGAAGAAGGATTGGAGATATCTCAACCAGCTCTTGACCCAGATTCTACAGAGATACATCATAGAATTACAGTTAGAGCTAGGACCAAAAAAGTTCACAGGTGACTTTTTGTTTGAAGCTATTGATACATGTTCTTGCTAATCAATTTCAAACTTAGCTTGAGTTTCATACATGCAGAAGAGTCTATGAACTCAGAGGCAATACTAGGTGTTCAGAGTCAAGTAAAGGGCCTCCATGCACTGGGTAAGTTTCTCTGAACTTGGTTATGCTGATTTTTTCTAGAGATGTTCATTCTGATTCTTATTCGTGTGGTGTTATCCTCCTTCTTTCTGCTGTGAAGATACCATAGACGTTTAAATTTGAGCAGTCAATGTATAGAAAAAGGAACTTAACAAAATGAAAAGAACATTTGATCTTTTGGAGTTTTATGATAGTTTATTTTTTTGTATCTACAATCATGTTATGAATGACACAGAAATTTCATTGAAACTTGGCAGGTTTGTGGAAGGTATGGCTCCTGTTTTCTCTCGATCTGCCTGGGATTGTACTTGGCATCTTATACAGGTATTTTCGATGCCCATAGGAATTGTTATAATTTTAACCACAAACAACACCTGAAATTCTTTCAAAATTATTCGAAGTTTTATCTCTTTTATAATACAATTGTCTTATCTACTCTATTGTAACGTTACGTTATGAACAGAGAGATTGATTAATTTGTAAGGTAGTATTACTAGATAAAAAGATGAAATTTATTATGTATAACTATCTCTAAATCTGGAAAATTCTTTGAATTAAAGAGTAACTGAGAAAGAGAATTACATTAGAAGAAATAACTAATTTACAGAACTGAGTTCCCAGCCTTAAGAGAGGCGCTCCCCCACCCCTCTCTCAGAAGTCAAAGCCATTATTTTCAGTTTTATCTTCACTCTACACTTTTGTATTGTTCTTTTAACCTTTCACAACAATTCTATTAGGCTCCTCTCTCCCTCTCTTCCTTCCATTGATCATTTTCACCATTACTTCCTTCTCCCCCCACTATTAATCCCATGATGCCCCTTCTGGAATTAACTTAGGCTAAGGACCTAAATTTACTATTTTTTTTAAATGATATTCATTATTTAATGTATTCATTCATTAAGTTTGTCAAGGTTATAAAATTCTTGCAATTAGGTTTATGTATGAGGTAGTGGATTAACTTTGAATAATAAAACTTATTCCAATAAACTTGAATTTCTTCACTTATTTTTTGGTTAATATCCTTATTGAGTTTAACTTTGTCCTTCTGTAATTTTTAGTATTTTTTATTTATTTGATTGCTTATAATAGATCAAAATAATCCATAGTTTGGTAACATCATTATCATTTTCATTTTCTCAGAATGACCTTGTCCATGGATGGGGAGTGGATATGAAAATAGGATATTGTGCTCAGGTGAGAATTGCACATTTTCTGGACAAGGTTTATAATTGTTCTTAGTCCTGGAATGCCTCTAGTTTTCTATTCAACATGTATATCCACATTTGGCTGTCATTATAGTAACTGATTTCCTATTATCTCTCTATTTTAACTTCATTGACTTCATGATAGGTATCATTAACTGTGAAATCAATGTCATTTTTCAGGGAGATCGCACAAAAAATGTAGGAGTTGTTGATAGGGAATATGTTGTTCACAAGGGAATACAAACTCTGGGTGGCAGCGGGGACGAAACAGTTAAAGTATTGTGTTCCTTTCTCTCCAAATGGGTGCATTAATTTTGTGTCCATTAGCTTTCTTCATTATGTAGCTTCTTTGCTTCCTAAAAATGGCATTAATACATAAAACTTATCATTAAAGTGTGTTTGTGTGTGTATAATCAATGGTTACAAATACCCATATTCGCCTTGCCTTGCGGTTCTTGGCCAAATCCATGGAATTGTTCATAGGGCAGCCCTTCCAAACAGGCATCGTTAGATTAGAACATTTTTAACTATTTTCATTTTGTGAGGTGAAGTTTATTGGTATGATCTCACGCCACACTAGAACCTTTCACACTGAGTTGATAGTGAAAGTTTATTCTATGATTGCGAGTACTCTCCAATAAGAACACCCCTCTCCTTTTTTACAAGAAAAACTCACAGGAACAACACTGTTATGTTAGCTATATGTATTTTGTCATTCCTTTATTTTACAAACCGATTCTCTTTCTTTTTTCAGATTTTTAATCGTAGAAGGCCAACTCCGGTACTTATTTTAATGACATTCACAGTTATTCCCTGTAATCCTATTTCATTTATTAACAAATTAAATCCTAACTTCATTTTCTTGTTGGATTTGTTACAAAATCAGAGACATGGTGCCTCGGCCTTTGATGAGCGAGTTGAGGTGAGGGTTTTGAAGTTGTTTGTTGATCACAAAGTATCTAGAAATGATGTTGTTGTTACTTTTTAACTGGTTTTGAAACCAAGTTTTGTATTGATCACAAAGTATCTTGCAAATAACGTTGTTTACACTGTAACATGAGTGATCAGATAAGAAGGCAGTCAACATGGGAACTTCAAGTATTCGAAGACCGGTGGAAGCGAGCTATTACTGAGGACCTAAGCTGGGTTAATCCATTTAACAGTGATAAAAAACGCAGGAGACATAGGAACAAAAACAATCGCTTCTCTTCTTAACTATTTTTTTACTAGGCTTCATTTGTTAGCCATCTTCATTCACAGGGCTTAGGCATAATTTAGCTGAATGAATAAACACTTCATTCAAATTTTGGAATCTCAACATATTTATTTATATTCTTTTCTTCTTTTCATTCATCTCACAAATGCTTCCCTCCCTCCTTTTGTTTTTACCATATTTAGATGTAATTGTCATATATGCGACCTTATTTTTTATCATTAGAGCTATAAGGAAGAAGCTTCTATTCTTTTTGCAGTGCTTTTGTTTTGGTGGTCTAAGTTTATTACCATATGGGATTTAAGGTTAGTTGGTTCAAATTTTACGTCACAAAAACTTCAATTAAGTGTTGAACTAATTTTTATTAATTTCATCGACTTAAACAAAATCTTTAATTTCAGAAATTGAGCTATTCAAACAATAAGAATTAAAAGTACTCTATGAAATTTTAGGCCTTAACAACAATATCTTAAAAACATAAAATAATAATTAATACCTTATTTAGTATCTAAGGAGACCATTTCTTGTGAGTTGGGGATGAGATAGGGATTAACATGAGTGACTATTTTTCTTAAAGTAATATGACCATAATAAAGGCAAATAATGAATGTGTTAATAATGTAAAAAAATTTATACATTCATGATAAATCTTAATTATTATGTAGGATAAATCGTTTTAAGCATAAGGGTTTTAAGCACAAGGGTTCGAGAAATATCTCAATATTAGGATGATATAATCGATGATAACGCAATTTCAATATGGAATTTCAATATGAAATCTTTTATAAGAATATTAAGGATAATTATTTTAAAAGACATTTTTTATTTTTTTATTGGTTGTTAATGTAAACCTTTAAGTAAAATTAAATTTTGATTCGCGAAAGAAAGGGAATCTCTATAGTTTATATTTTTTTTTTCTTAGTGGAAAATGATTTCATTACGTTTAACATTCATTTCCCTGAATTATTTATCACTTCTAAAGTTTTTTTTATGAAAAGATTTTTACCCCCAATAATTAATATTAAAATTTAAATTTATTTGAATAAATTTTAAAATTATTTTAGACTAAAATATTCTTTTTTTTTTAAACTTAATTATTTATTTTTACAAAATATTTTATTTTAATTTTTTCCAAAACGCAAGTAGTTTACATATTTTTTTTACTTAAAATTAAAAAAGTAAATTACCCGGAACTCCTTTTCTATGGGTAATATTGCCCTCACTTCCTTCCATTTCTCTTAGCCAGACAAGTTCCCTAAAAATCTATAATGTCGTGCCACACACACTCCTATTTTGTTAGGAGACTATTTCCATGAACATAATGGTTCACATGTCTATTTAATGTATTTATAAATTCAGAATCTATATTTAATGTGTTTTCATACCCAAAATTATTAATATATAATTCTTTTGATGTTTTCTTAAATACACATTGATAAACATGTTCCTTTTTTTTTCAATTTAGTTAAATAAAAAGAATATAAGGATAGTAAACAAGCATGTGCATTTTATACTACAACTTTATATTAACTAAAAACAGTTTCCTAATAAATTGGGTGCATTTGTCACAATTAATGAATTTGCAGATGTCTCTACTTAAATCTAATCTCCCAAAAACTAATTTTGCAACTTCATAATCAACTACAATACAATTTTTAATGTCATAGGAAAAACATAAAACTTCATTATAAAAAAATTTGATGTATGGTTAGAATGGAAAGTCTTTCCTTAACATACGAAATATAATTTTTACTTAAATTCAGTTTTCGTGAATATATGTTTTTGTCTCTATAAATATTTAATTGAATATTTGGTCCTTCACTAATTTCTCATAGATATTTAAAGGTTTAATAACAAATTTTAATGCATGTTATTCTAATGAATAGGTGAATATTTGTCTTAATAATTAAATGATCTATTAAAAGTAGACCAGAATTGTTCAATTTTAGAAAACTTGATCACATAAATCAAAATTACACATTTGTAGAATCATAGGAATTATAAGTGAATTTAAATCTTTATTTCTTTTTAGAGTTCTGATTGGTAAGGAATGGTGTTTTGTGTAATAAATAAGTGTGAATTAATTTTAAAAAATATGATTCAATTTATATTTTTTTATAATTTAATTTTATACAAGTAATGCGTGAAGGACGTGTATTAATTTTATGTTTATTCAAGTATGATAGTTGTTTTGCCTTTGAAAAAAAAAGGATGAGAGTGTGATATGAGGGTTTTTTCTTCCTTTCATATTCGTACCTTTTTTCTAAGTTTTTATACTTTTTTTTTTTAAGTTTAATTTATCTTTTTTTATGTAAAATTTAGAAGGTGTTTTCTGAATTACAAACAATTCAGAATACGAAAATATCTTTAGAATTTCTACCAGAATATAAATTGTATTTCAAATTGCATGTTATTTTTGAAAATAAATTGGTAGATTTGTTGAATTATTTGAGTTTTGAGAAGTAATAGAAAGTTGAATGAAATATTTGAATGTTGCCATGCCTTAAATTGTAAACTTGTTTGGTTGATTTTATGATAATTTTATGCCAAATGGTTATTTCAAACTTAATATTTGGAGGCACAACTGTTATTTGAACTTCTCTTTTGGATTGAAATGAATTTTCAGATATATAAACTTTAATAGCTTACTCTTATGATAATGTAGATTGTTCAAATTTATTAGATTTTAATATCACAAAATTTCAGTGGTAATTACGTTGTATTCTGATTATATTTTACAAATTTTCTATTTTAGTATTTGAAATATAACAGTAGCAAAAGATTGATGATTATTAATTTATTGTAAAATTTTATTGTTTATTTATGTTTACCTTGTATGTTTTTTATTGGTCTTTCTGGAATTCGTTATAATGAATATTCTCTTCTTTAACGACCAATAACCATCCTCCCTCTGCAAATAGCCACTAGAAATTGAGATGATTTTGAATTAGAGTTATGGAGGATGTGAGGGAACCCTAATTTTGAAATTTTGGATTGTTTCTAACAGGAAAAGCCAAATACACAATTTGAAATTTTTGTCTTGTTTCCAACATAGCATATTTGGACAAAATAGATTGATTACCTTTTTTCTTTTAACCATGGATTAGAATGCTATTAGAACTAAAAAAAAAATTAATCCATATGTAAATTTTAAAATAGATACTTAAAGAACAACAAAATTATTATAAGTATCTAATTAAGTGAATAAAAGAACTTTCATAATATTATTAATTGCACATTAATGGAAAAAAAATTCCAATATTAGCAAGTTTAAACTTTTCATCTTCTCTGTTTTTTTCATTCAAATTTCAAATTTTCCAATTATATATACAATGAGAAAGCTAAGTTGAAAACAGAGTCTTCTGCATTAGGCTGACCAAAGACATTTCCTTTGTGTCTGTAGCTGGAATTTTCCCCTTCTTTTGCAACCCTTCTTACTTTACCTTCCCATTCTGTAACAAGTTCTACACTTTCAAATCTCACCGCTCCACAAATCCTTTCTTTTTAATTACCCATTTGACCTTGGTCTCTGCAGAGACCAGATCCCTGCATTCCAATTCTCATGGCTGGTCGTTATGATAGTAACCCCTTCGACGAGGAAGAAGTTAACCCCTTCTCTGTAAGTCCTTTCACTGCCGGTTTTTTTCGCTCAAAGTTGAGATTTTGTGTACTGGGTTTGCAGTTTTGTGTGGAAATTGATTTGATCCTGTTCGGAGGATGTTTCAGCGTCCTATTTTGGTCAAAATTCTTGATTGCGAATTGTTGTTTCTGTTGTCGGTTTTCGGTTGACTTGTTTAATACTATAATTGATGTGGTTTAGGAAACCGGTTTTGGGGGTTGTTTGTTAGTGTCTGTGTGTGTTTCTGTTTTGTGGTTGTCGTAGTTTTTTTTCTCTGCTTCTTCATTTTGGGTTTTGTGTTTTTTTTCATTATGTTTTGGCCTTGAGAAGTACCTTTATAACTAAGCTGAACATGGATGGACGAATTTTTTACATGTTCTTGAGATTTACTTGCAGATGCAGATACCGATACTGTGTTTCTTAAAGTCGGTGTGTCTAATTAGAGGTTTGTGAAGACTTGAGAAGTATTATAAACCCACTAGATATTACCAAAGGTCTCTACTCTCTCTACAGATCACAAAATAACTAAGTGCAATAATGATTTTGATATAAAAAAACTATGTTGTGTGAAGGTGCATGATTATGATATTGACATTTTTTCTTAACGTGGAAGGGACTGATATGAGAGGAAAATTTAGATGTTGTGATTACTAGTGAAACATTTGATAGCATAATTATGGAGGAAAAGGAAGAGGTGTGCTGGGGGCTGGTGGGAGGGAGCATGACCCTGCTGGCCTCTCCTCCCACATTCATCGTGTTGTGATAATACATTATCTTATCCATATAATGGGAGGGAAATCAAATTTTTACTACCTTGTCTTGGCAACATCCTTTTCTATCTTAACTCTAGAGTCTAGGTTCATGGCCGGATTTAATTTATTTATTCATTATGAAGTAAATTATGTATCATTTAGTGATAAAAGGCTATAAATCTTCTGACTTACTTAAAGTGTTGTAATGTTTTTAAACTGTTAGAATCCTGGAAGTGTTCCTGCAGCAACAAACTCAAGGCTTTCACCTCTTAAGCCAGAGCCTGTTGATTATAATTACGGCTTTGGTGCGACAGTTGATATACCTCTTGATTCATCAACGGTATGTATAAAGTTGAGGTTGATGAAATCCTCAATTCTTTTCTCATTTCTAATGTGGTGTTGCAAGTATTAGTCATGCTTTTGCTAATTAGGATCTCTTTAAACCTTAGGATTTGAAGAAGAAGGACAAGGAACTTCAATCTAAGGAAGCTGAATTGAGACGAAGGGAACAGGTATAGAATGGGATTTCAATTAATCTAAAATTTGATATGCATGATTACCAAGATAATAACAATATCGTATGATTTAATGGTTTGCTTTGTTGAGTTCGTACCATATAATTTATTGAGTTTAGGGTGTCCAACACTTACTCCTAGAGTAAGTGAATAATTTCTTATATATTTATGCCTCCACAAATCAAGAATTTGAACTGAATCTGATTGATTATATTACCTGAAGTTGGATATTAATATGATGAAAGCATCTGAAATTGTTATGATTGATAATAGGTTGGTCTGTCAAAATATGGATCTTTTTAAATAAGGCCTCCTTACCAAATCATGCTATCCTCTATTCAGTATTTATAATTTTCACACTGATATTTGTTCAATTAAATTTATACATGAAGGTTTGTCTACTAACTTTTCTGTCAACTGCAAATGCTTGGAAATTCACATGTATTTATTTCTTTCTTTTTTTATCAAATTCAGGATGTGAGGCGGAAAGAAGAAGCTGCTGCACGAGGTGATTTACATTTCCTGATTCTGTGTTTGAAGTTTGCTTTAAAAATATTTGTTTGCAAGTTTTTTTGGTCTTCGGCCTGGGGGCGGGGTTGTGATTTCTGTTTGTGCTGCCATACAATTGAATAGTGGAGGAATGGTAATACTGCAGAATTCTATAGATGTCTCCGATGCACTAATTTAAGTTCTGCCTATTTACATTTTGTTTTTCAGCTGGAATTGTTCTCGAGGAGAAGAATTGGCCACCGTTTTTTCCAATAATCCATCACGACATTGCCAATGAAATTCCTATTCATCTACACAAATTGCAATATGTTGCATTTACTACACTATTAGGTACATTATCCTCTTTGTTTATTTATTTTCTGGGAGTGTAGTGGGTATTATCATTTCGTTTTTTTATTTTTCAATTTTATTTTTTTAAAAACCTTTTCTGTGATTTGTTAGCATGCCATTATATATTTAACCTATTGATAAAATACAAAAAAATTGAAGAATATGATAGTAAAATGAGTGAAAAAACTCTGTTGGTAAAATTTATGAAATGATGATACTTGAGTGGTAAAGTAAATAATTAATCCATTATACTTTAATTGGCATCAATGACATTTTTTACACCTTGTACTAGAAAGTAGCAATTGAGGACATTTTTGTGTTTTTCTACTCCCAGAATTTTTAAAATGAAACACAAAAGAAAGATACTCTGAATAACTAGCTTTGTCTCACTTGCCCTACCGGCCCGTAAAGACTCTATCTCTACAGCCGCCTTCTCTTTCCTTTTCATTAAAAACAAAGCGATCCGCTTTCATAACTAATAAGGCGTAAAAGAAAGGAGTTTTGATTAATATGAAAGCATTAACCTGGATTCTTGGAACTAATCTATAAAGACCTGATAGAGGCATTCTCTATTTATTTGTTGTTAGCACAATCATTTGTTTTGAATTAATTATGGTCATAATAAATGTTTATGTTGTTGTGATTGATCTGTAAATAACGTAGTTTAATACCCATAACCAATGCTTGGTTGAACTGTCATTGAAAAATAGTTTTGTTGTGCAGGATTAGTGTTGTGCCTTTTTTGGAATGTCATAGCTGTTACTGCAGCTTGGATTAAGGGTGAAGGTGAGTTTAGGTACATTGAATATTTACTTAGGTTTTTACAAATCTGACATATCTAAGTAAATCCGTGGAACCTGGCCTTGTTTGTTGTATTGTAGGTGTAAAAATATGGTTTCTTGCCATTATCTACTTCATAGCAGGGGTTCCTGGGGCATATGTTCTGTGGTATCGCCCATTATATCGTGCTTTTAGGTAAATTTTTAATGCTCCCATTCCATGCACTAATGTATTATGCTACTAAATTATTTATTTATAACTTGTGCACTCACTTGAACTTGTTTTGGAGAGCAGAGTCATGTCTGGATTTATGGTTCAACCTTGGGGTAAAAATAATAAAAAATAATAATACTTAAAAATAGTAATAATAATATAAATAAAATCATAAAGTAATAATATTATTAATGAAAATAAAATTAAAATAGGGTAAAATAGTTATTTTACAAAGTTTTCAATTAAAACAAATATTTTAATCTATTACATCAATCAAATCACTAACAAACATTTTGTATACTTTTTTTTTGTTTTCCATTCTCTTTCCGTTAGTCCAACCAACATCACTTTCCAATTTTTTTCCCTTTTCCACTCTCCAATCCAAACACATCCTAAGAATAACTCTAATAGGTTCTAATTAAAGTGACCTAGAAACTGCAATTAAGTTGACTTTTCATCAATAAATTTAATTTAGTTGAACATTTTTTTTCCCTTCTTTTCATATCAATTAATAGGTTATTCATCTAAGTGTCAGAGTATTGTTGATGTTGGCAAATTTTGATGAGATGCTCTGCCCCTACTGAATTTTACCTTACGCTTTGAAGCATTCATGTGAAAGGAAAATATACTATGCATGCATATTTTCATCTTTTTATTTGGCCATACTGTTGGTCTTGAATATGCTTCTCGATTTTGCAGGACTGAAAGTGCTTTGAAATTTGGATGGTTTTTCATGCTTTATCTGGTAAATGGATTATACTTCTGCATAGTCTATGCTTCAAGAAGTGGAAGAAATCTAATCATCTTCATTCTTTGTTCTGCTTACAGCTTCACATAGGATTCTGCATCTTAGCTGCAGTTGCTCCTCCTATAGTTTTCAAAGGCAAATCCCTGACGTATGTCAGCTTCATATATGTTCTCTATTTTACATACCAGTATTGCTCATGTCTTTATTCATGTTACAAGGAGACTAAGTATTCAAATTCATTTTCCTTGCTGAGAAGATGAGTTTCTTGTTTTCTTTCACTTGTCAAAAATAGAAGTAAATAACGGATCTATTGAAAAAGGACTTCAGAACATGTGCATCAATATCATCACCCTCCACTTGAATAACCTGATTTGAAATATTTAGATACATGTTAGTTGGTTGGCTGATATTGAGAAGAAAATTAAGGCATATTGCCTATAAATTAGACTTGAGAATGGGAGGGATCTTGTAATTTGTGATGAATTTGGGGCTTTGGTAAGTATGTGGTATAATTTAGGATTTAATTGAGTGTGTTTCATTTCTCAATAAGCTGAAGTTATTTCCATTTTTTAATCTAGTGGCTGACACTATCTACTCACTGATACAGGGGTATTCTCTCTGCCATAGATGTGCTAGACAACCATGCTTTGATTGGGGTAAGAGTGTTTGTGATGAAATACTTCTTATTCCCAAAACATACTATTTAATTGTCAAAGTTGTATTTATACATAATGCACCGTCCCTATGTTAATTTAAGATTTTTGCAGTGGCCCATAATGCACCATCTTTTTGCAAATACTATAGAATACAACCTAGGCAACATTATGCTTCTGAATGAATATTTTTTTATAATGTTTTCTTCCATTTGCCTTGTAGATTTTCTACTTCATCGGGTTTGGATTATTCTGCATTGAAACGTTGATCAGCATTTGGGTTATTCAGGTCTGATTACACTTCCTGAAGTTTCCAATCATTTTAAGCACATTCACCCAAGACTTTTGAATGCCATGATTACTGTACCACTTACCTACTCACTATTTCATTGATTACCATACAGCAAGTATACATGTACTTCCGTGGTAGTGGTAAGGCTGCTGAGATGAAACGGGAGGCTGCTAGGGGAGCATTGAGGGCTGCCATATGATTCATCAGTCTTGTGGAGAAGCCAGTATGGATACCTTACGCATGGATCAGTGTTGTATATTATAAGCCACCTCAGCAATTGTGAACAAAACTATATTCCACTGAGCATAATTTTTGCTTACACCTGTAATTTTATTTATTTATTTTTATGTTGTTTAACATGCTACCTATTAATGTGGTTTGTTAGTGTATATGCTGAGAGCATGGACATACTAGTGGCTGGTAGAAAAATATGCTATAATTTATTGAAGTTTATCCTCTATATAGCTTTAAAGTTTCACTTCTTATTCCAAAAGTTGGTTCATGACTTGAGAATTGCCATTCTCAGACTTAAATGATCATCTTACTTTTGGGGTTAAGAAATGATCACTTTTTTTTCAATTGTCTTCAACCACTTTCTAAAACATCATGTTCATCAATCTAAATCAATTGAGTTCTGGTTATTAGTAAAACTTGCATAAGGAGTGCAAGCAACACACTCTTTCCAACACACGTTAATTAAAATTTGTTGAACATAACTAAATCATGAATAGGGTTCAATAAATAGTAAAATTAATTGTCATTTTTTTAATCAAATTTTAATTAATAATAAAAGGTGTACTTTTAATGGTTTTATAGAATAATGTTCTGTGGATATTTTTGAATGGAATGTGTTGCTGCCAACACTCCTCTTGACATGAAAGGGAATGCTGAATTGAAATATTTTTATCTAACATGATGCCTCAGTTTCAATGAAAGCAAGGCACTGCTACTAATGCATTTATTTGGAGCTGTGTCTCCAAGAAAGATGAAGCCTACCAATCAGGGTTCTCAATCCTGATAATGTTGAGGCTTTGGAGAGATTTGATTGATTGAAACTATATCATAATTTTAGAAAGTAATTAGTAAGAGGCCAAATAATTCTCAGGACTTTCAGATATTTGAACTCTCACATTAATAAGGGTTTCTTTCTAATTTTCAAGATAAAATCTCAACTTTTTTTTAATTTATTGACAACATTTCTTGTTTCTCTACTTTTCACAAAGCTTAACTAGATGATCAATACTTCAGAAGTACGATTATTCCTATAGTTTAAAAACTTTGTTACCTGATACTTCTATGAGAAATTATTTTTAATTCAAAGCCTTAAATAATAATCTTTTTCTTTATGCAATATTAAATTGGATTTGGAAATTTAAATGTGCTTGGACGCATTGGTAAACTACCAAAATCATCATATGCAATTGTTGGTAATGTAGGAAGGGACCTGCACGATTTGGACTTAATTACCACCTTCATGGTGTTCACCATGGGGAATGAGAAAAAGGAAAGTCTTCAGCAGTGACAGTTCTTTGTTGATCCTCTTGACAACGTTGGTTAGCCACCCCAGTGATGATGATGGTGGAAGATGCAGATTTTGGGTTCAATATAAATGATTTTTTCTTAACTTATAGGTCTATGAAGCCCTCCTCAAGAAGAGTCATGCATGTCTTGGTAAATTTCATTCAGAGTACAAAAAAACAACCATAAACTTTTATACATAACATTTCAAACGAGTTATTTCAGCCCAGCAAGTTGGCACCAATACATAAACAATAACATGTTCATAAGCAGGGGGATTTCTATGATACTGTGTAAAACAGAAAGGAAAAGATTATACATTATTCGCATAATCACAGTATATATCCTATATGCATGTAGGTTATTAGAAACAGTCTCAAAGACAAGAAGAGACCCAGCTAGCATCAACTGCATCGATGATCTTTTCATGTAATTTAGTTCCAGCACAAGCAACTATACCACGATCAAGGCTTTCTAAGTTTAAACCTTTTGAGAAGTCCAGGGGATGCCCCCTAGCATCTGTTACCATGCCTCCAGCCTCTTGTATGATGATAGCACCAGCAGCATGATCCCATATTTTTTCCTTGTAACCAGCCCTTGCAAACTTCATGAAAACCTCAGCATGCCCACAAGCTATTGCCGCATATCTCATCATGTTGTATACTCTTAGTGGCTCATTACTGCATATAAATGATGAATATTAGTTACCTTATAAACTATAATCCTATGTTTGAATGTCTAGAGAAACTACAGCCATAGAAATTAAAAAGTTTAAACACAGAGAGGTGACTGATACTGAAAGAAAAATGCACCTGAGACCAACACTCTGAGCCAGTCCCTCAGTAAAAGTGTGGCTTGAATTAGCCTTCTCAATTGGTTGACAGAAAGTGGCCAACCCTAGGTTGTCAACGGAAGAGACAGAAACTTGTTTTGCCTGGTTTGGCCACACATACTTTTTATTGACATGGAGCAGTGGTTGGATCCAAGCTTTCCTACTACCTCTCTTAGCATAAATTATGCAACCTTTATTCCAAGTTTCAGAGGCTGGAGGAGTCAACATAGATATCATCCTTTGATAGCTGAGATGATAGCTAAACCACTCCTTTCTCATAGGGTAGTTAGGACAGCCAAGAACTCCAAGCACCACTTCGCCATCCTCTATCAGTGATAAACCTACAGCATATTGATCACCACACGCAGACCCCATTTTACCATCAAGAGGGCTGAGTGCCCAAAATCTTCCTGAAGGACTTCCAACTGAGTTGCTGCGACTAATGATTTCAAGAACCTCTGAAGTTCCCAGAGCTGATTCTGGCTCCTCAACCCCAAATCGAGGTGCTTCAGCTAGACATTCATTCACAGTTTTAACCACAGCTTCCAACAGTTCTGATGTATTAGTATTGGATAGTGTCTGAACATCCTTTTCAGTTACGATTGAGACATTTTCACTCCCTAAACACTTGGACAATATCCAGCTGACAATTGTGTTGACACTCCAACCTGTAACATGTATAATGAACAGTCGAATCAACAGTTGCCAGGAGTAGATTGACCAATCGCGCTTTAAAAAAATGTTTTATTCACCAATTCTGGAGACTATCAAGCATTAACCATTACGTGACCAAAGTTGTAAGGAAATATAGTGAAAAGGGAACCTAAGATTAAGCATATATAAATATTTACACAGGGCAAAGAGATAAAGTATATGATTTAAATTTGTTATGAAGATTATACATAAGAAATATCTTTTACAGTTTGAACTGAAACCAATTTCAACATAATGTTCATAGCAGCACCTAGAATTGGAGATGGGAAAAGTATAGCCATAAATTGACAATTTACTTCAATTGTTTGATTATTTTGGATAACTCTCCCTCCCTTCTACAGCTGAAAGGCTACCTCAGAAATTCATGAAGCCACTTAGCTTTAATATATATATATATATATATATATATATATATATATATATCTTCACTTCTTCAAGTGGAGGGCAAGAGAGCAGTGAACGACAAAAGAAAATCTCATATTTATTAATCTGGAGAATGATATTTACAGTTAGTAGATCTTAAGGTAACAATTGAATTCAGTCAAATCAGTTTGCTTATGGAACTGAGCAAGGCCATAACAGTGCTTACATGTTAGCCCTGCTATTTCTACCATAGTACAAGAAATAAGGTTTGATATTACTATATCTTTTCAATTATTAAGAAACTAAGATCAAATTATTTAATATAATAAATATTCTCTTAATATTTGTTTATCCTATATTGCATGTTTAAACTGACAAAGCCTATACAAACGTTCTATATTTTACAATCAAGTAGTACATAAAAGAGTTTTTCATTACATTAATCATCCTCATAACTTTTGAGCACGTGAAAACTAACCTCTTTAGCAACCCTTCACATTTTACAATCAAATTTTTAAATTAAAATTTACATGAATGAAAACAGTTACAGATATATTATAAAAATTACAAGTTTTTTTAAAGTTGAAAAGTATTCAGTATAAAAAAGTCGTACATTTATTTCCCTAACTTATTCTTCAGAGATTATTTAACTATGATGGTTAGAACATAAAGAACTTGGTATAGAATTTGCGTGTAAATGAAAACAAAAATGTTCAACAAATACACATATCAAACAGGAACATTCACCTGCAACTGTGAGCGGGGAATTGTGATGGTTGATCTGAGAATTCAAAATCCAAGTGTTTTGCAGTTTCTGACAGAGGAAGCATGACATCTGAACTGCTCTAACAGCAACATCTAACTCTCTGCAATATTCCTCTGGTTCTGAGACAAGACCAAATATTTTTCTGTCCTCCATCACAGGAGAAGAAAAATTTTGGTCAGATTTTGACACAGAAGCAATGTGGGTTGGGAGAGTGTTGGGGGATTTATGTTGTTGAGACATGAAGCTGGAATGTGTTGTTTGTATATGGCTACATGTGTAGTTTTCACTTCTCTTCCCTAGTCCTAAGATATGTGCCATGTTTCCACACAAAGTGGAAGAATATAAAGGCATGTCAAGTGCAAAATTTCACCCTTTCTTTATTTGGATATGTGCTGGTTACTAGTATATTGGCTTTGTGACGTTTGAAGGAAGAAACTTCAAAATGGGAAAGCTTTGCTAAATTAATTATGAGAATAACATTGATCTATAAGAGTATTTATAGGACAATTTAACAAGCAAAACCAAGATTCACTTCTTTTTTATATATAAAAGGAAAGTAAATTACACTGAGATGGGATGTTTTGCACTGATAGATGTGGTGCTATTAAACAAGGAGAAAGGACAAAAAAAACAACAAAAAGAAGAAGGATAATGGACAAAAGGTAGAGTCATAAACCTATCATTTCTGAAGAAGACTTATCTTTGTTATTCCTTGTAAGTGATAAGGAATTTAATCTCACAACTTTAAGGTGAGAATATATTTCTTTTTTATGGAGATTCATCTAGACTAAAAATAAAATAAAATTATATAACATATATAAATGGATATAAATCTTATTTATAAATTAATTTTATAATATTGAATTAAATTTAAAGTTTTTTTTAATATTTTTTAATCATGTATCAAACTTTCAGATATTAGTATCTTGTAATTGTTAAAATAATTGAGATTTTGTAAATTAAATTTAAAATTTAAGGTTTATACTTTTGAATTAAGAAGAGTTTTGTTATCTATCCTCATAGATCCCATTTAAAAGTGTTTTGATCAGTTATTTCATATTAGATTATCATATAATTACAACAAATCCTATTATTAGCTAAATTATCTTTACTAATTTTATGAAAAATCAATGATCATGCAAATCTAATCTCTAAGAATTTAAGTTAATCAAAATAAATATAATTTGTAATTTTTTTTATTTAAACTACTTTTTATCCTTGTATGTTATATAACTAAAAAAATCTACATATAATAACTAATTTCAGTGTAAAATTCGTTGTTCAAAAGATTAAATCTAACCTTCATTATTATTAAAACTTCATTTTCATAATTAAAAATACAAAAGTAGAATTTACACATTTTTATAAGTTTTACTTATAGATTTTCCATAAATTGGAGACAAAAGCAATAATACTTGAATTAATAAAATTTATTTTAATTAATAAAAGTTAATTTGAAAAACAATAATTTATAGAAAACGTAATAATATTAAAAAGGTTTGATTAATGAAAACTTTAAAATATTAAGTAAGAAATTTTGAAATATGAGAATTCTAATGCAAATAAAAGATAAAGAAGACTAGTGTATTAGAAGGTACTAGAAGTTAGAGTTTGGACATCATAAGTCAGTTTCCATTAATGATGACACTCGAGCTACAAAAGTATACCGAATTTGTTTGAAAAAACTAATAATTTAGTTATCAATACATTTAATTAGATTTTTAAGTTATTTTAATAATATAAAATGTTTCATAAATATTTTAAAGTAGTTTATTTTATAAGTTTTTAATTTATTAAGTAATATTTTGTTTAAGTGAGCTTGTAACACTAAAAATAATTATTAAATAAAAATTAATTTTAAAGAAAAAAATTATTATTATATTTATAAAAAATAATGAATAGTTAATTAAATACCTAATTTATAAATTTTATTAATAATAAAAATTATTTTAAATATTAATAATTATTTTAATCAGTAAAATATATCTAATTTAGTCAATAGTAAAAACTTATTTTTTTTCATTAAAGTTTATTTTTATTTTTAGCATGATTTTTAAGAAAACATTTTTTAAAAAAATATTTTCTTAAAATTGTGAAAGATATAAAGATACTCCAAAATTCATCAATTGTGGCCAATAATTATGAAATATGTGTGACGTAAGAAGAGGGTCACCTTGGGGTGCATCTCAATAATCATGTTTTTTCGCACTGCAATTTTTTCAATTATTGGATTAAGAAATCATTACTTAATTAACCATTTTATTTTTTTCAAAATATGGTCACTTAAATTTAATTTAATTTTTTCAATTAAAGTCCTCATTTAAGAAATGTTTTTTAATGAAGTCTTAAATGCATGAAATTGAAGCTTTAAGAGAAGTTATGAATGGTGTGTTTGTTTTTAATGCAGAATGAAAGATGACTCTGTAATGCATCAAGGATAATCTCAAAACTAATAAGATAAAAAGAATGTGAAAGAGCATGTTGTTGATTTGACAAAAACTATAGAAGAAATGAGGTGTCAATGTGTCATTTGTTTTGATTATGTGCAATTGTTTTCATAAGAAAATTTATTCTATCAAAATTTCTTCAATACTTCACTCGTGTATTTTTGTTCTTCCTTTTCATAACATTGTACAAGGCTATTTCTTTATTTTCATTTTTTTTAATAAATTATTTAGTATACTATTTATCGATTAGTCGGATCGTCGTAATCTCGATATATCTTACAAAATTTGTAAAGATCCAAAAACAATATTAATCAGTAATGCATCAAATTATCTATAAAATAAGATTAAAATGTAATTAAAATTCTTTTCAACCAATATATAAATATTTACTAATAAAAATTTAAGTAAAAGATATAAATAACAAAATATAAAAAAAAAACAAATATAATAATCAATCAGCTCTAATACATACCAATCGGACTAATTTAAACGTAAAATTGTTTTATTAATAACTCACCACTAATAATAATTGAAGAGCAAAAGAACCAAAGACAAAAAAAACTAAATAACCATGTAACTAAGAAAGATGAAAACTTAAAGAGGGAAGACCTGATAAGAAAACATTGTAAGAACAGTTCATATTAAATAATAAAATAAACTATTTGATATGTCTTCACCTTCTTGAACTAGTTTAAAGTCCTAATAATTACTCTACTATGTATATACCATTGGCTTGTGTAAGATTTGAGTGATAATGAGGTGATAGTATAAAATAAACATATATTCCCAATCTACTTTTATAATTCATAACTTCAATCATAACTTCATCTTATTTATCTTTAGCCACAACCAGAAATATGACTAATCAGTGAGCCCATTGGGTCAATATTTGTGGCCCATCACAAACTGACAATAAATAGATAGAAACTTCATAAAGGCTTCACTATCAAAACCAATATTTATGTTTACTTATGTGCTTTATTGCCATAACCATTTCATCTTCTTCACCACTTTTCTTTACATTTGCCGCAGGAGGCACTAAGTTCATGTTTATCATTTCACACTTTGTGCCGCATGTATTAAGGTTGATGATTACATATTTATTCTACTTAACAAAATATAGAAAAAATAAATAAAAGAGAGTTATTCTATACTTAATTAAGTTTTAAGTATCTTATAAATTTAGATATCTTTTCAACTGAGTGTTTGAAAATTTTATTTTGTTAAGTGTTTAAAATATATTTTATTTCCGTATGTGTTATTTGATCTTTACTTTTAATGAGCTGAGGTGATTATTGTTCTTGTTTTATGTTCTCTAACTCATATATGAATTCGTTTATTTCTTTCAATCTCCTCTAACTTACTCTTTTCTTTAAAAATGAGTTAACCAACGAGTTAAAAAGATTAAAAAAAATAAAAGTAAGAACTATCTCACTTTGTTGATGACAAAATGAAACAAGATAATTAGATGAAAACAAAAATATTTTACGTATTTAATATATTAAATTTTGTTAGTAGAATTTTTTTTAAAAAAACTTAAAAGATATTTAAACTTTTATTTTATTTAATGAATCCTAAAACAAACAAACATCAATGATAGTTGATTTTACTAATAGTAATGAGTGTGTGGTGATTTAACAGCATTGTTGATTGGTTATTGCGTGAACGAATAAGAGTCTGTTAACTCATGTGATGGTGCCATGCATAAGCATAATGACATTATGAGTGTGAACACAAAAAGAAAGGTGAAAAGTTAAGCCAAAAGCAGTGGAGAGTGCTCCTTTGTGGCTTATAGTAACTTTGATGTGAAAAGCTTCTTATTTTTCATGACGTTAAGCATATGTAAGGATCATATCATATTATCATCCTTCATTCTTATCAATATTTCATTTTGGCTATTTCCAGAATAAGACTTAAATTACTTTAAAAATTAATTTATAAATTATTAATAATAAAATATGATTTTAAATACTAATAATCTCATTTTCTTTTAAAATAATATCTAATTTAGTCTCTAAAAATTAATTTCTATTTAATATTTTTTAATACAAATTTTAAATTTATCAAAAAAACAATTTATTAAATAGTTATTTATCATGATTACTTTTTATATGATATTTATTTTATTTTTAATTTGCAAAAATAATTAATAATATTTAATTATATATTATATAACAAAAATTGAGACCATAATACATCACGTAATTAGTGATTTCTTCACCGGGTAGTCTTTTCATACATTTGTCCTTCTTCCTGCCTTACCTTCCATTACTAAATTTTCACTTGATTTTTTTTTTCTAAATAAAGAAGTTATATATATATATATATATATATATATGTATATGTATATAAAGATATATAAAGATATAAAAAAGATAATGATAGTTCACATAGAGATTAATGTAACTTTTCTCCACTAAGTTTTTTGAGAAATGATATTTGAAAAAGGAGAACTGTAATTCATGATTGGCATATTCATTATCATTATTTGATATATTTTTTTAATGCCTTTTCCAAATTAATTTTGAAAAATTAAAAAAAATACTTTAGATTTACTTTTCACACGGTATATATCCATGTGATACAAGTATAATCCTCAATAAAAAATAAAAAATTGTTTTTTTATCATAAATATATTCCAAAACTGTTCTCCAATCATCAAACATTATAGTGAATTAAATTAAATGGAAAATTACTCTTTTTATCATGGAACATAATGTACAATATTATGCTTCTACAATTTACAAATATCATATTTAAAATACTTAAAAGATTTTTTAATACTCAAATGAGATAAGAAGGATTTAATGAGGTTGAATAGAGATCAAATTTGAAGCCATATTTAGAAACTTGCACATATTTATTATGTTGTTTATTGACTTATGATCTTTATTTTGTTTTGTTCATCAGTGTGTCAAGATCCCAAAATACATAATAAAAAGAGAAAAAAAATACTAAATAATTCAATGTTTTTGTCAGCTTTTGTACAAAGATAAAATTATTGCTTAGTTTTGGGACATATAAAACATCCTCTAATACAATAAATTAAAAATCAAGTTTGTACAATTATAAAAATTAAATGAAACATTAAATCGTTAATATTATATATTGATCCTCAGATCTCACAATGGAAAGTATTGTTGTCAAATTGGTAAAGGTAATTTTAATAAAATGGATTTTAAGAATTAAGCGTAAACGAGAGTATGATCAAATTAATCTCAATACTGAACATATGCATAATAGAAGGAATTGAATTTTGGTCTAAAACAAAAGGTTATTTTCTTTTATCCAACACTCTGCAACCACATAAAACTATTGGAAAAAGAGATATTTCTTTTGTATTCAGTGATGAATTTATAATTCCACTTAAAATATTCTAAGAAAACAGAAGTAGGATTGTTTCTTCCTCCACTTCCATACCTTCTTCTCTCATCTCCATAAATTTTCAAATTTCTAAAAATGTCCCTCCATAATATTTCGGATTACGAATTTGGAAGTCATTTTTTAAATTTGTAATTAGCTTTCAGATTAAATAATCCGGAAGCCTTTTTTCATATACATGATTATTTTTTGGAATACATAATCCGGAAGTCTTATTTAGCTTATGGATTATGTAATCTGAAAGACTTTTTTCAAATGAGTTTCTGGATTACATAATCCAGAAACTACTCTATGGGGGTGACACAAAAAATAAAAATGTATTTTCATGTTGTGTATGGACGTGGCAGAAGAAAATATGGAGGTGGAGGAAGAAACAGTCCAGAAGTAGTTATCTTTTTTTGTTGAAGAATAAGGGAACTATCATTTTTTATTTCATCACTAGCAAACCCAAAAGTTGAATAGAATTATTAAGCCCACTACGATTTGGGCCTTCTCACCATGCAAAGAATATCTTGAAATCAAGGCTGCTTCTTCCTGCACCTCCATACCTTCTTGTACCACCCGCATAAATTTTTCTTATTCCAAAAATACCCTTTTCAATATTCCGGATTACATAATCCGGAAGTCTTTTTCTAGATTTAGAATTAGCTTTCGGATTATGTAATCCAGAAGTCTTTTGTGATTAGCTTCCGGATTACATAATCCAGAAGTCTTTTCTATATATAAGATTAGCTTCCGGATTATGTAATCCATAAGTTTTTTTTCAGATGTGTTATTAGCTTCCGGATTACATAATCCGGAAGTCTTTTCTAAATATGAAATTGACTTTCGGATTATGTAATCCGGATATTTATCCGGATTACATAATCCATAGGCTTATTATTTCAAATTCAAGGGGGTGAAAAAAAGGATAAAATGGTATTTTCATATTTAGTATGGGGGTGGCATAAGAAGGTATGGAAGTGTAGGAAGAAAGAGTCTGAAATCAATCTAGGAAGTATTTTCTTCCTATATTCATTCATTTAATTGATTTTATAACTTCAAATCAATTTAGAAATTCAGAAATAATAAAAAACATATTATTCAAGATAAACTAATATTATTTTAAAATTTTAAATAATAAACATGCAAGCATACAATTTTCTTTGAAAAATATATATATAAAAAAATTTGGAAAAAGAATCCTCCGTACAATAATAATAATATAACTATATTACCCCAAAAAGAACATGTCTACATGCAATGTTTTCGTGGACATGGAAGAATGGCATGCAAGACAATGTATTCATTCATCAAGTCAATTTTCGCATTTATTTGGGCAATTCCTTAGTCTAAGAAAATTGTTATAGGAAATTTTTCTATAAAGTTTTTTAAGAGATAAAAATATGAAAAATAAGATATAAAATTTCGATAAATTAAAGTTATAAATAAACCTTAAAGAAATTATGAAGAGAAATTTTACAAAATAATTTGTATTTTCTTACATGTCTTTATATAAAAAAAAAAAGGTGGTTGAAAGAAAAATAATTTGATTAGTAGACTGTGAAAACACTGAACTTGTACCCTTTGTGTCGTTGTCTTTAACAAGGCTTCCAGAAGAAAAAAAGAAAGCATTAATTATAGTAATTAATTAGGATAAGAATAAGACAGTGGAAATAAGCACTAACAATGAGATTCTCCACGTGAATAATATGCACAAAGGTATAAAACAATAATAGTGTTAGATTTTGAATTAAAAATATTTAAAATGTTAAATTTATTTATTGTACTCACTATGAAAAAAAAAGTTATGATGCATTATCTTAGATTTTAGCACTACCAAACGTGTTCCGAAGATCTTTATCCTGAACTTGTGATGTATTATTATATGTTAGTTCCTATCACTGTCATCACCCCCACATTGCTTTTTCCTTCTCATCACTTTGCTCTTTCACACCTTTTTCTATCTTGCTTTTTGGCAAATGTTAATCAGTGTTTTAAGAGAGGTACTTCAAAAAGAAAAAGTATTTTTGATTGGGATAAGTAGAAGTATGTTTTGTTACAAGTTTCAAATATGCTCTTGTATATCTTTCAATATATTTTTAATTCTTTCACCAATTTCAAAGTGTATTTGATTAGTAGGATTTTACTTGTTTTAGTTTACATTGGAATTTTAATATTGTTTGATTGATGATCCGTGTTTTTTAAGATGTGAAAACATTAATGAGTTCATGATGCAAATGTAGTGTGGCTTGTGCTGCAATTGAAATGATGGCATGTGTAGAATTGAGTGACGAGAAAACGTGGTTTTAATGCCCTCCGTAATTAAACTTGAGCATTGGACCAGTTCATGATTTGTGTGTCCAGCAGCCATGAAAAATGTCCAGAACCAATGTAACGTTTGAAGAGTAGAGTGGGTTGTGGGACCAATAGATCCTTATCTGAGGGACAGTGTGGGGTCCCCAATCACTGTATTGCTTCTCCTCCCATCAGCAAACAAACATCAAATTTCTGTTCTTGCCCCTTTCATATTTGTACCCAACTAATTCCATCTATTTTTATGTGGACAAATTCTATATATGAGGTTTTCATCAGCTTGATTAAAAAAAAATTAAATAATATATAAACAAATTTGGATAATAATTTGTATTAATGAATATAAATTATAATTCATCAATGCATTTTAAAAAATATTATTATTTTATGAAATGGTCTCCCTCACTAATTTACATCTTGATTGATCTAAACTAATTTAAATCGTGAGTCAAATTAATCAAGTCTAAAATGGGTCAATTTGATTTAAATTATAATTTTTTAGTCTGATATGATTTTTTTTTTATTTTTGTCAAACCTATTTTGATAGATACTTATTTATATATATTTTTAAGTTAGAGAAAGACTTAAAAGAAAAATTACGTTAAATCAACCATACTCTAAAGGATATAATATTAATAACAAAATAGAGATACTATGCAAATACGATTATACTATTTGATGAAAATAATATTGATTTTTTTTTGGCACAAGTACTAGTTACCCATGAACTTTAAATAATTTAAGGTTAAAAAAAGCTTATTATTTGCAGTTGTTACTTTATTTTAAGTGATGATTGAACCTCTGTTTGATTAATTTATTTGTGTTGTAACTTTTAGTTAGTTTTTGTTTCCTATAAAACCGTTTTAATTTGTTTATTTTTGGTTTACTTAAACATATACCAATGAGATTTAGTATTTACAAGATCTTCAAAACAGATAGTTTGTTTGTCTATACTATTATCATGGTGAATTTCTTGAGATTATGTATTTGAACAATTATATTCCAAAACTAATGTAGATAGTAATGCTTAATTAGTTTTTCAATTTTTAATGTTTCTATCGTAAAACCATATTATTCAATGTTTTTTAACGTAAGAATGTTAAGTTTCATTAGTTGAAAATGTTTATGTTTATAGAGTAAATCAATAGAGACCTTTTAAAAAAGTTATGTAAATTGATTTTAGTTTATACAACAAATTTAGTTTAATTTAATTTACCTCTTTAATTTATTTTACATTTTAGCTTATAAATGTTATTAAGAAAGCCAATATAAATTAATTATTATAATTATGTACACACTTAAAAGAAATTCGGATTTGACTTCATTTAGAGTTGTATTTTTAAAACCAGATGAATCTAAACCCTATTAGAGTTTGCTCTTTATTTATTCCATTAAAAAAAAGAACTACAAGTTAAAGAAAAATATTTTTTTTATAATTTCATTTCTTAAAGCTAATTTTCATTTTGTTCTATTTTTTAATTTTTTAATTTACAATTAAAAAATAGTATCTGTATATTTATTTATTTTCCTTAAAGAAACATGGTTGGACTGTGCACGTACCACTGTTTGTGTCGTGTCTATCCCTCGCCAACACTTGAGCAGCAAGAAAAAACCGCACCAAGACAGGGTCAAAATGGTCAAAATCAGTGGCAGTCCTGTAAATACCTTCCAAAACAAGGGTCATTTTTTCAACATCAATTGTATATAAGCAAATCCATCGTCGAAATCTCTCACACACAACACAACACAGAAAACAAACCAAAGCAGTAGCAAATTTTGTCTTCTGATCTAAAGGCTTATTTGCTCTCACTTCTCACCCTTCTCTTCTTCACCAAACAAAGAAAACAGAAATGGCAGGTTCAAGAGCTAGCAGCATGATCAATGGAAGAAGCATCCCCAGGAGGTTCTCTGGGCGTCCAAGTCCAAAGCGTGGACAAGTCAAGGTTGGAATTGTTCTGGGCCTCGCAAACTCTGTTGCTTCCATCTTCTCTCGCAACAGAACCAGAGCCTCTGCCACACTTTCTCACCTTGCACACTAGCTTTCAACCCGATGACACCAAAACAACGAGCTACCAAAATTTTGATCCTTTTTTATGTACAAATCGGGGTCCTTTTATTCCCTTCTATCATATGTTCATATGTAAATCTCTTGCTTTCATGCTAATGAAATGTTCCCATCGTTTCTTCTTTATCTCCGACTCAGTTTATTTTTTTAGTTCGATCTGCAACAATGGATGAATCTCAGATTCTCGATCCTTTTTAAACATGCCCAACAACAACTGATTAATCGCATTGATTACTTCTATTAAAATTATAATTAATGTTTTAGAAAAAAAAAATATAAAACTGGAAGAAGAACTTAAAAAAAAGATAAAAATAGAAATACCGGTACTGCATCGTACATAAAAATAGTTGAGTAAATCTAAATGATAAAAGTACAACAACCGGTACTACTGTACAGGGTTTGTTTTTGGACAGTGGGCAATTGAATTGTTAATCTTAGATAATTATATGCAGAGTTCATTAATGATGGTTACAATTACAGAGTGATTTGAAAATGAGCAAAAGAAAAACAGGGTACTTACTTGCAACATTGACTCATGTGCACGTGCCCTCAATTTTGTGGTCTTCTTAATTTTAAATTTTCATCCATTACATCAAATGAAGCATTACCAAGACAATATGTCCTTTTCAGATTTCGTAGAGGCAGGGGAATGGTGATGTCAAAATGTGGTCACGTTAAGATTAAGTGCTCTGATTCGGATGAAAATGAAGGGTATGATGACTAAGCTGAGGAAAGCGACAAAGCACAAGTGGTTTTAATTATAACAATAATTGTGATTAACAATGAGTTTAACAACTGTCAGTTGCAGTGTTATATCTTACTAGCAGTAGTATTTATTTATTGTACGAATCTATTGCTCCCTCAACACAATCCAACACGATCTTAAACCTACCTATTTGAATATTAATGCTTTCAGTGCATTGTATCAAGGACTTTTACTTTGCAAGATTCAGAGCACCGCAATTAACCCACGCATCCTTTTTAAGTCCACTTAGTGTCCTCCTTTTCTTTCATTCTCATTTTTTTATACCTTTCAGATACTATTGCATCTAAAAAGTCATTGTAATAAGTCTTTTTGAGTTTAGTTATGAGTTATGGTAAGGAATTGAGATGAGGTGGGAGTAATGAAATAATGGGTAGTGGGGCATTGATATAGCTAAGCGACAAAATGACACCTAAAAGTGTTTGGATTCTCCAAAATCATAATCGTTTTTCTTCCTTTTCTAATTGAAGGAATCGTGCACGTGATTTTTATGCAGTGCAAAAAAAAACTTTGTGCTTATCTTATTCATAACCTCCTCAAATTAAAATACTTTTCTAAACCGCAGCCTGGTGTGGCCTTTTAAATATAGCCGGCGCGTGGGACCATCTTTATCTTGTCGTCTTCCCTCACCCATATCTTCTCCTGCAAGTTTTTTTTCTTCTTAAATCAGATTCTTTGAACAATGATAACGTTCTTTTTTTTATATATTTCTTGTCACCCACGTTAATATTATAAGCCATTTTTCACTTAAATCATGACAAAACTAATGCACTGATGTTGATGTGTAACTGTATGTATCTATTTTATCTTCGATCTAAGTCCTTTACAGATATGTTTTAAGAATTTATAACAATTGATTCAATTATTAAAGTTTTTTTACTAATTGAAGAAATAACATCTTACATGAAGTGAAGAATTTTGTTTACTTGGTGATGAGTATCAGCATCTTGACTATTTGCCCATTTCTCTTTTTCTATGTTGGCCTTTGTTAAACATTCAAAGTCCAGAGGATTTGCTTCTGTTAGGTACTGTTGACCATGCACTTTCCCTTCTTCCTTTGTTCTCTTGCATACGATTCAAAGCCTTGGTAATGGTAATATTTGACTGTTGACCTTGTTATAGTATGAATAAACAACACTTATATTTTATTTTTATATACTTCCATCACTTACACACAGTTTCATACATCTTTTATTTTTATTATGTCTTTCTAGTTATGAGAGGACAAATTAGTACTGGTATTATTGTACTTCTTCTTCACTCCTTATAATTTTTTTAAAGTTGAGACACATTATTAAATATTGCTAAAGAAAACATCAAATATTGTTTTAGTTATTCAATTGATGCATTATATGAGACACATGGAGAGGAACAATGAAAGTTACTAACAGTTAGAATTGTTATTATTTTATGAGCAAGTATTAACAGTTAGAGTGGAAGTTAAAGTTTATAAAGAAGGTATGCCAATTTTGTTGATGGTAACTAATTGATTTTCCTTTGTTTAGACAAATAAGGTGAAGATGGAGATGTTGAATAACATAAGACGACAAAGAGTTTTTGACTAAAACGTTGATGGGTCAATATCTAACAAAGAAAAAGAGGTGCTTCACGACCCCACGTAATGAAGAAAAGTATGTAGGTGGTTAGAAAAGGAAGGTCAAAATTGTCAACAAATGACCAATTATTTCAAACCCACTGACAGAAGAGTAGAGAGAAAAGAGTATGGGGAATTGAAATGAAACAAACCAAAAGATATACAAAGACAAATAAAGTGGTGGTTTAGCAGAAAAGAAAGGGCTTTTTTGTAACCAAACTTCACTGCAGCCCCTATATAAGTGAAAATCTTAGAATTAGTTGGTAGAATTTGTTGTGTTGTGGGCAAAGAGGTTAAAAAAGCAGGAAAAAAATCTCTTAGATTTTTTTTCTGCAAACACTTTTTTACCATTATAAGAGAGGATTGTGAAGCTAGAATGGAACCCTCTTGCTTGTATTTTGTTAACTAAACAAGTGTAGCTCATAATTATTTAAGGATATAGAGATAGATCGGTGTTTGTTTTCTAATACCATCCAATCATTTCATTCTTCTAATACATCATTTTATTTTACATATTAATTTATACATAAATTAATTCATAATTTCTTTTTATTTAAATATTTCTAGAAAAAAATATTTTAAGATATCCTTAGTGTGTTCAAACTTTTCTTATAAGTGAAAAAAAATATACAAAAATGAATTTAATATAAGGTTGATAATATCTTAACATACGATTATATTGTAAAGAATGTTACTACAAAATTGTCTTCGAGTAATGATAGATTGACATTTTTAAATAACATCTAAAAGTACTTGACAATCAACTATATTATTATTTAACTTTAAAATTTTATTTATATTAATTTTTTATTCACATTGTGAATATTAAAAACATCCATTTAACAATTTAATATTTTTTTTTAATTTAAAATATTATTATAAAGGATGGTCAAATTAAAATAAGTTACTCTGTGTCAAATAATATTTTTTTCTAATTTTTATTGAAAAAACATAATTTTATTATTAAAAGGGATTATAAAGTGAAAGTGAGAAAAAAACCAGTGTCAAATAAATTTTTTTCTATTGGTATAAAGAGTCATATAGAATATTTTAAAAAGGAAAAATTAGTAAATCAATTTAGTGGGAGTTGTGTCCATGAACTAAAAATATACTATTGATATTTTATATTATTATTATTGAAAAATATTTTATGATACATGCATGATAAATTAAAAATATATTGAGATCAAGATTAGTACTTAAGATAGATTTATGTCATTTTTCTTCAATTGAGATCTTCTCGTCTCTTTTTTGTTGTGATTGTATAAGAGTTGAGATGTAATCTAACAAGAAAATCATTAAATAAAAACTAATTTTAAAAATAAATAAATAATTAGTTATTATATAGACTAAAAAATTTATTAATATCTAAAATAATCTATATTATTAATAAAATTTATAAACTAGTTTTTAAATTGATATGTTAATTAAGATTTTAATGATTCGTGATTCTAAGTGAACACTAACGAGGCATAATAGGTTAATACAAATATATTTTGTAAATACAAATATATTTTGTAAATGAACATGTTTCATGATTTTTTTATTTTTTTTTTCATTGATATTTATTCTGTTAAAAAGTGTTTATTTGAACAAATTTAAGATTAAAACCTCTTTTGGATTTATTTCATGTAGATATAAAAAATTATTCAAGATAGACATCTCATTTGAATAAAAATTTAAGTTTTTTCAAAATTTTCTAACACTTTTTTATCACTTATGTCTTCTTAACTACCCAGTACTTGTACATATGATAATTTATAAGTTCTTATAGTTTTTTTAAAATATTTATAATAACTTGTAGATTTCTATAATATTATAATACATTTGTAATATGCTACTTTATATACGATTTTGTTTAATATTTATATATATTTCATATGTGTAGTTGCCTATAAATTATATACTTTTATATGCAAAAATTTTGAACTAAAAATGAACAAAATATTTTTAATAGATGTTAGTTTAGTATTATAACAGATATAAACACTCAATTTTATACTATGAGTTGTAATTTTATGATGATTAAAATATTCAACATAAAAAATATAATTTATTGTGTAAGTTTTTAAACAAAAAATTAGATATTTGATATTACATATATTTAATTTAATTATCTAATTAATATAAAAAAATCTAAATAAAAATATTTTAATGCAATAGTGATTTGATATTATTAAAAAGAGAAAATTTTCATCATTATTCATTCTCATCCTATAAACAAATATACTAATTAAATGCTATATCTTGATGAGTTTACTTATTTTTATTAAGTTTGTACTTTTTTATATAGGAAATCAAAGTTGTATTCTTTACAGACATAAACTCTTTTTTCCAGTAAAAGTTAAAACATATCAATAATAGCTTTTTTAAGGATTTGAAGTTATTGAAGAATGAGTTTGAGTGTAGAAGAAAGTATTTACTGAATTGGCTTATAAAGATATGAATCTGGTCCATTCTATAATTAGAAAAGCTTCTGAATTTATCAATGCTTTTATAAATAGACATCTTTAGACACCTCTTTAAGTAAAAATGCTGGACACTAATTTATGGCACTATAGAAATCAGTTTTATTAAACATATTTTTAGTGTTTTACCAAGAAAAACACTTTTTTTATTCTTTTTTTCATCTACATATTTAACTCTTTAAATTTCAATAATCTTTGTTTTTAATATATATGCAGAGAGACACACTTAAAAGAGTAAAACGTTTCATACACCTTGTTTAAAGTATAACCAATTAATATTGTAATTAATAGTAAAAATTGAGTAGTATATAAATAATATAAAATAGATATGATATCATTATTTTATAATATTAAAAGTTACTATTTTATCCTTTGGTTAATTTGATTAAACTTGTTGTGAAAACCTTGTCTATTTTGATGATATGACATATGATGAATTATGTTAGATTTCAGATTAAAATTGATGTTTCTAGGGTCATTTCACTCATTAAAGATCTCATTTCTCTAGTGGGCAATTTGTCTAAAAGTCTTATGCGTGTTTGATTTCAATGTGCTTAAGTTTCTTTGGTATTAATACTCGTAATGGTAAATTCTATCTCCTCTTCTTGTTAGATGTTAGATGAGAGTTTACTTATTCAGATTGGGTAAAAATAAACATTGATGGTGTTGTTAGGGATTCTCCTAATCTTGCTACTTGTGGTGGTAATTTTTATGGGAGTACGAGAGAGTTTATTGGTTGTTTATCTGCTTTCCTTAATGTTCAAATTGCTTTGGTTGTCGAGTTTTATAGATTTATACATGCTATTGAACAAGCTCAAAAGATGAGTCTTACTAGTTCATGGCTTGAATGTGATTATGCCTTAGTTTATGCTGCATTTATTGTTATAACTAATGTTTCTTGGGGATGCTTTGTAATAAGTGGAACACTTGTCTTAACTATTGTGAGAAATCATTTAAGGTTTCTCACATTTTTCGTAAAGGGAATGCATATGCTGATAAACTTGCTAACTTAAACTCTATTAATAGAGAATATTTTCATGAGTATAATATGTTTCCATTTAATCTTTTCTTAAATTTTTTTATTAATAGGTATAAATTACCTATGTACCGATTTTGTTAATATATGAGTTTTGATCTAGTTTTTCCATATTTTCTGGTATTTTCTCTTTTATGTGAAGATGATTGTTCTTACTTGAGGTGTCAGCATAAATAAGAGCTTTAAAATATGCCTAACAAGAGAGCTTTAAAATAAAGTAAAAAAAATTACTATTTTATAAGATTTATTTTTAGAGTGAATAAAAATCAAATCAAATATGACACAATTAAAGTCTAAATTTCAATAATACATAATTTTTAATATTGTTATCATGGTTACTATTATTATTACCGTTTTATTAATTTTGACTTATTTTCATATTTTAAGAAAATAATTAAAATTATTGATAACTGGTTAGCTATGAGTTGATTGTTGATAGATTTTGTATTAAATTTTCATTTATTTATTTATTCAAAATTTCAGACCATTATATGTTAAGGGGTCTAGTTTGTGTAAACTACATATAATATATATAATAACTGTTCAATTCTTAGCTTAAAAAAAACTAGACATTAGATTGGATTATCAGTCCTCGAATTAATCAATTCAGCTTTGGTTTTCAAAGGAACAAACATTATAAGTATAATTTCCTTGTGTTTTTTAGTATTGTTAGTCAATCTTAATTGAAATTTTACCTCAACATCGCTCACCAATTATTACAAACATTTATTGTGCAAATCATTAAAATAAAACTTTAATTTAACTGAAATACTTCAAAAAAAATATATCTAAATGTTTTCCTCTTCAAAATATATTTTTTACTGCAGATTTTTCGTAAAAATAAAAAACCTTTTAAGTATATGAATTCTTTTACTACCCCTTATTTCGACCTATCTTCTCATACTTGTTAAAAGTTTGTCATGTTATGGGTAAGTTCACCAGCTTCAACCATCATACTCTTTTTTTTTATTACAAACCCAAAATGTAAAAAAAATTCGTTAATAATGTAATTTATATTTTTGTTTATTTGACTTTAACACACAGGAAAATATTAAAAGAAGAAAAAAAATACCATTCTACTCAATTCCTCTACAAATTACCAGAATCGACAAATTAAAGGCTACAACAATAAATAAGTAATTTACAAACACTATTTTTTATTTATTTTGGCTATAGAAGTTTTCTACCATTTTTTTTATAATGAAGTAAGTCGTGTATGAAATTGCACATAATTTCTTATGTAGGACTTCAACAACCAAAAAGGTTTTACAATTACAAATTACATCAATGATTGTTGTACTATAAAAATTTGCCAATAATTCTAATTTTGAAAAAGATTTTAAGAAATCAACTCTATCCTACTGTAATTGTAAAACGTGGAGAAATTGTAATTTCCCCCCAAAGGAATACATGCACCAAAGACTTAGCCAAAGTAACGAGGAAAAAATAATAACTGGTTTTGCTTACAATGAAATTTCAACCTATCCTACTGTTGTCTCTGCCAAAGAATAATGTGGTGGCCCAGTTTACTGCCACGTAAAGCCTGTTCCTCCAGCTAAGGACACGTGTAAGATATGCAGAGCGCCATATCATCCAGCTAACAAAACCAGCAAGTGACAACCCCTTTGCATCCTACACAACATATGTGCAGAACGAAATCAGAAACTATTAGTTCACTTCGCAGTGTTTTCTTCTTTGCATATATAACTACATTCTTGAAGCTGGTAAAGATAGAATTGGAAAAAAATCATATATTATACCTTCGTCTGTCGCAGATCAACCAGTGCTTTGTAGCCACCTACTGATGCCATGCTCCCAATATGCTTATACACAAAAGGCTCTCCAAGTGGCGTGTCTTTTGCAGTGAAAGCCTTACCTCCATTCTGCTTCCCAATTTTGTTGAACAGCTCCACGAGAAACTTCCCCTCCCTTTCAGCAACCTATAGTCAACGATTGGTAAGTACATAGTACATAAACACCTTTTGATGCTTGTTTTTCCAGCATAGAATGGAATATACTTTTATGGAGTATATGACAAGAAAGGTTTCTTGATTGTAACTACTATTTTCATGTGAACAATGTCATTACTTATTCATGAGTCTTGTTAGCTGCAATGCAGGGAATGACTAAGCCTAGCTTCAGAGGAAAACTATCTTATATTTCAGCAATGTGAACAATGACAGTTCATATGATCTCCACACATAGATAGTGCATATCAATAAATACTCTTCATTATGCCTCCTTAGAAGCTCCCATAAGGGTCATCAGGAAGTGGCTTTGCAAAATTCCATGCTTAAACATAAATAAAAGTCAATTTCAACTGCAAGTACGCTCTATGATTTTCTCATTGGATAGAAGGACATCATAGATCAGCATAAATTAACTTCATTTTGCTATTTACTTGGTCACTTTATCCCTGTTATTTGGCAAAACAAAATGGATAAAGGCTAACCTGAGCTAGAGCTGGAAGCACAGGCCTTCCAGTTTGTTCAAGAAAACCAGCACAATCCCCAAGGGCAAACACATCTTCCACAGAAGGAACACGCAACCATTCATCTACACCAATTCTGTATCAAACAAAGAGAACAATTAAATGGAGATCACATATTAATGAGTAACAATGTTTTTATTTTCCTTTTTGGGCTGCACATACCTTCCTCCTGGAGATTTAGGAAGATTTAAGGTTTTCACAAACTTAGAAGGACCAACTCCTGTGGACCAGACCAAGAGGCCATAAGGAACTTTTGTTCCATCACTCAGAATTATCTCTTTGCTATGCACTTCCTTCACTACCCCTCGCTTAAGACGGACCCCAGACTGATAAAACATTGAATGTCTCAGGCTTAAACTTGAAGGTTTTGAAACCATGAACTATTGGCTAATCCAGACAGATTAAAAGTATGTGATAAAAACTAAAAAAGGTTTACCTTTGTTAAGTGCTTCGTTGCATACTGCCGTAGGCTAACATCAAAGGATGACAGTATCTCATTTGCCTAATCATAAAAAAGTCAACATGATGGTTAGGTACACTAAATTTTAATCTCACTCACAAAATAGGCTAAAATGCATGGAAGTAAATTCATCCAAGTACCTCAATCAGTGTAACGTGAATGTAATCTTTGACATGAGTATAGCGCTCATGAACATCCCTCGTGATGAAATCACTCAATTCACCACTAAACTCCACTCCTGTAGGGCCACCTCCAATAACTACACAGTGTAGAAGGCGTTTCTTTTCTTCTTCCGATATGCCTGTTACACGAAAACGTTCTTTGCTCTTTGGTAGAAAATGACAAGTGCATAATTATTAACAAAGTGAATAAATTAAAAATAAAAATTGTGTATAAGAAATTTAACTGGCTCTTGCTAAAGAACAATACTAGAAAATAAAGCTCTCGTTCTTTTTCAGGTGAAGTGATAAAGGTGAGTTGAAGTGGAAAGAAAGATCACTCAGGACAGAACATGTGACAAAACTACAGTGGAATACCTCAAAATAAACTATGATGGAGATGTAATACCCACCCGGATTTTCCGAAAGCATCAGATTAAGAAGAAGTTCCTTCCTTATTTCTTGAGCATGGTTCACATCACGAAGAAAGAAGGCGTTTTCCGTTACTCCCTTGATACCAAAAGTTAAAGCCTCAGCTCCTGCTGCAATGACAAGCTTGTCATACGCGACTTTAAATTGGTAAGGCTCTCGGGGCAATCCGCCATTGTTGACTGCCTCACAATAGACCTGTTTGCATGAAATAAAAATGAGTAGGCATTTTACTACACAAACTTCAGAAAGCACTGCAGCTTTTATAAAAGTTTTGTACAAATAAAACTTTTTATATTTCACATTTGAGCATTCCATGACTCCATGAATCTGCAGAAAACGTAAAAATAATACACAAAGGCCAAAGGTTGTATATCATTCTACTCACTTCATGTTTGCCTGTGTCGATGTCAGTGCAAGAAGCTAGAAAGAAGAAGGAGTTGGGGTCTTTTGCCAATGCTTCTTGTATTCTGGTGACAGGCTCAGCCACAGTTCTGAATTCCAGGGTTCCAACACATGTTGAAGCCAGCAAAGGAGTAAAAACCATGTGATTTCTTGGTGATATGCACACAACATCATAAATTTTGGTGTCAAGCCCTTTGAGGAACCGACAGGCAGCCCAACCCGTACCAAGAACAACCACCCTAGGCTTTTCACCTGGCTTTGTTGCCTCTAGTCCTGCATATATTGGCTGATCATTCTCCAACTCTGACTCTGACTCTGACTCCTGAACAACCGTCTGTGAGTTAGCAGAAGGAAACTGATGGTATGGAGTTCCTGATATTCCCCTCATTGAAAAGTTCACGCAGTTATGTTCCTTAATTGCTGGAACATATGAAAACTTCCCATCTGAATTGAAATTTACATGGGAAGTTGTGTCGCATATGCTTGTGTATCCTCCCACCTTGAAGAAATCCTTTTCACTCGCATAACTACCGTAAGCACTTGCTGATTTTCTCAGGTTGGCCCTGGCAATCCTTGCCAATGCCATTGTAAGAGAACAAGCCTTTTACACTTTCTAAGCTTTCTGAAAAGATCAAAGCTCAGAGGTTTAAGGGCTTTCAAGTTTGAACAGAAGAATGAAATGTTCTACAAGATATATACAAGGTATGCAAATCAGGTGCTTCTGAGCATTAAGCAGAGACAAAAGAGAGTTCGAGGGTTGCAAAGAAATCAACAGTAATTAATTCCAAGAAAATGGGACGACAACAAAACAAAAGTTAATATAGCTTTGCTCATCAGCCTTAGTAGTTGCGGAGAGTGTAAAGTTTAGAAATTCCAATTTTACAATTTTACCATAACTTCAAGTAAGTGACCATTGAATATGACAAGCTATGGAATATAATGGACACTAAACCGAGTCAAGTGCTATTTTTTTGCTAGATCCATCGAACATATTGTGTGCAAAAAATGATCTGTTACCAAAATGCTGTGAGGGATTCATTATAAGCCAGACAACCATGATTTTTCACTCTTTTAAGCTAACTGTGGATAATTTTTTAGCAAAACTTTTGTACAGCATGAAGATGATGGTGGGAGACAAAGATCCAAAGAATTTATCGAAATGTGAGATTATAAATCCGCTAATGACATTGCATTGAAAATAAAGAACATAAAATTGAGAGGAATAAAAGTTTCATTCGACAAATCTGACTAACATTGAAAATTGAATACCTGCTTGAAATCAAAAGTAAAGGAATAGAAAAATGATCACCAGTTTGGTTTGTCAGGGTGAAGTAGCTAGAAATATTAAGATAGAAAAAATAAAATGCCAGTGAAGTGCCCAGGTTCTTGGAGAGCAAGAAAACACGTTTTTCTTGTATATAGTTTTTCCTATTCTTAAGACAAAGACGATTGTATCCCTGTAAAATGGCGTTTGTACGCAGAAAGTGGAGGACAGATAAGACTTTGGGCCATTCCATCTTTGACCGTAAATAGAAAGTTCCGTCAATGTATGGTGGGGACGCAGTGTTGAACTTTGATCAACGGTTGATAGTGATGGTCATAGAGGTTGCGTGTCAAATTAAATGTGTTCTGCACCGCTTAATAAGCTCCTGTGATGGCGGCAGCATTTTTTTTGCAGAAGTGTATTGGGCTTTGAGCCCAAGGAAATGGGACCGATCAATTTTATAGTGGGTCTTTTCTTGCGGTAACCTTTGACGATTTTTTCTTTTTGCACCTCCATGTTTTCATTTTACTTCTCATAAATATGAAAATCCTCACTTCATTCTTCTAGTTTATAAAAAAATAAATTTCAGACTTTATAATCTGAAAGTCATTTTTTAGTATAAAAAAAATTCTGAATTATACCATTTAGAAGTAATTTTTTATTTTTAGATTGTACAAAGATTTTACTTTCAAAATTGTTTAAGCCAGAAGTCACTTTTTACTTTTGGAATACAAAATCCAAAAGTAATTTTTGCATGAAAAAAATAAACTTTCGTACTGTACAATTTTTTCAAAAATAATTTTTTACTTCCACATTACATAATCTAAAAATAAGTGGAAAAAACTTTAAGATTACAAAATCCAAAAGTCATTTTTCATAAAAAATAATAACTTTTAAATTGTGTAACCTGGTTGAGGTTGGGAAGGTAATGTTGCAGGTGTAGATTAAAAGAGACTCTGGCTGAGCATGAGTGTTGGATTGCAGATTCTGGAGTTAGTTTGATGCAGACTATGGTTTCTTTGGCAGATTAAGAAACAAAAGTTTATAACTTTAATTTCTACAGAGCAGTTGAACTTTTTTCAGAATTGTAATATGGGAATGATGTTACAGTTCTCATCAGGATTATCTGCTGTGGGGAACTGGATAATGATAAGTTGGTTCTTTTGTGGGAAATGAATACTAGGTCTAAGGGTTGCTGATGTTATTTGTTTTTTTAGGGTTATGAAGATACATAACCCATTACTAAGATTGAAATATTCTAAAATATCATATATTTATTTATTCTTTATTTTGCCAATAAAAAATCTTCCAAGTGGAAAAAAAAATGAGAAATAAAAAATTATACAGCCAAAGAGTGGTGCTGAAAAGAGATAAGGAAACCAATAATGTAGAAGAAGATGAAATATACTAAGGAAAATTTATATTTTATATATCTCCGTGTATAGGAAAAAACCAAGGGTTGTCAAATAAATATTCATAGCGTATAAGATTTGTTTATACTCTTCCCCTTAGGAAAATGTTATTCTAAAATGTAAAATTTATATTTTAGATTAGTTTACCATAACTCTTAAAAAAGGAATAAATAATTCCAACTTCAAGAGAGGAAGAGAATGAGAGACGTAGAGAGCTTGTGGAGATTAAATTATGTAACTAAAATTAGACATGGAGACCCTGCAGTCAATAAAGATAAAAGTCTAATTAAATAAAAACAATAGGGATTAGTTTCATAAAATCTGCACTCATCTTCCAATACAGTATATATATATATATATATATATATATATATATATATATATATATATATATATATATATATATATATATATATATATATATGGAGTATGTACTCGTTCAAATACACTAAGTATCTGGAAATCCATCTAAGATTAGAAGAGGGAGGTAATAAGTCATGAATTTATTTGATTAATGCATAATATAAATTTTCAGAACATGCACCATATTGAGAAATGAAATGCTTTCAGAGAGTTAAGGCCAAGAATGCATTGTCAAATTCCAAATTGATGGTTGCAAACAATGTTTGGAAAACACTAATAAGCCAATGAATTTGCCTATCTCCGGAATGTTTTGCGTTGGAACATTCAAGGAACACCAAGAATGTGGTTCTCAATCATCTAGTACAGGAATAAAGTCTGATTCAACATTGCCATTTTTTATATAGCTTTGTTTTAAGTGTCAAATCAGAAATGACTGTGACTATGCCTAATGCGTGTAGCATGCTTGGGTGATAGGTGTTGGTGGGTCCGTGAAAGAGCCATTGAGTATACGGTTAGCAACCCAATGGTTAGCAGCCTCAGCATAATGAACACTGTCCCAACTTATATACTGCGAAGGGTTTTCACAAGCAGAACCAAACACGTCTTTCCCATCTGCACTCCCTAAATTCCCACACCAAATGTGTGTGTCATTCACATGATAGCCACAACAGATCTTCATTGGATCCACAAATCCTGAAAATTAAAAACAGTTTATGTGCATGTTAAACAGCTCTGCCTAAAATGATTAGGCACCAGGAAAACCATTGTCAATGTTCCGTTCCCATTGCATTCTCCAAAAGCAGCTAAATGAAGGTTAAAAAAGTTATAACATCAAGAACTAATGAGAATGTGTGTTTATTTCAGCAAACATCTATCATAAAACCATATGAAATATTGCGTTAGTTTTAGGTGAAAGGCACCAGGGATTAACTGAATCTTGTGAAATTACCTTCAGTTTTGGTATTACTGATTAGTGCATACTTTGCAGCATAGGCATCTACATAAGTAATTGCAGCCTGTGGGAGCTCTGTCCTCAGTTTGATGATTCGGTCTTTCAGATGCTTGTTAAATTCAGTAGCCATCTCATTTTGATCTTTCACACATCCATACTGGTCAAGATAGCCAATTGGTATATTGTGCTTGTAAAATAGTTGTACCGGCATGCAGCCAAAGGGGCTAGTGTTGTGTATCCAGAATGACCTCCCTCCTTGCTCGTAAATATTCTGCAAACAGTTTATTAATAAGATTTATTTTAGACCTTTTTTTCCAATAAGATTCTATATCTAAGTACTTGTATCCCACATGCTAAAATCAACTGATGTATGTCAATCTCTATATAAGAAAACTTCTACAAAATATTCAATTCATAAGTTGATTTAACTTCAAAATTCATCAAAACACAAGGTCTTTGTGAGTAAGAATGAACATAGAGTTGTAATGTACTCAATTGCTAGTTCTAAGGCGACCTATTGCAACTTTTCAAGTGAGCCAGGGGGATACTTACTTTGACTGCATTGGCTAACTGGTTGACAATATCCGGCATGGATTCACGTATTTGGTCAAAATTCATCTTTCTAAAGCCAACTGAGAGATCATTTTGACCAATGTCAAAAGTGTAGAGAGCCTTAGAGAACTCCTCAGGCACTGGAAGCTTGCTCCTTTCAAGTGGGGTTTTGGCTAAGTTTCCAACGAACAAAAACACACATGAACAACAACGGGCTAACATGACAAGGTTTCAGTTTGTTGAACTATAACTGCTTTCAAGGCACAATTACCTTCTTCGTAGAGTTGTTTGGTGCGTGCTTTGAACTGGTTAAATTGCACAATCTGAATGTCGAGCGAAAAAGGACTTATCCCATATTGAAATATGGTTTCATTCTGCTTCCTAATGGTGGATCCCCCAGTGGCAAAATTTGCCCCATGCCGGTAATTGGTTCCAAGGGAATTCAGGTAGGCACTTAAGTATGGCAAGTTTAGCTTCTCAGCTGCACAGTAGAGTATAAATAGCAGTGTTGAGTTAGAACTAAAACTACTTTTACTGACACAAAGCTAAAGAAAATTGCAGTGCCTAAGTGGTTAAAATGCAAAGTTGGAAAGAGCATAACAGAAAGAGATAAGGGTGTTTCAAAGTTCATTATTACCTATGAAATCTATAATGAGACGGCCATCACAGTCCCTTCCTGAAGGCTTATGAAAGAAGCCCTCGCCATAAGGTGCAGGAATTGGCACAAATGAAGCTGATATGCCTCCAGTATCTGAATTGGAGTCCCCAAAGTTGTAGATTGCAGGAAATGAACAAGTGGGTGAGGTTTTTGGCTCCACACCCTTCACAAACACAACACAAGAAAGGAAGAAGAACCCCACAAAAAGTATCCCTAACCCCATTTTTCACAAAATGTGCCCTTTTAGCAAAGGAGGAGCACCCTTATATATATAGATAACCAAAAGCACAAACACTTGGAAGATACCCTAAGCCTTAACTGAAGGACACAGAATCAAAATCTTTGGGCAAACCACGCGTAATGAAGCAGATATTTTTAGACTGTTTTGTGCTTACAGTTGTCACTTAACTACATATACTGTAATAAGACACAGCTGCACAATCGAGCAACTCGCCAATAATTATCACATGATAAGCTTCACAATTTAGCAACTCGCCATTAATGGTCACATGAAGAGAATTTTGTTTTTTAAAATTAAGAGAAATGAATGTTTTATATACATTTTTTTTAATTTGTGTTATCTTTAGAAAATAGTATAGTAGATCATGCTTAAAACTAATGGGTAAATTAATCTAGAATTTTAGAGTGAAGAGATGAAAAAAAATCCTTTTGTCAATGTAATTTACCTCTCTTGCAACATCTATTTGCATAGAAGTTTATAATTTGCTTAAATTATGTATGGTATTTTAGTTTCAAAAAGTAGTTCTTCATTACTACAGTACAGTGCTTTCATGATTAAGACTAGTACAACATCCTTATCATGCACGGGTCAATGTGTTGGGTTGCAATTATATTGTATAAAAGCAAATGATAGATAAAAAAAAAAACTATTAAGCCAAGTACTGAACACTAGTATATGATACTAAAGAATAATAGTGATATATTAAATTTACAGTAAGAATAAATACATCACAATTTATGGTTTAAAATCGTAAATAAAACATAGCTAACATGATAGAAAGGAAATAATAGAATAGCATTTAAAAATAATTAGAAGCAGGGTTGGAAAACGAAGATGCAAGTTAATTTTTGTAAAAATATAATGAACTACTTATCTGCAGAAATAGAGAAAAATAAATTGCAGTGTAAAAGAAATAGAGGTTGATGAAATGTTGTGAGGTAAAAGAGAGTAGGAATAGAATGGCATAAGTGATTAAAAAGCAGTGAGATAATTTTGAGTTGAGTGTGTTCTTTAAATATTGTATAATATGTATGCAAAAGGGGGAAATCAAAGGTGACCCAACTTTGCAAACCAAAGGGAATGAAACTTGTAACTATTTCTCCATTTTTTTTATGTGTAAATGAAGTAACCGATATTTTTGCAAATATTTTGGACATACACACCGTAAAAGGAAACATTTAACGTAAAAGAAAGTAAATATGAATTTGTTTAATAGCTAACAATAATGATTTAGCATAAATAAAGTATTTTTTATTAAAATTTCACTAATTTCAATTACAAATAAACTTAATGTTAATTGATTTCTTTTACATCCTTCGTTTTATAGATTTGGATTACACACTCTCATGCTCAATACACCCAATAAGTTTTATAATTCCCAAAAAATATTTTTTATAAAAAATTAAAATGTTTGAAGGTATAGTTGAAAAATATGTTTTTTAATATTTTGGATTATGTAATCTGATGTTTGGATTAATTAAAATGTTTGCGTATTTTTGGGATTTGATAATTTGTAATGTTTGTGCATCTTTCTAATTGAATAATCTGGATCTTATTCTCGAATCTAGTAAAATATTTGATTTATAATACAAACTTATATTCTAGATGGTTTAATTTGGAACATGTTTTTTTAAATATATATTTCAAATTTCATAATTTGAAAATTAATTTATGATTTGAACATTTTTCAGATTGGTAGAATTTGGAAGTATTTTTCTAAAAATACATCCATAATTCATGAAATTTTCTTGAATTTTGAAAAAAATTACATTCCATAATTTGAAAGCTTTTTATGTATTAAATAATAGTTTTTAGATTATGTAATATAAAATGTATTTTTTAAAAAAGTATTATAGATTATGTAATTTAAAATTCTTTTTTAAATTCAAAAAATACTACTGAATTATAGAATCGGAATGTATTTTTTTAGTTAAAGAAAAATATATATTTTCATAATAAAGTATGGAGGTGTCACGAAGGAGTGAACGAAGAAGCAGTCAACTTAATCTATTATTATCTTTTGTTTTCTGACCTCAATCCCATAATATTTTTGTAAATTATATTTATCTATATGTTAAATCAACATGCATAAAATTAAAATTACTTTCATTAACACAATTTAAATTTTAAGAAATATATATTTTTATTTATTGTTTAAAAGATTTTTTAAAGATTTTTTGAAGTGAACAAAAATAACCCGCTGATACAATATAAAATTTAAAAATTTTAAACACGTTTAAAAGAAGAGACAAAACTGATCCAATAGAGCTCTACTAATTTTAACCTAACACGAACTACCTTGTCACCAGTTAACTCATACTGATCAGAATAAAGGAAAAAAATTATTGATGGCAACTATTTTCACTGGTTAGAGATCTTTGTTGCAATTGTCTGAGGCACCAAAGCAAGATTATACTCCAATATTTTATATCTTTAAAATACTTGATTCGTCTCTTGCTAACTCGTCTAATTACCTATGTAAAATTTATAATGTATCATAAGATTAATAACAATGAAATTTTTAAATTTAAATTAAACGTAAGAGAAAAGAAAAGAAACATGAAAATTTGTTCAACAAGCTAACCACTGCATTTAATCTTCAATTTACCAGTAAGTAAATTCCAAGTAGTCGTATGCTAGAAATTCTACAGATTGAAACACAAAAAGATCAATAGCTTGAGTATAGGGATTTGGGGTCAATCATCAACCACATTACATGAACAAGTTGGGTTTCTTGGCCTTGTATGTGGTCTTGAGCTTCCTAGATGGTGGCCTAATTTTCTTGAAGACCAATGGGAACTTGATTTTGGAGTTAAGGAACTGTTTGGTGCTCTCCCTCTTGCAGAGTTTGGCTGGGATGGTGGCAGTCTTGATGATTTGGATGCAAGGAGACCTGACCCTGTGACGAGAAGCCATCTCATTGTACATATGCTCAACCGCACCATTTAGAGTAGTGTCACGAAACTCCTTATACATGTTATGATAACCGGTCCTACTCTGATACCTCAACCATATCCCATAGTTATTAATCTTGGTTGGGTTCTTCTCAAAAATCTGCAAAATAAAACATCATTCAGATTGTTTGTAAAGGCAAAAATAGTTTGTCAATAGAAAGCTAAAAGTACAAAATGTATCTCAAACAGAGTTGATGAAATAAACTGTAAAATCCAAAACGGCTATACAGCACAAAACACAAGGATGTCCATAAGAAATCTAAGGACAAAAAACTACCCACTCTAAACATGCATAAATATAACATTATTGACAAACTAACTTAATTTAAAAGGTAACTGACAGCAAAAAAAAACATCAAAGCTATACATTTCGAAAACTCTGTATAATCATTATAAATTGATTGAACTAAAAATGTAGTTCACAAAAAAAGGCTTACAAGTATTTCCAACAGTAAACCTTTCCATTGAACATTATTTTTTGTCCAGATACGAAGTTGAAAGGCAAATTCACGGACTAAAAACATAGTTATCCTAAACGGAAGGAAAAATGGTGTGCAAAAAAGCAAACTTCTAACAAAGCGGTGTGTGGAAATCAAACATGGTATTTCACACAAAAAAAAAGCATCACTGAGAAAACCCCCTTCCATCTCATTGAAAGCCAATTTCAGTTCCTAAAAAATTATTTATCCACAACGGAGAGACAAAATTTGTAAAAGAAGGCTTGAAATGGAGTAATGTATCATTTAAAGACAATCTTAAGCTAAATCATTAGCCACTCTACCAATATATTTCACCGCCTATTTCACAAAACGTTGTAGTGAACATAAATATTTAAAGCAACTATCCAAACCAATAACTCAATTAGACACACTGTACAATACCAACATTAAACAATACCCACAAAACAAGATACCTTGGTACCATTAACCACCATTCAAGCTACCAAATCATACCATCACTAACTAGAATGTAAAATCCTATGTCTTATAATGCGACAAAATAATTTAATACAACAAAAATCGTGGCATTTCATCATTACTTTCAATGACTAGAAAAAAACATATAATCATCAACATTTGGAAATTAAACGTCTAAAAGGTATAGTACCTCATTGATAGCAAGCATTTGACCGTTGCTCTTCTTGACCTTCTTGAGCTTCCTCAGGAAATACCTAATCATAAGCAAAAACATTTAAACATTAAAAAACATAATCTACAAAATTCAGAAACGGAGAGAACTAAATCCGAATGCCAGAATCTAACAAACTCCGTACATATCAAGAGCAAGATGAACATTGCAAGAAAGATCTCACAAAAATAAATAAAACAGAATGTCTATAAACATCAGAGAATGTACGAGTGACAAATGTGTTTACCAGAACTTCGATTTTGCGCGAACCTCGTTGGTGGCCCAAAGCTTCATGCGGTAAATCTTAGGGTGTTGATCTGCCTCTGTTGGGAGAGCCCTCCCAACGACCTGGTACTGGTGAAACTACAAAACACAAACAAACATTACTCAGTGAGAAATCATTTCCATAGTTAAACGAAAATCGAACGCCAAATTGTATGTATTATACGCACCCTGAACGTAACCATTTTTGAGAGAAGACAACAAACGAAGATCACACACACTCTCTTCTGCTCAGTCGGGCGCTATGTGGAGCAAAGTAGGGTTCTTTTTATATAAAGAGACTCCAAACCCTAACTTTTAATTTGGAGCACTGGCTTGGGGTTCGGGTTCGGATTCGGATTCGGATTCGGATTCGGATTCGGATTCGGATTCGGATTCGGGTTCGGATTCGGGCTCACCTATATTGGGTTGATGTCGTTTCTTCATGCATTCATACATTTTTTTTCCACCTTTACAGACCACTCTCACTCTTTTTTCTTTGTATTTTTTTTAAGTAAGCAATGGCAGTAAAATTTATTTCAATTATTCATAATTTTGGTGTATTTTAATGGAGTACATGTATATTATATTCTAAAAAGATAGTCCATAACCTATTTTTAGAAAGAAGAGTTATGAATTTTGGATTTATATTTTTCCGAAAGTCAAAAAATGTTATGGAATGACTTTTTGGATTTCCTATTCTGAAAACACATTTTGCTTCTGCAACACTCCTTATTATAGAATCATCCAAAACTATTAAGAGTAATTTGGTATTTTGAAAAATATAAGGGTTTAAGAAGAAACACCCTGGGTTGACTATTGTAAGACCCAAAGTTTTTATCTTATGTCAATTTCTTCTTGCACCATATCACTTTTTATGTGCACCAAACACAACTTTAAAAACCCCTTTTTGCCCTTGTTTTCTTTGTTTTTGAAAAAAGGTATGAGGAGTTTGGTGTCCGTTTGAGGTGCTATTGGTGCAATGTTGGTGTGGTGGTGGATGGAATGTTACTCTTAGTTGCGATTCACATTGTTCTGAGGTAAGACAACACATTAATCTTCATTTTTGCGTTTTTTTAGCTGAGATGTTCCTGGATAACGATATCCGGAAGCCTGAAACTTATAGATGCATGAGTTAGGAAGGCAATGTCAATAACTTCGGATATAAAAATCCATAAGTTAATTTGATTTCCATTTTAAGGTTCCAAATGCACATGCCGAAAGTGAAATTTGAGTTCTAGATACCTATATCCAAAAGGAGTATTTGAGTTATGGATATGAATATCTGGAATGGTTTTTTGGGGTCCGTATTTCTACATTTGGAAGGTTTTTTTAGGCTTACGGATATTAATTTTTAGAAGGTAACTAATATGTTGTTTTTTTTCAGCATTGCTAATTGATACAACGAACTCATACATGAGAATTTCAGGGGAGAATGATTTGTGGGATATATTAGATGATGTTGATATGGAACAGTCAATAACTTATAACGCGTTAGATAATGAACATAGACACATGAGTGTAGTGAGGCGTTTACTACAAATGAGGTAAGATAAATGTTAGACGTGTGAATTGTAGTTTATGAATGATGTTAAAAATTGGCATATGCTATTGTAGGTATTTCGTAATCGAGATGAGTTGTTAGGGTGGACGAGAAGTGTTGACTATAGTTATGGATTTGTTATTGTTATATTAAGGTCTGATACATGGATGGGGCAACGAGGAAGAATGACGTACGTATTATTAGGTTGTGAGAGAGGAGGTAAATACAAAAGTATAAAAAAGACGTAAATATCAGTCGAACTGAAAGTAGGAAGTGTAAGTGTCCTTTCAAATTGAGAGGCAAATCAGTCAAGGGTCGATGATTGAATTAATTTGTGGTTCTCACAATCATGATTTGGCAGAGACATTGGTGGATCATCTATATGCTTGAAGATTAAGTGTTGAGGAAAATGTTATGGTTGAGGATATGACTAACACTTCAGTGAAGCCAAGAAATATTTACTAACCATGAAAGAGAGAAATGAGAAGAATGTAACGACGATAAAACAAGTTTATAATGCAATGAGTGTTCACCAAAGATCACAATGAGGTCATAGAACATAAATGCAACAATTCATGTTGTTATTGGAGTGAGACAAGCATGTGCATTGGTGTAGGTGTGAAGAGGTTTCAAATGTTGTGCAAGATATATTTTGGACACCCCCAGATTCAGTAAAGCTGGTAAACTCGTTTAACATTGTCATATTGATGGATAGTACGTATAAAAAAAAACAAGTATAGGATGTTGTTACTTGAGGTTGTTGGGATTACATCAATTGGTTTGACTTTTTCCGTTGCATTTTTTTACTAGCAACTGAAAAGAAAAAAATATTTTTGTGGGTCTTAGACAAACTTAAAGGGTTGTTTTTTAAAGTTGATTCATACCCTAAGGTGGTGGTATGTGATAGAGATATTACCTTAATGAATGCAATCATAATCGTGTTTCCTGAAGCTTATAATTTGCTCTGTCGATTTCACATTGATAAAAATGTGAAAGCAAAATGTAAAATGTTGGTGCATCCAAGAGAAGCATGGGATTAAGTAATGCAAGCTTGGGGATATGTTGTGGATTGTGATATTGTTGATGCCTTTGAAGATCGTTAACATGGAGGGATTCTACCAACAAATCATCGCTACATCTGCATCTAAGGTCTGATGCGTGTAAGATTAGCCAACAATGGGTAGATGCAACAAATTTGACACATCAAGAGTGATGGACATCTCCCCAATAGGTAAATGAAATGTGTTTGTCTCTGCAAGCCACCACTCTACAAAAGCACAAAGCAATCCTCGGTCTAAATTCTCATAACTAGCATGAACCAAACCACCTAAGCCACACATGTCTACTGCAACCTTTATGCGCTCATGAAGTGTTCCTAACTTATTTATCTTTCTCCCATGAGAAACGACCTTCAGCTCACCATAATCCTACAGTAATCAAGATATATCATCAAAAAATACATACATACATACATAAGACACTCAATTATAACACATTCAATTAATGTTCATTACTTACCAAAGCATCACATAACTGTCTGGCCACATGATCTTCATAATTAATCAGTAATGATTTATTCATTGAACCTCTTGAATAACCTTCATCATCAATTTCAACTTCTTATTGTTCAATATAATCTTCAAAGTTCTGATTTGGAATTGAAGTATTAGGACCACCACGCCTTCTTCTCACAAATACAGTTGGTCGCACACGGTCCAAATTAGAAGATCCTCTTCCTCCAGTCCTCAGCATCTTACTATTCATAAAATACCATCAAATCAAAAATAAAAATTGTCCCCTAAAAAACTAATAGGTTATTAAGGGTAATTTGAGGAACTAATCGTTCCAAACTGAAGACCAAATAAAACACTTGTTCAATAGTGCATTAAACCAAAACTACAAAGCTAAAAGTAATGACTAATATCGTAAAGAATGAAAAAATTGATTTATTCCTGAATGTGTAACAAATTTAAATTAATCACTAATATTATAAGGCCAATTTTGAGGCAAAGACAGTAGGAACATCATTGAGGGCACAAAAAAACGCACACAAGTTTACTTATGGATTTCCAAATCCATAACTACTAAAAACACATTACGAATGTGCTCATCCACGACTCATATGGATATTAATATCCAAAACTAATCAAGCAACACATTATTCAGAACATAAGCATCCAGAACTAAACCGAATATACGTATCCAAAGCGCATAACATAGTTATGGATATGCATATCCAAAACCCACAAAAAACGCGGAAACTAATCGTTCTACGACGCGCCTCCTTCTCCGATGCCTTTTCGCTATGCCTCCACTCTCTGTCATTGTCGCAGTGCCTCAAGAGCTGACACAATCCAAGTAGCCAAGCAGATGACCAATGACTCAAGAGACAATTCACACTGTGAGCAGTCATCTTAGCAATCAAGACAAGAACCCACCAAATATCATACGAACCTCAGTAGAAGAAGAACTGGGCATAGATCAAAATATCAAATGTTCTTTCCCCTGGTCTTCTTAAAAGACAAAAACATGTTTGTAATAAATTGGGTTCACTTTGGGGGTCCAAATAGAAATGAGTTTGTGCCACACTCACTTTTTCAAGACAAGGCATTTAGGTATAGGAAGGTTGACATACCTTCTAGAAGACCTAGCTAAGGGGCGGTTTTGACCATGGTCAACCCCCCTTGGTCGCCCTTCTCTTATTACCATTCTACCATTTCCCATCTTGCCCACCAAGGCACCATTTCCTATAAATAGGGTGTCTTGTCTCATATATTCACACATTGAAAATTGAAGTAAAGAAACTCTGCTTGAGTGAATTTGTGAGTCTGAGCACTTTGAGTTATTTGGGTCTTATCTTGGGTGGGTAATATCCCAAGTAGCGACTCTGGGTCTTATATTGGGTGGGTAATATCTCTAGTGGCGGCTCTTGCATCACTAATCTTGGAGTCTCTCGGCTCCAAGTGGCGTGACTTCCTTTCGTACCATAAGATCTCTTCATCCCTTCCTCTTGTTATTTTTATTTACGTCTTCCCCTCATCCCATATACATCCTTTTCCACTCTTTAATTTGTTCTTCTTCTTTACTTGTTCCCTGTCTCTAATTCTGTTGCATCTTTTGTCACCTAATAATTGTCTTTTTCTCTTTGTCCTTATGAAGTGAATCTTCACACTTACTTAACCACTTGGTTAAGTTCGTGTCCAGTGGGAATCTTCTTAAGGTTCTCACCTTAAATTGCTAATTCCAAAAATCACAACAAAAGTGAAACCTTTAAAATATGCAATCTAAAATCAACTCACATCAAGAACGCTGCCTGAATCCTGGTTGGGTCTGTGTAAGAATTTCGGATGAGTTCTGCCCATTGCTCCGTAAGAATGAGCGCACATTGTTCTTGGTTGTGGGGTGTTGGGTGCACTTAAATATAACCTAGTTTCCACTTCATTAAGAAGAGTATTATAGTAATTTTCATTGACATGTCGTGTGCCAATCTGAAATGATATGGTGTAGGGAGAATTTGCCTTATCTTCTTTATGACAATTTTTTGGCTCCTTCATCCTACACATGTTTCTTCCTACATCCCTTAAGTTATTGTGGTACCCCAATAAATTTTATAATTTCAAAAATATTTTTTTATAAAAAAGTTAAAATATTTGAAGATTTGGTTATGAAGGTCTATTTTAGATTGTGTAGTAATGTGATTCTCTCAATTACACTATCCATAATTAATTAAAATGTTTGTGTGAGATTTAAGGTTTTTGTAATTTTTTACTTAATGGCAAAAACTATTTTCCATATGGAGTGAGATAAGAACGTAGTTGTTGGAAGAAGTAACTTAGTTTTTTTTTAGCATTACCCAATAAAAATTTGAGAATTGTGATTGAATTACTTAATTTAATTTAATTCGACATCTTAAGAAATATGGGACAGAAGTTGTGAGTAATTTGTTTTATTTATAAGTTCAGATATATATTGAAAGAAAACATAACCAGACAAGTAAGATTAAATGGGATTCTTTAATTGATTTTGTCGGTTTTAATAGTGAAATCAAATTCTAAAATTCTCACAATATTACTTGTCTTAATCTTCGTCCTCAACTCTTACTTCTACATCTTCGTAATCTCTGTAACACAATACAACGTAGAACAGTTTGCATAATGTTATAATATTTTATTTATCTAAGGACAAAAGGCAAATGAGCACCCCATTACCGAGACTATATACTAAGTACAATATTATTCAACAATTCAATACTATATACTAAGAATAATCTTTTTTTATTATTTTTTAAGAAAACATTATTTTTTAAGTTTTAAGTAAGTGGATGGTTAATTGGATTGAGAAGTTAAAATATTTTTTCATTATTTTGAAAAATTATATAGAGGTGTTCTAAAATTAAACTAAAATAAAATACTTCTTATTCTTTGTAAAAACATACATACTTAACTGTAAACTAACACCTATTCTAACTTAAAAAATATATTATCTCTTTTCATTCTGCTATATTGATTTTATGTTTTTCTAATTCATTTATATATAATAACTTATCATGGAGAACAGATGTTCGGACACGACAAACCTATAAAAAAAAATACTTGTAGGAATCTTATGATAATTCATATTATAAAATGATATGCATTAAAAAGATAGATATTTATTCGATAAAAAAAATCCATTGCAAAGTAAGCATATTTAAAAATATAAAAAATAAAACCCTTAATACTAGTAATAATATAAAACGTAATTGATTAAAAAAAGAAAAAAAAAGTTGGGTCCTTCCAATAAAAAAATCTTGAATAATTGGGTTTGAAATTATAAAAAACTACAGTAAACTTTGTCGGATGTGAAAATCAATTTCCGTTTTAAATTGTTTGCAAACTAATTTCTTAATTTGAAACACTTTTATATATGGGGCATGTACATTGTTTCACACGATATAAAATGTGTATTCTTGAATAAAGGAAAGTAAAATAAGGTGTGAATAAAGCTTTATATATATAGCATTAAACAAAAGCTCATTAGTATCAGCCTTCTTCCAGCTTTCTTCATAAAACCCAACATGACTTTGCTGGTAACCTAAAGAGTCATCATTTTGATGTCCTTACAACAGCCATGCTCATAGCCCTCAACGTATTCAGGCATTTGATACAATCTGCAATGTGTTGCGGAGAACATTGTTTGCACAACTTCAAAAGAGAACTAACAATAAAATTAAATTAGAAAAAGCAGAAGATATTAGAAAAAACAAGATCTTAAACATTTTAAAAATAATTTGATGTAGTTCAATTTTACACTTCAATCGTGTTAAAAAAATTATACCAAATTGGATAAAAAAAATTAAATTAAATAAATATATGTAATTAATATATATATATATATATTATTTCACAGTTTCTTATACTTCATTTTAACATAAACAATCTTTGAGACCTCATATTGAATAAAATTTCTTATCTTGTTATGTTTCTGTATAGCAAGATATTAAAAAATCAAACAAAATAATGAAAAGGAGAGAATAGCCATATACTGAAACTTTAAACAACAAACAAAAACTAAAACTAAGTGACAAATTTAGAAAAGAAAATTGCACCAATAAAGCCATTTGGCGTACATTTCAACTTCAGATAAAACTTAAAAGACTATCAAGTAAATCTAAATTAAGAAATTCAAAATCATTCATCAACTTCAAACAAAGGTTAATATGTATAAATTTAGAAATTTGTTCATAAGGACGAATATTAAACTCATAAAGAACAATTCTAAAATCTCAAGTATAATATTCACTAAATATCAAAATTTGTTTGAGAGGTTGTTGGTATCATGAATTTATGTAAGAAATTAAATAAACAATGAACAAAAATATACAACATTCTAATTTGATTGACATTGATGCACATATAAAAATCATTCATATAAATTCCTCACATACAAAATTATTAAGATTGTCTTCTAAATATTAATTCTTTGCATATTTATAAACACTTTCTTACCATTACGAATAGATGTTATAAAACAATTAACGTTTCAAATCGATTCCTAACATTAAAATATGTTAAGCATTAAAAAAGTATTTTCCAGTTAAACCTAATGATAAAAAACATAAATAAATATTCAAACTTTAAGAATAAAATGATCATAACAATCTCAATCAAGAACATAATATTATGAATAAATATCACCTCAACACATAAGAGTTTGAACATATTACTCTCAATCCCAAGGAAAGACTTAGCCACTCATATTGGTCATTTACAAGCATGGAAATAAAAAAAAAAAGATGCAAGTTATTTCTCCTTAACGGTTGTCTCCTCTAGGGTTTTCTATATCTAATTATCCCCCTTTGTCCTCTAGGGTTTTGTCTCACGCCTTCTATTTAACCTAATTAGATGTAGGTTAAGTGACATCTCGCTTAAGCGAGATATTACGTGTTTAAGCGAGTTTCACAAGAAAAAACTTAACTTCACTGGAGTAAACTCACTTACGCGAGTTTTGGGCGAGTTTGCTCTAAAGAACAAGTTTGCCTCTGGAGCGATCTTTCTTGGTCGAGTTTTCAGTGCTCCAACTTTGTCATTTCATCTTGTCTTTAACTTGTACATTCCTTCTTTAGCCCTTTATCTCCATCTTTTCAAAGATTCCTAAAATTAACACAAACTTAGAAATAAATTGTTCTTAGTTATCCGACTGATGATGATATTGTAGGAGGCATTTGCATCAACCAAAATATATCGAACATGTAGTGTTCGATGTGCCTCACTCGTGTCCAACATATTGAGGAAGTCAATCACTAGTGCAAAAAGAAGAAAAGGGTACTCTTTATTTAGTGTGACTTTTGCGCTACCCGCTTTCGTAAAAAACGCGGTGGCATTTTTAAAATTATTTTGATTTACAAATGCGGCTATTTGTATAGTCGCACTTGTCAATCAAAGAGCTTTGATTTACGAAAACGGCTATTTGTATAGCCGCACTTGTAAATCAAAGCGTTTGATTTACGAATGCGGCTATTTGTATAGTCGCACTTGTAAATCAAAACACTTGATTTACAAATGCGGCTATTTCTATAGCCGCACTTGTAAATCAAAATATTTTGATTTACGAATGCGGTTTTACCTTTAGCCGCATTCGTAAATCCTTGTTTACCCTAAATTTTGAAGCGCGCCACAGACAATTTCATACTTTCTTTCTCGTCTTTGCTTTCGTTTTGCGTTTGCGCTTTGAGTTCATCTCCTTCTGCTGCATCTGCATTCCATTTGTGCCAATGTATGTTTCTTGAGCTTTCTTTCTTCCTCTTCATCTTCACAAATATATGCATAGATGTTTTCATTTTTCTTATATATGTTTTTTTTCCTTGCATTGGTGGTCTTGAAGCACTATTTCATTGGCTGACATTCGTTGCTCCGTTGCTGTTTCTCTATCCGCCGCCGTTGTTACTGGCGCTCCCGTGCTACTCTTCATGTATAATTTTTTTTGTTTTTCTTACATTGTTTAGTTTCTTGCATTGCTCAGTACTCTTTCATTGCCTTCGTGGGTTCTTGTGGGTTTTTTGGTTTGCTTCGTTGTTGCTTCCCTGTCCATCGCCGCTTCCGCTGCCGTTGTTGGCGCTCCCGTGCCACTCTTCATCAATGTTGTCTTTGTTGATTTTGGCTTAATCCCAAGTCCCACATCGGTGGGTTCATTGTTTGGGAAGGAGGTTTGAGGGTTATAAATTAAACTCTCCCCCTTCACTGTTAAATATCCCAATTTGTAATATCTTCTCTCATAATAATAAAAGGGAGTTGTTTTTTGCTGTGCTCGGAGATTAGGCTAAAAGGCCGAACTCCGTTAACAATTTTCGGGTGTGTTTTTTTCCTCTTTATCTCTTTTATTCCGCTTTATTTATTCAATATTATTTGTCGGGTAGCTCTGTTAGGGTTTTGTTTTAGTGGGAAAATTACCCGTTTTTCCCAACAAGTGGTATCAGAGCCGAAGGTTCGCCTTGGGTTGTTTGAAATTATTTGTAATATTGAATATTATATTGTGAGTCTGTAATGGCAAATTCGGATCAAGAAGGGAAGGCTCTGCAAGATGCAAATGTTGCAGAAAGCAAAAGTGATGTGTTGATTGTCTCGCTTTCAGCATCATTGCATCCAGATGAGTGGATATTGGATTCAGGTTGTACCTATCATATGTGTCCCATTCGGGAATGGTTCTTTGATTTTCAAGAACTCGATGGCGGGGTTGTTTACATGGGTAATGATAATCCATGTAAGACAGTCGGGATAGGTTCAATCAAGTTGCGGAATCACGATGGATCCACCAGAATTTTGCGGGATGTACGGTACGTGCCAAAGTTGAAGAAGAATCTCATCTCATTGGGGGCTTTAGAATCTAAAGGCCTAGTTGTGACGATGCGAGATGGAATTCTTAAAGCAACTTCAGGAGCACTGGTGATGTTGAAAGGCGTGAGGAAGAACAATTTGTATTACTACCAAGGTAGTACAGTGGTGGGGACAGTAGCGGCAACAACTTCTAGCACTAAGAAGGATGCTGAGGCAACGAAGTTGTGGCATATGAGGTTGGGACATGCTGGAGAGAAATCCTTGCAAATTCTTACCAAGCAAGGATTGTTGAAAGGTACGAAGGCTTGCAAACTTGAATTTTGTGAGCATTGTGTTCTGGGAAAACAACGAAGAGTGAAGTTTGGCACTGCAATTCACAATACCAAGGGTATTCTGGATTATGTGCATTCAGATGTGTGGGGACCTGCCAAGACTCCGTCAATCGGAGGTAGGCATTATTTTGTCACTTTTGTTGATGATTTTTCCAGAAGAGTTTGGGTGTTTACTATGAAGAACAAAAATGATGTGCTTGGAATTTTCCTTAAGTGGAAAGCTCAAGTTGAAAACCAGACAGGAAGGAAGATTAAGGTTCTCCGAACAGATAATGGAGGAGAATACAAGAGTGATCCGTTCCTGAAGGTATGCCAAGATTGTGGCATAGTTCGGCACTTCACTGTTAGAAAAACACCACAACAGAATGGGGTTTCGGAGCGTATGAACAAGACACTTGTGGAGAAAGTTCGTTGTATGTTGTCTAATGCTGAGTTAGGCAGAGAGTTTTGGGCTGAGGCTGTGACATACGTTCAACATCTCGTCAATCGTTTGCCATCATCTGCTATAGATGGCAAAACCCCGTTAGAGGTATGGTCTGGAAAACCTGCAACTGATTATGATTCTTTGCATGTTTTTGGTTCTATTGCATATTATCATGTGATTGAATCAAAGTTGGATCCACGGGCAAAGAAAGCTCTTTTCATGGGCTTTAGTCCTGGAGTGAAGGGATACCGTTTGTGGTGTCTAGAGGCAAAGAAGACGATTATCAGCAGGGATGTTACCTTTGATGAATCTGCCATGTTAAAGAAGGTAAATCCAGAAGGAGCTGATAGTACTCCGCAACAGGTGGAGTGTGCCCGGAAGCAGGTGGAGTTTGAGCCGACAGTGGTGATCCCAACACGAAATACCACAAGTGACTCTCCTATGGTAGAAGAAGAGTCAGATGAGGAAGAGGTTCCTACCCAAGAATCTCAACAGCAATCAGCGCCAATTGCAGTTAGAAGACAGAGACGAGATATTCAGAAGCCTGCTCGTTTCATGGATATGGTTGCCTATGCACTTCCAGTTGTTGATGACATTCCATCCACTTACCCAGAAGCCATTCTGAGTTCAGAGAGTGGTAATTGGGCAGGTGCGATGAAAGAGGAGATGCAATCTTTGAATAAGAACAAGACGTGGAAGCTGGCACAATTACCAAAAGGTAAAAAGGCAATTGGGTGCAAATGGGTATTTGCAAAGAAAGAAGGATTTCCTAATAAAGAAGATGTTCGCTACAAGGCAAGGTTGGTTGCTAAAGGCTTTGCTCAGAGGGAGGGAATTGATTATAATGAGGTATTTTCTCCAGTTGTAAAACATTCCTCCATTCGAATTTTGTTGGCCTTGGTAGCACAGTTGAATTTGGAGCTTGCTCAACTTGATGTAAAGACCGCGTTCCTACACGGTGATTTGGAGGAGGAAATCTATATGACTCAACCAGAAGGATACAAGGTTGATGGTAAAGAAGATTGGGTTTGTAAACTTAGCAAATCGTTGTACGGACTGAAACAATCTCCGAGACAGTGGTACAAACGATTTGATAAGTTCATGAAGGATCAGAAGTACAAGAGAAGCAAATATGATCACTGTGTGTATTTGCGCAGACTTGAAGATGGTTCCTACATTTACTTACTCTTATATGTTGATGATATGCTGATTGCAGCAAAGAGCCAAGTTGAGATTGACAGGTTAAAGGCTCAGTTGAGTAAAGAGTTCGAGATGAAGGATTTGGGGGAAGCCAAGAAGATTCTCGGCATGGAGATAAACAGGGACAGAGAGAGGGGAAAACTTTGGCTGTCACAGAAGCAGTATTTGCAGAAGGTACTACAACGTTTTGGTATACACGAAGATACAAAACCTGTAAGTACCCCACTTGCTCCTCATTTGAAATTGAGTAGCCGTTTATCTCCGACGACTAATGAAGAACGAGAATACATGGCGAAAGTCCCATATGCAAATGCAGTTGGAAGCTTGATGTATGCAATGGTGTGTACAAGACCAGATATTTCACAGGCTGTGAGTGTTGTTAGTAGGTACATGCATGATCCGGGCAAGGGTCATTGGCAAGCTGTGAGATGGATTCTACGGTACCTCCAAAATACCTTAGATGTTGGATTGACATTTGAGCAAGATGAATCACTTGGTCAATGCATAGTTGGATATTGTGATTCTGATTATGCAGGTGATTTGGATAAGCGACGGTCTACTACTGGTTATTTGTTCACTTTAGCAAAAGCGCCAGTTAGTTGGAAGTCTACCTTGCAGTCTACGGTGGCTTTGTCTACGACAGAGGCAGAGTATATGGCGATTACAGAGGCTGTGAAGGAAGCAATTTGGCTTCATGGGTTGCTTAAAGACTTGGGAGTTGGTCAGAAACAACTTGAGTTATATTCTGACAGTCAGAGTGCTATTCATTTAGCAAAGAATCAAGTCTTTCATGCACGGACGAAGCACATTGATGTTCGCTATCACTTTGTGCGTGAGATTCTCGAAGAAGAGGAGATTGTTCTCCAGAAGATTCACACTACGGAGAATCCTGCAGATATGCTCACCAAGGTGGTTACAAGGACCAAGTTTGAATACTGTTTAGACTTGGTTAATATCTTGCACATTTGAAGTTGGCGTCCGGAGGCGCAAATTTGAAGCACTGTAAAGTTTGTTTTTGTTATGTTTTGAGAAGATTTGTTTTAGGTGAGACTTGAAATTAAGCCAAGGTGGAGATTTGTTGATTTTGGCTTAATCCCAAGTCCCACATCGTTGGGTTCATTGTTTGGGAAGGAGGTTTGAGGGTTATAAATTAAACTCTCCCCCTTCACTGTTAAATATCCCAATTTGTAATATCTTCTCTCATAATAATAAAAGGGAGTTGTTTTTTGCTGTGCTCGGAGATTAGGCTAAAAGGCCGAACTCCGTTAACAATTTTCGGGTGTGTTTTTTTCCTCTTTATCTCTTTTATTCCGCTTTATTTATTCAATATTATTTGTCGGGTAGCTCTGTTAGGGTTTTGTTTTAGTGGGAAAATTACCCGTTTTTCCCAACAGTCTTCACACAAGATTGACGGTGTTTTAAATTTTTGAATTTTTTTTAATGTTTTGGCATATACAAGTGCGGCTATAAGAAATAATCGCACTTATAAATGGTATTTTCAAGTGCGACTATATAGCCGCACTCTTATCTCTTCGATTTACAAGTGCGTGCTGATTAAATGTGACTATACAACCGCCCTTATAAATTTAAAATAGTCGCATTCCTTTCATCTTTGTGCACTAGTGAATGTATCTCTCATGTGGACTTTTGGCCCCGCAAATTTGAGTAACGAATTCGAGTATTAGTGTTTGTACAAAGAGGAAATATCCCCTGTGGATGAGTGCTTCGAGCTGATTCATTTACTCGGTTATGGTTATAGTATTGAATATATTGTAACGAGTAATGAATGTATTTATTCTTTTTTCCGAGTATGCACAATTATTTTCCAACTCTAATCTTACGTGGAAAGTGAGTTTGCTTGCAGAACGGGCAGGGAGCTACTTCCTTACACCTCTATTACCCAATTTACCACAAAGTGGCAACGGGTTAAATTACAATTGTGCACTAAAAAGGTGTGGGATGAATTAATTTGGTAATAGGCAAGGGATATTTGAGTCTGCTTGGGCAAATAAATGCTCGGTAAAATTATGATACATGTACATTCCTCAGCAATACTAAAACAGATAAGTGGCAAAAAAGAAAAAACCATAAAAACAAAACAAAAGCCAATCAGAAACAGATTAGAGAAAATAATGTAATCCCAAATTAATGTTGCAACTTGTATGGAACTGAGAACTCCGTCATTGTAGTGTACGTCACAGCAAAGCCAAACGAACGGTGGAACTAGAATGTTGTGATCTCACAAGGTGCATGAAACGTTCTCCCTCGACATATAGGTTCCAGGTTTTCACCAGCATACGAACAGAATGGTGACACTTCAACTCCTGAAAGAGGGGCAATGACATTTCATGAAAGGAAAAAGAAGAGTTAAGTAAAACAATAATCTTTGCAACTAAAAATACTCTCTCATTCTGTCGAAGATTCTCTATGTATGAGGATTATATTTACTCTCTCCTAGGATATGGACTAATAACTTACCGGTTGCATATTTAGTTTCCAAACTCGTTATTTGTGTTTGTTTTTATGGTTATATATTTTTGGTTATTTTAATTTATTATTTTTTTTTTTGTTATTATAATTTATTATTTTGTTTGTATTTTAATTAGTTATGATGGTTAATTTTTATTAGGAGTAGTATTTTTTATTTTCCATTATTATAATTTTTTTAATATTGAAAAATATTATATTTTCTAATAACACAAGTTTGTTAATATAATGCATATTATCTAATTAGTGTCATCACCAATTTGTTTAAGTTTTTCTAAACACTAGTAAAGTACATGTATTATATTAACATTGTAATGTATTGATGTTATATATTAATATAAGTATTTATCATAAACATGATAAACTGTAATGTATTGATATTATATATTAATATAAGAATTTATCAGATTAATTTATCATAAACATGATACACTTAGCAGTATAATTTTATTCAAAAGAAATAATATTATATATTAATTTATAATCATAAATTTTAAAAAATATTTTAATATTATTTGTAAATAAATTTTATGCTAACAAAAACAAATTTATGGTGTCAAACTAATACATGCTCACCCACACAAAACAGATAACAAATAATGTACTACAAGAAAAAAAGTAATTTTAATGGATTTATTTTTATATTATCTATGGAAAAAACATCTAGTAAATACCTATGATTGCAGTTTTCCGTACTAAACCATCCATGGAGAACATGTTTCTTGTGTATTTTTTAAATATCAGAAAAAGTCTTTCAGAACCCCTGTTAAATACCATGGGTTTAAGAACCTCCGTTAAATACCATGAGTTTAAAAACCTCCATAAAATATCACGAGTTTCAAAATTTTCGTAAAATGACTTGTCGTTTGAATAAATCTTCAACCCCATTTTCCACCATCTCCAAGGATCCTCTTGAATTCTCTCTTCCACTGTAGACACACTGCTCTTCGGCACAGGCTTAATGGCCGTTGACGACAATCCTAGCAAAGAATCACAATTCACCCACACTTATGTCTATTATATCTAAGGAGAAGAAACACTAAATAAGGCACTATCTTCTTCTTACTCCAATATTGTTTCTTCCATCACCTTATTGCCCCAACTTGGGTCACAAGCCACTACTACCTAGCTCGACAACAACTGGTGTTTATCATTGCTTTATATATCCTAAATAATTGCATTCTATAAGATGTGGGCTTCAAATTCATGTGTGTTCTTGGCTAAAGATTGCAAGAACATATTGTGATGAGATATTAACTTTATTACTTATCACTTTCACAATGAATTAATTATTAGATGCATTTTAAAATAAAAGCCTTGATTTAAAATATTTCAAAATTATGAGACTTAAATATTAACAATTATAACTAAAACTAAAATTGCACATAAAATATACGTACATCAAAAGTTAAAACAAAAGAAGTTAGGTTTTTTTTGAAGTATGAGCTCGTAACAAAAAAAAACCTAGGAATTATATAACCCAACTACCATCAATCATAAAAAATATGCAAATATGATTGAAATACTTATTATCCAAAATTAGTTGTAAGATGTTGTAGTTTTGTCTACCACAAAAACTATCCAAGAACATAAGCAAGTTATCTAGATTCAAAGGTTAATAGAGAAAATATAAGAAAATGATAAAAAATGGTAAGAAGAAGAGATGTTTCTTATTCTCTTGTGGTGTGTTTACATCACTCAATGTATAACAAATATATACAAGTGTATGAAGACTTTCTCTCTCCAAATTACAAGCTAATTACTAATGATGGGATTCTATAATTATTAAATTAAATACATATAATTGTGTACAATATCGCACAATATCGGACAATATCATACAATAATTGTGTATAATTTGATAATTATTATTTCCTTAATACTCCCCTCAAGTTGGTAGGTGAAGATCATGAACTCCCAACTTGTGTCGCAGCGTCAAAAACTGTTCCTTGCCCAGTGCCTTCATAAAAATATCTGCGAGCTGATACTGTGTCGGTACATACGAAAGACTGATTATTCCCGCTTGTAACTTTTCTCGCACAATGTGACAGTCTATCTCAATGTGTTTTGTGCGTTCATGAAATACTGAGTTTGCTGCTATATGTAATGTTGCTTGATTGTCACAGAAAAGTTGAGTTGGCAAGTTACATGGCACCTTTAAATCTTGCAACAGATATCGCAATCAAACTATCTCCAAAAAAGTATTGGCCATCGCGCGGTATTCGGCTTCCGCAGATGATCTTGATACGTTGGTCTATTTTTTTGATTTCCATGAGATAATAGAGGAACCAAGAAAAATACAATACCCATATACTGATATCCGAGTTGTTTGACAACCTCCCCAGTCTGAGTCGCAATAAGCTGCCAATTACAAATTGTTCTCAGATGGCAATAACAATCATTGTCTCGGTGATCCTTTGATGTACTTTAGGACTCGAATTGCAGCATCCCAATGAGGTTTCCGTGGAGCCTGTATATATTGACTTAGGGTTCGAACCGAAAATACTATGTCAGGCCGAGTAACCGTGAGGTATATCAGTCGTCCCACAAGTCGCCTGTATTTGACTGGATCCTTTAACAACTCTCCATCGTCTGGTGTGAGTTTTAAGTTTTTCTCCATTGGAAATTTGTCTGGACGAGCACCTGTGAGTCCCGTATCTTGCAAAATATCAAGCGCATATTTTCTTTGTGACATGTAAATACCATCTTTGGAACGGGAAAATTCAATCCCTAAAAAATATTTTAAGTCTCTAAGATCTTTAATGCGGAATTGTTGTAATAGACAGTCTTTAACATGCTGAATTTTTGTCAAATCATTTCCTGTCAAAAGAATATCATCCACATAAATCAAAAGGGCAGTAAATGATGAGTTATTCTATCTTATGAATAGAGAGTAATCTGTCTTGGACTGTTGAAATCCTACAGATTTAATCACATGAGAAAATGTTGAAAATCATGTCCGAGATGTTTGTTTGAGACCATAAAGAGATTTGTTGAGTCGACATACAATGTTCTCCCCTGTCGATGATGCCCGGGTGGCAAGTCCATGTAAATAATTTCATGCAATGTGCCATGTAAGAAGGCATTTTTGCACATCTAGCTGGTGAATAAACCAATTTCTGGCTGGTGCAATGGTGAGGAGACACCTCAAAGTTGTTAATTTTGCTTTTGGTGAAAAAGTTTCAGAATAGTCGACACCTTCAATCTGAGTGTACCCATTTGCGACAAGACGCGTCTTATATCTGTCGACGCTACCATCTGAGTTGTACTTTATTTTGTAGACCCATTTGCATCCGATGGGTTTCTGCCCAGCGGGTAACGGTGTCAAGGTCCACGTTTGATTTAGTTGCAAGGCGGAAAGCTCTTCGTCCATTGTTTTTTGCCAATTTGGATCAAGGATAGCTTGAGCATAAGTGTGAGGTTCTTTGGTGGTTGTGATGTTAGCAAGATATGCACTATGTGTTGAAGAAAATCGTGAATTAGAAAGAAAATGATGCATAGGATACCTGGTTCCATTCGGCCGGTCTTGGGCAGTGGTCGAATGATTGGCTTGGGAGCCAGGAAGGTGGGGTTGATGTGCGACTGGATCGTCGAACAGGAAGGTCGGTTGGAGAAGGTTTGGTAATGGGTGCTAGACTTCTTGGCATGGGAGAAAAAGGTTGGTCTACTGAAGGTTCAAGTGTATTATGACGAGTAGGAGCAGAAGGTTGGTTTGATGGAGGTTCAGGTGCATTGTGACGAGTAGGAGAAGAGGGTTGGTTTGATGGAGGTTCAGGTGTATTGTGACGAGTAGGAGAAGAAGGTTGGTTTGGTGGAGGTTCAGGTGCATTGTGATGAGTAAGAGAAGAAGGTTGATTGAGTGAATGTTGGACATGAGTGGGTAAGTCAATGTCAATAGTGGGCAAAATACCTTGTGATGGAGGTGAGGATTGTGTCTGTGACTGTTGGCAGAATGGGAAAACACTTTCATGGAAGATTACATCCCGACTTGTAAAAAAAGTGTCTGCATCTATATCAAATAATTTGTATGCTTTTTGATTGAGAGGATAACCAATGAAGATGCACTATCGAACGCGCGGATCAAATTTTTGCTTAGGTGAAACAACAGTTGCATAGCATAGGCAACCAAAAGATTTTAAGTGAGAAAGTGAAAGTGGGCTCAATACCTTTTTTGAGAAAAAAAATTATGCATAGAAATGCAGAGCTAACAAACGTGTTAAGAAGTGGTTTTTAAGCCTAACTCAACCCCATAAAACCGGGTTATAAGGTTGAGGTTTGCACCTATTTATATACAATAAAATGTCCTAATCTCTAGTCGATGTGGGATCTCTAACACACCCCTCACATCGAGGCTACCAACTCGTGCGTGGAGATATGTGTTATGGGTGGTCCGATAATGGCCCGATTGCGGGTGGCCTGATAAGCCCAGCAAACACTCGCTAGGATAGGCTCAAAATGGCTCTGATACCATGTAAGAAAATGATAAAAAATGGTAAGAATAAGAGATGTTTCTTATTCTCTTATGGCGTGTTTACATCACTCAATGTATAGCAAATATACACGAGTGTATGAAGACTTTCTCTCTCCAAATTACAAACTAATCACTAATGATGAGATTCTATAATTATTAAATTAAATACATATAATTGTGTACAATATCGCACAATATCATACAATAATTGCATACAATAATTGTGTATAATTTAATAATTATTATTTCTTTCATAGAAAAAACAAGTATTAGAAGATTACTGTATATTGTTACAAGTGTCTTGTTTATTTGAAAGAATTTTATCTTTCATTTTATGATAATGAATATACAATATCAAACTAATCGTAAGACAATAAAGAAAGAAAATATGTATAAAAGATTGAGGCAAATGTTATGATAAAGTCAATCAACACTAATAAGTTTATATAATATTAATCATACTATAGTTTCTCCAAAACTTAAGCATTACAGATCTCCAAAACGCAAGCAATACAGATGATAAACAATTAAAAACCATATAAAAATTTAATTAATTTAGTCAAAATCTTCCGGTAGAATAGTTTTTAAAATAGAAGAACAAAAGTTCCACATCAATTAATTTTTCTTATTTCTCTATCTCAAATAAACTCCTTTTTTTCTATTTCTCTCATGAGAAAAAAAGTGAAATATGTTAAAAAGATTCTTTCATTAGTTTTATTCTTCTATTTTTGAAGATGAAAATTTTATTAAAACACTTATTAAATATTTATTCTTAATATCATATACCCATATGACTCCCTACTAAAAGCAGAGTGTAAGTTGGAAGATGGTATGAGTGAGTAGTATAAAAAAAGATGGTGTTTTTTTTTTTCTTAGTTCATTAGTGCAACATTTCCTCTTCCTTCCATCGCTTATTGGATTCATTTTTTATGTTGTAGAAAAGAAGACAACAGATAACCAACCCATTCACCAACCTCCTCCCACATTCAAGTATTTCATAATTCTTTCTTATAATTGTGTGAATTTGACTAAAATTATGTATGTTTCAATCATTGACACAACAAGCCACCTTTCTAGTAACAAGATTCACTGATAGTTCATGCCTCTTTAGTCTCAAGCAGATTATTGTCTTCTAGTAACTGTCGCATCTTTAAACCTTTCACTTTCTATTTTTTTCTACAGTAATCGGTCTTGCAGAAGCATCCAAGCCAAGCTCTAATGCTGTTAAAGATTTCACAGCTAAACAACATTCAAGTCCTCTTCTTCTCGTGTTTTAAAAATCTATAGGGCAATGTTATGCTTTAATTTCTTCTTAGAGATAAAAACAAATTTCATGGTTCAACATCTGCATGAAGAAGTATGAAGAAAAAAAGAAAAAAGAGAATTACTACACAGTAAATTGGTTTTGTCCTTTGGGTTTGGACTTGACATTGGACGAGTACTAGCTATGGAGTTGCATTTGGATGTCTCTCTTGGATTTGACCATTTGAACAAAACATAATGGAAGGCATTGGTCCTTTCCAATTTTATAGGGTATTCAAGTTAGAAACGGATGTGTTACTAACTCACTCACCATAAAACAGATGTTTTTTAAATCCAATAAAGGAGTGGTGTAGTCTTCTCTGATATCAGCAGTTTTGTCAGTTGTCCAAGATTCCCCAGGCTGTTAACAAGGTATGAAAAACATCAATTGTTATTTCTATTAGGAGCAGACGGTGGCTTCTATAGTGGTCCAAAGTTAATTTCATTGATAAATACAAAGACCTCATAAGTAGGAATGATGTTAGTTGTGTAAAACGTATGATTTGATGCTAGTAATCAACAAATATTCTCCATTATTAAATTTTCCTGTATTATATTTTGAATGATTATAAATAAAGGATTTACATGTGTGATTAAACACACATTTCACAACGACATATAAACTCTTTATAATGTTTTAAGTAATGTGCCTACAGTCCAAATCAAGCAGACTGTCCTTTAGGATCAATGAATGGGCAATGCATATAAGCAAATGAAGAACTGTGCTACTTTATATTAAAAGAGTAGGCATGAGAAGAGTACTGAAGGTCTCTCAACTTTTGGTAGATACACAAGTGACAGCTATATTTATCAGGATGCTGATTCCCTGAAGATGTGTTCAAGCTTGAGCAATTCTGGTCTTAGAAGCAAATATATGGTTGAGGATAGCTGCAAGTCGCACACCACCTTGAGCCAGCCTTTTCTCCACAATAGGCAACCGAGAAAGGAAGTACCCATCTACATTATTCAATAAAATAACAAAGAATGAAGGGTCATCCTTCAGATATTATGAAACCAAATAAAATAATGTACACTGGTGGCAATCATTGAATATTGAATAATTTGGTGCGCTCCATCGGTCATGCTAAGGTACAGAGAAAATTTGTGATACGCACTTTAGATTTTATTTTATTAATATATTTGATAAAAGAAAAAGATTGAGTAGAAGAAAATGGATTCGCTCAATAATCTTTCCAAGGTAGAAAAGAACACAACACAGAAAAGCAAAGAAATAATAAAATTCCCACGTTGCATCTTCCGGAAGCTGATTCTTCCATTTCACCAAGACTTTAGTTAGAGCTGCATCTCTTCTCTTACCTGTCATCCGATCTAGAATAGGTTCAGGTTCTGGGTTGCCATTATTGCTTCTGCTGGATAAGGTAACTAGGTTAAAACATGGCAGCTCCTACATGTTCCTTGAGCTGCAATACATGAAAAACATAGTATATCTTCGAATGCATGGGAAGCTCGATCATATGAGCTGCAACACGCTGGTTCTGTATGTGGTTCTTCATGCTGGGTTTTCTATGTTGAACAGATCTGGATGGTCTTGGTTGGCTCATACGAGATAGGTGTAGACATAGTCGTATCAGCAAGTTGGTTTGGAGTTGTGTTTGTGGGGCTGATTTTCATGATTGGAGGAAGTGGACGTAGGTCTCAGTCCCCTATGTCAGTTTTGCGCTTAAGTATTGGTTAAAAGCTTAGGATTTGTTTGTAGTCTCTGTTTTTAGCCTTTAAATTAAATGTGGGTGTCTGTATAAGGGTTGAAATACCCCTGAAGTATTTCATTTAATTTACTTAATTCTTTGCTGATCAAAAAAAAAATATGAGCTGCAACACAATCAATGATTTTATGGGGTCCAAAGTATTTCGGGCTCAATTTGGCATATCACCGGTGGGCTACAGATACCTGTTTATAAGGGTGTAGCTTGACATAAACCCAATCCCCTATTTTATACTTCCAATAAATTCTATGCTTGTCGGACAACTGTTTAATTCAATCGTGTGCTTGCCTGATATGGAACTTAATCAGCTTCAACATTTCTTCTTGTTTCACCAAGCTCGGATCAACTGAGTCAACCTGCGATTCTCCCAGAAGATAGGGTAGGTAGATAGGAGGAGGCTGACCATAAACTATCTCGTATGGTGTGGTTTTGGTGGCAGTATGATGCGTTGTGTTATACCACCGTTCAGCCATGGGAAGTCACCTCGTCCACTCATGAGGAAATTTGTAAACATACATCGAAGATAAGTTCCTAAACACTTGTTCACAACCTCTGATGCCACCTGTTTGAGGATGGTAGCTAGTGGAGAGTTGCAACTGCATCCCTTGCAAACTCATGAAATCCTGCCAAATTGGGTAATGAATATAGCATCTTGATCACTCGTAATTGAATCTGGGAACCCATGTAACTTAAACATGTTATCCATGAAAGGTTAGGCTACCTCTTTGGCATGGTAAGGATGAGATAAAACAATGAAGTGGGTTGTTTTACTCAAACGATCCACTACAACCAGAATTACTTCATTACCATTGGAACTAGGCAGCACTTCTATAAAGTCCATCGTGATGTGTTGTCAATTTTTTTCTGAATGGAACCCACTTCTAATCTCAAGATCCTTGCCCACTACCAATTTCCCCTTGCTTCCCAGCTCACTATTACTCCATCTATAGTGTTTGCGGCTCTTTGAGTCCTCTTGTATGTCCTGTATTATTTGTTGTATGCTAAGATCATTTACCCATGATTGATAAATTCTCTCTAATAATTCAGAATGCAATTGTTGGGTAAGCAAACTGTTGCACTGCACCTATTCCATACAGGATAAAGCGTTAGCCACAACATTTTCTTGTCCTTTCTTATACTCAATGAAAAAATCAAATTCAATGGGTTTAACCAACCACTTTTGTTGGAAATCAGTTGTTAGTCTTTGGTCTAGAAGGTATTTCAGGCTAAAGTGGTCAGTCCTCACAATGAACTGCCTATTCAAGAAATAGTGACATGACACCAACTTTGAACAACAAACACCACAACCAATGGTTCCTTCTCATAAGTGGATAAGGACTACTGTTGGAGGCTCAATTCCCAGTTGATGTAGGCAATTGGGTGTTGATCCTGCATGAGCACAACTCCCACACACCCACCCGACACGTCCATTGGTTCCTTCTCATAAGTGGATAAGGACTATTTTTGGAGGCTCAATTCTCGGTTGATGTAGGCAATTCGGTGTGGATCTTGCATGAGCACAACTCCCACACACCTTCCCGACACGTCCACTTCAACGATGAATGTCTTGCTGAAGTCTAGTAATGCCAACACAGGAGCACTACTAAGTAATTCATTGAGCTTGCAAAATGTCTCCTTAGCTTCCCTGGTGCAGTTGAAGTTATTCTTCTCTAGCATATCATTTAAAGGTCACACCATAATCCCATACCCTTTTACAAACCTTTTGGAATAACCAATCAAGCCTAAAAACTCCATCGCAACATGGCTTACTAGCATATGTAGCCACCCCATCCTTCCCTATAATGTGTCCCAGGTATTCAACTTGTTCAACAACAAAGTAACACTTGGACTTTCGTGCAAACAGAAGGTTCTCTCTCAAAATCTGCAGAACAACTCTTAAACGGTTCATGTGATCAGCATAATCCTTGTTGTATATCAATATATCATAAATATGGTTGGACCACGCAATTCATGAGACCTTGGAATGTTGTTGGGGCATTGGTAAGCCCAAACGACATTACACAACATATTCTTAATGCCCACCATGAGTTCTAAACACAGTTTTATGAATGTCATTTGGTTCCATCATCACTTGGTTGTAACCTGACTGCAAATTGATTTTGGTGAATATAGTGGACCCGTGTAACTCATCTTTAAAATCATCAACCAAAGTAATTAGAAACTTGTTCTTCACATTGCTCGTATTAGGGTCCCTATAATCCACATAGAGCCTCCATGATCCATCTTTCTTCCCAACCAACACCATCGAATAAGGACTCCTACATTTTGAATTAGCCCCAGCCTTCAAATACTCTTGCACTATATTATTAGTGGCATCTTTTTGCTCTCTAACATATTTATAAGATCTTTATTCACGATATTGGATCCCTGCAACAAGGGAATCTTGTGATCAAACTCAGGTCTAAAGGGAGGTAGTTGGTTAGGTTCTTGGAAGGCATCATCATAATCTTCCAATATTTGATTTACCTACTCAGGTACAAATATCATGGTTGCATGAGCTCTTAAAGAATGCAACAACCCTCCTTCATTACACAACTCAATCATAGAGATATGCACCCCTTCATCTATAGCCTTTACCAACGACTTCTTTTTGGTCGTTTTAATTCGGGTATACCAAGTAATGTCTCCCAAAGCAAGTAGCCATTCAATCCCCATAACCAAGTCACAACACCCTAATTAGCAACATATTTGACGTGAATGTTGTCTACTAAATCGTCCATGTGAAATTCTTCACCATTGAAGAAATGGTCAAATTCAATCCATCAGCCACCACCATATTAACAGGTTTTGCACCCATATTTCTTGGTTATCTTACTGTCCAAGAAATTGTGTGCTACCACTATCAATCAACATGTGTAATGGCTTCTTTTAATAGTAACCCGTAATTCGCACTATGCGAAAACTCTCCATCCCCGTTAAAGCATTGACAAAGATTTGTGGTTCAGGTTCCAATAATGGCTCCAACAATTCTTTCTCCATATCCTTGCCTCGCACTCACTTCTCTTCCTCCTTCACTTCCAAGAAATATACCTATAGCTTCATTTATGTTAAGTTGTGCTTCGATGAGTAAGGGCTATCACAAAAGTAACAAAGGCCTTTGACTCTTGTTTCATTCATATAAGTTGGTGTTAAACTTTGTCCTCCACTACTTCTCTCCTTACATCCCACCAGGTTGGTACCCCATGTCCCACCGTTTCACCCATCGTCATTTTCATCCCTAGAACTCCCTTCTGGTGTTTCTGCACTCCAATCTTGGAAGGGAAAATGATTTATTAATTGTAGTGAGTTGAAACATTCTTACCAACATGTGGTTATCCTTCCGTAATCCATCCAAGAAACAACTAATCATGTAATCCTCTAATAGATTTAAATAGGTTACTATTGCATTGAACTTTTCATAGTGTTCGGAAATAGTTTTTCGTTGGTGCAACTTCATTAATTCTGCCATAGGGTCATATGAAAGTAGTATTGGTCAAGAAATAGTTTCTTGTAGTCACTCCAAAACACGTGTAGTTGATGGTCTTCGCAATTGCAGTGTGCCATTGTAAAGCACGCCCTTCCATATGTACCATTGCCAATTTCACCTTCACCTCCTTTGGTGTGTTGTCAATCAAGAAGAAATTATCATATTGATAAAGCCACTAGTACATGTTCTTCTCGGAAAAATGAGAGAAATCAATACAAGCCACTCGCATCCCACAAGTAAGAATTATCCCCTCTACTACCATGGAACCCATTCGTGTTGCTCCCCTACTGCTGTAGGAAATCCTGTAATGTGTCCTCATAGACTCCCCTAAGGTTCTTCATATTGAACCCGCAACCTCTGCTAATCTTGCTTGCAATTTCGCCATGACTCTTTCCTCCATTTTCTTCATAGCTACAAAATTACATGTTGCCTCCACCATGGCCCCCGAGATTCAACCATCCGATACCAATTGTTAAAGAAAAAGCCGTATTCTAGGAATCACTCGAAGAATACAAAACAGAGGGAACATATATGACAGAAACATTCTGATATTCGTTCATAGATTGAAAGAAGAAGAATACAATTCCATTACAAGCCCCCTCTCTTACCCAAACAACCACCCCTTTATATCTCAATCCGAAATAACTGTTATCCATTATTTCTGTTATTGCACGTGCACTTAGTTACAACAATTATTCATAACAACTACCTTAAAGCTAAGGAAAACAAGGATACTAAAAAAAGAACACTACCCACAATAGAAGGAGAAGAGGAAAGCTCTAGCTGACGATTTTGGAGTTCCTCTAATATTTTATTTGTCCATGAGAAAATAGGAAATACCTTCTAAAGTGCTTCCTGGTGTAGCATTCTTATAGGCAAACTTGCATGCTAAGCTAATGCTTTCAGAAGCATACCTGAATTGAAACCAATAAAATCAGGATATGCAATTTCAAATTATATAAGTTGTATGCAAGAAGTATTACAGTTACCATTAATTTGATGATATGGCAAACCAAGGGGAGTCCCTGGCTATCTAAATATGCAACAACAATGGTAACCTTATCCGACTAGGTAAGTTACACGGAGCAATTGGTATTGGGATTAAGACAATTATTTCAACTTTATCAATTCAATGTTTTCAAGGTGCAGAGTTATGACAATGAGGCACGAGAAATGAATGTAAAACTGTCTACATGCATATAAAAATAATAACTATCAAGCAAAGAAGACTGTAACCAGTTTAATACTAAGCAGCCAATGAGACAAAACAAGAGAGTAAAAAAGGGTGTGTATAATGCTTATACCGATCTGGACAGGCTGTGGAGTTGTGTGCACAATGTTCCCAAATTGAAACATCATTTGACCAATTATCCTGCAGAAAGCGAGTAAAAACAATAGTTAGTCAATTTGGCCTATGCGTATCTATAGAAGTCCCAGCATAGCAATAATCATGACGACCAAAGAAAAAAGCTTCAGTTTATCTATGCTGGGTATCATCATCATTTGAATAAATACATTAAAAAAATTAGAAAAATAAAACTCACTGTAATATTCCTTTGAATAGCTTGTATCATAATAGAAAGATTTGAATCATAGAAGGTTTTTAGAGCAGACTGAATAATCATGGTATCCCACACCTGGACCAAAACCGAAATCACTGAATTTAGTTGATTTACTGAATTATTGACGGGGACAGATTGGATGAGCATGATGACCAACAGATAAAAACCAAATGATTACGTAGAAGATCTTAGTGTCAAAGAAATTAAGAATCACTTGCAAAAGTGGGTGCATCTTTTACCTACAGCATGTGATAATACAATAAGGTTTCTTTAACTTTGGCATCAAATGCTAAGTGTAGGTATCAGTTTAGACTGCAAGGAATAAATAGAATTAAAATTAAAACTCGTATCTTTTTCCTTAAAAAGGGATTGGGATCCCAAATCTTTTCCTTGCTCATAATACCTGTTACTCCCAAACACAATGAAGAAAGCAACAAGATACTGACAAAAAAATAATATACAAGTAAAATTTCTCTCAAAAAACTATAAATCTTTGTTAAATTACACTAAGAAAAGGAAAAAAAAAAACAACTTCGGTTACTTAATACAATTAAGTCATAGAAGGGAATAAGCCAGTGTAAAGTTATCAACTAACATAGAATCTGATTCTAGGCATTTACATGATGGAGATTTGTTTTCCTTCTGTACCAACGAACTGTAATTGAATTTCCACCTAGGTCTCCAAGGAAACCAACATGTAGGGGCTGCACCAGAAATCAAAAATGAAAAACATATCCTTTCAAGCACAAGTTAGCTGAAGAAAAATAGACATCTAACCATGCGATTGTAATTTTCGCACAATACATCAAAAAGAATATCTTGACTAATTACCACCAATGCTTGTTTTAGACTTTCAAGTTCTCATTACTTACCTACCCATAGGTAAACTCAAATACTCTAAGTTGTCACTCATGCAAATCGAGGACAAGATTTGAAAGCCATAGTTACTTTTTGAACCAAGAATAACTTGTGTTTTTTATAATATTTTAAATAGGAACAAAGAAGAACAAACCTGATGAACATCCCCAACAAAATGTGACAAAAACAGAAGTGCCTCAGTCAAATTATCTGTATTTGATAAAGGTAGAATCAGAACAGAAAATTAAAGGACATATCTACTAAAAAATTAAGAATGCAATCTGTGAATGCACATACAGTTTAATTCAGATGAAGGGCCTGCTTCTGCTGTTTTAAGTTGCATCGTATAGTTGTATATTCCTCCAGTTACACACCTGTGTTTATGCTTGGAAGAATCATGGCAATCTCCTTCAAGAATCATGAGAGTCACATCATAGTAACTTGAAAAGTGTGTTGCCTTTGAACAGTTTAAGTCTTATTTGGATAAACTTCTCGGGAAATACTAGTAGAAGAAAGAAATTAAAATGAACTTATAGTGTTCTTGGATGGAGACCTTTTAGAAAAGGTAATTCATTTTTATACAGAATGTCAAATGTTTTACAGTAAAATATGTTGTTTGTATAAAAGAAATTGAAATTAACAAGAATAATTTGATTATTTTTAATTATAGAATTTCAATATTACACTTAAAAAAAAGTAAGAATTTGAAATTCTACTTATTTTCTAATCTCTCACTATTAAGAAGTGGATTTTAAACCTGACTCAACCTTACAAAAACGACTCATAAGGTGAGGTTTGTACTCACTTATATACCATGCAATGTCTTTATCTCTAGTTGGTGTGTGATCTCTAACACACCCCCTCACGTCGATACCTGTCAACTCATACGTGAGACTATATATTTATGGGTGATGGCTCTGATATCATATTAAAAAGTGGACTTTGAGCATAACTCAACATTTTAGCTTGGCTTCAACAAGGATGTTGTTGCCTCAACCTCGGCTGAGATGTTATCATCTTGGTCGTACCTAAGATAACGCCAGTTCAACCAAGGTCTGGATGTCATTGGCTCAACCTGAATTGGAACTTCATCCGCTAAGTTTAGGTCACGACATCTTGACTTTACATTATCTTTTTTACTAATGAGTGTTGGGGTTTCTTTTAGGTTGAAGTTGATTGTAATTAGTTTTGGTTGACATTGTCAATTAGTTGATCTCTAGTTCAACTTTTCTAAAAGTTGACAGATTCACTTATGGAAGAAGTATAATTCATTTTAGCTTCTTATTTTCTTTTCCAATAAGTATTTGTTGATAAGTTTATCCAAAGAGAAGCTACACATAGAAAAATTCCATCAAAGCCAATGTAGCATAGGGCCAAACAAACTCACTGCAGTATTCGTAGTTACACTTGAAATCCGGCGTGTCAACATAATGTAAAGCGCTACTCCAACGATAGTGGTAATTAAACCTAACCTCGTCAGCCCAAGAGCACACTGCAGCAAGATCACCTTCAGCAGAATCTGGAAGCAATTGTTTGACAGCAAATAAAGCATCTTCACTAAGATAACCCTGCAAATTGCAATTCAAACCCTCCAACAATATTTTACCAACACTGCAGTCTCTGGATAAACACATAGTAAAACCCCAAAACCGCTTATATTCCCAAACCAACTAAGCTTCTAACTGACCCTTCAGTTATACTCAATACTCTATTGTTTTCACAGCATGTTCTACGCTGCACTGGATCTGTTATCATGTGTTGCATATTGAAATCAATTTATGAATAATTGAGACATTGATAATGAATCCAGAAAGAGATGTAAAGGCAAAGAATAGTGTGGTATTGTTACTTTACCTGTGCAATCTTACAAGTGACATAGTGACCCTCCTTTCCCCAACCCAGAACAGTTGGCAGTGGCATCAGCAACAGTAGAAATAACACTCTCACTCTCTCATCACCCATATGCGTCATGTTAATATTACACAACTATCACCAACAACATGGAAACATACACAGACACAACAAATCTTGCGAATGAGTTTGGTGCTAAGCCTAAAATTCCTAAATAGTAAGTAAATACCCAAACCCCAACTACAAAGTAACTTCCTAAATTTTCATTTACCAAAAGGAAAGGGAAAGGATGAGTCACCACAATTCAGATCACCTTACTGGAACCAACGGGTGTATCTGTAGGTAGCAAATGTTTGTCAAAAAGTTTTTTTTTTCATTTTCAGAAAACATAATAAATTTTTGAGATTTTAATTTTCAAAAATTATTAAAACATGTTTAATTCACTATAAATATTCTTAAAAAAAAATCAAATTAGATATTTCGAAATTGTATTCAAATATATTAAATGAAATATGACGTTTCTACAAAAGGGAATTTGACATTTTTGCAACATCAAAACTTTTCTCCCAATTGAAAAAAAAAAATCTCGCTTTCATTTTATAAAAAGTAAGTAAAAGATATGCCTGAGAATAGAATTTTCTAAGAATGTTATTTTATAAATAAAAATAAACATTAGTTATGGTAGATTATTTTAAGAAAAAAAATCTACAAAAACATCTCTTTGCATCTATATATTAGGTTAAGTTTGTATCCACCTATTTATTATACTCTTTTTTGTGAGGAATTGGAGTACCAATAGTTTAGAGTTGAATTGAACAATTTGAGTTAATTTGAAAGAATAAAAATAAGAAAGTTGAGTTTCTTGAGTTCGTCGATAAAGAGAAATGAGTTGAATGTTACTAGAATTATATTTGACTTTCGATTTGTAATTTCAATTACATATTTATCCTTAAATTTGTAAAGTTCATTTTAAAAAATTGTGACAAAGTGATGAGGTTAAATTGTATTCTTATGAGTGATAAAATTGGTTTTTTTATAATAACCTCTTTACTCCTTAAATATGTTTCTAATTTTGTTTATAATTAATCAAGGAACAATAATCATTATACTGTGTTTGACATTTGAGTAAAACATTTTTATTGTGTCACTTATCAGTTCATTCTCATATATGATGACAATACAATTGTATTATGTTTGACCTTATTTTATTTACATATAACTTAATATTTACTAATATAATGTTTTTTCAATGTATGCGGGTTTGAAGTAATGTCTTTCTCATCTTCAAGATCAAAATGACAAAGAGGTCCTCTATAACAAAAGGGTACATGATTCATACATGATGATATCTCTACTCCAAATTTGCCTCCCTTTGCACATGTGTTATATCACCAACAATACTTCACAAATGAATAAATATTATGGCGATTATGAGACTAAAGTGATTATCTAGTCAAAGGTTATAAATTTATTTTTCCTTATTTTTTTATTGTATTTGAATTTCCTTAACACTTAGCATTTAAAAACTTTTAGTTTTTTTTTGTCGTAGAGATATCATTGGTACAATGACCTTGTCAATGTGTTTTACACAAATTTTAAACTATTGGACTCATAATATTTGGTTAGTAACGTCTTGAAGAATAATATCATAATAAATCACGATGATTGGATAAATATTTTGAACTTGAAATATGAGAGACATGAGTGATTTATTGAGCCTGGGATCTTTGAAAAAATTAAATATAATCAACATAGTCACCACATAAGTGCATGGCATATGTCAGGGGTCACCATGCCGAACAACATGACCTAGATAAAAAAAAAACACTTAAAAAATGGAGATGAACATTTCAAGGTTGAATGACATTAATCTCATCTGTCAGAAGATGACAACACATTAAACTAAATATTGATTGGAATTTAAGAATTGCAATAAGGTGTGTATGAGTTATATGAATACCATTTCATCTAACCTTCATCATGAATTGAAATATATGTTCATCAAATGATTGATGTTGTTGAAATATCGAAATTTTATTTTTTATTTATGTTTTTCCACTTTTAGAATCACTATATTCTTATCCATAATTAAATTTCAACATCTTTTTATACAATTATTCCCATATAATTATTCATTATTCAAATCTAATTTATACTTATTCTTTTGCAAAATAAATCAAAAGATATATTAGTAATTTCTTATATAACAATTTTTACACATTTTTTCAGCAAATTTTGTCCCACTTTCCACTCAAACTCAATTCCCACTCATTTTTTTTTTCTCTCCACCCACACTCCAATCCAAATAAACCCTTTCTGTAATAATATTAATAATATATATAATTAATATGCTTATACTTCAAATAATATTATAAATATATAATTTCAAAAGTAGCCCCACAAAAGCCTATGGCAATGACCTTATAGAGTACAACATTAATCTTAACACAATTGTGATATACTTGATAAAAACTTATCATTCATTATAGGATTAGATTTACTCCTAAAGATATTTTTCATATCTTACTTAAAGAAATGCTACAATATCATAGAAGAGAGCTCCACAAGCAAAGGTGTGCGTTTGAAGAGAAAGACATATAATAAAAGCAAAGGTACATGTATTTGGTGGTATCCTCCACTCTAGAGAAGCTTTAAATAGAATCTTCTAGATTGAAGGTAAACTTTGACAAATCCAAAAGCTTGTTTGCTAAAGGACCATAGGTACCTCCAACATAATTTTCCTAACTAATACTTTGGGTACCATAAATGTAAATATAATATATATTTTGTAATATTTGTTTAATTGTTGTTGAATAATATGCTTAGATATTCATACAAACTACTCAATAGTCTAACCTACACAATTACTTATTCTATATCATGAAATAGGATATTTTAAATGATAGAAACTTTTTTTATATGTTTTCTATTTCCATCTCTTGAAATAAAATCAATTTCGACTTTATATGTAAAAACAACAAATATTTTTGTAAAAGTCATTAGTTGTTAACAAATTATTTATTTGAAGCTGTATGTTTAAACTATTGCAGTTTAAAAAATATTGTCCCCTTTCATAAATTTCTGTATCCGTGGCAAGAGGTAAATTTGATGAATACAACCAAAACCAATGCAACAAGAAATTACTTTTAAAAAATAAGAAAAATGTAGTTGTTTTTATTTACTTTCTATTCAAATTTGCTAGTGAATAAAAACTTTAGCTAATAACACTGTGAGCTTATTGTGTCAAATTTTTAATAGGTTTATTGTCTTAATTAGAATCCTCAAATGCTGTCAAAAGGAAATTAAAACCTACAAATCCAAATAGATGAAGTTCATGGTGGCTTCAATTATCCGAGGCCTTAATAATTTTTTTTTTTGTTAAGAAGGTCCTAAAATTAATTATTAGTTGAAAACAAGCCAGGTGTCGAAAATTGATTTTTAATCGTTATTAATAATAAGAACAGGTAAAAACATTTTAGTTATTAATTACATATTTAACCAAAAATGACTTTAAATTGTAAAATTAATGTATTAAAATCGTCCTCATATTAATATTTTATCTATTTTAATTACTAGCAAAGAATTAACAAAATAAAGATAATAAAAACATATTGAATATAATTAAAATTTTAGAGGGAGGAAAACCCACTATATCCTATTGTCTGTTATTTAATACATTTGAAAATTAAAAATTAGAGTTTTGATTATGTGTTTAATTTAGAAGATATAAATTGGATGTGATATTATTAGAATTTGAATTGGTTTAGAAAGAGGGTAATATAAAAGAAGAAGAATAATTTAGTTGAAGATAGTTAGGTGAGGGTTAGGTTGAAAAATAATGAAAATGAAAAGAGAAAAGAGAAAATAGTGTGATTTGGTGGGTAACGTGTTGCAGAGATGGGAGAAGGAGAGGAAATAGTAGGCGCAATGCATTGAGATTTGAGCATTGCGTTTCTTATTAGTAGTTATTTGGTTTTCAACTGCTACACGTCGATGCCGTAAGCCGTGGCGTGCAGCAATAATAATATGTGGGAGCCCACACGCAACCCCTTTCTCTTTCCCCCTGGACCCTACCGCACCCGATTTATTTCATGCAATCCATTCCCTTCTTAATCATAAGGAACGCACCTCTCTCTCCCAACCATTCCATAACGTCTTCTGCTTCCTGTAAGCCCTTCTCTCTCCCTCTCCTTGTTCAACGTCTTCATTATTGCTTTTCACCCTTTCAATTCTTTTTTAGGATTTCTTCTGATTTTAGGCTCAATTTTAACATGCCTTTTTATTTCATGACTCTGTGCTGATTTCTTTGTTTTCGTTTCTGTTTATGCTCCGTTGTTGTTTGGTTCCTGCGAAATTTGCGGGAGATTTCGGAAACCTATAACGTCCATTCATTTTGTCATTCTTATCGTTAAAACCGCGTTTTACCTTGATTTTTCGATTTGAGCAGAAATAATTTCTGATACCCAGAGTTTAATTTGAGAGAAAGTTGAGATTAGTTCACTGTCTTGGATTAGTTCTGATTTATTTGAGACAAAGTTTAGATTTTTAGTGTTTTTCTTCTGCTGGGTCTGTGAGTACTTTGGTCACTGTTTTGTTTGCATTTTGATGTTTGGTGGAATGAAATAATGGTGTTAGTTGTTAGATCCCCTTTGTGGCGTTGCGATCTTCGCAGTAGCTAACATGTTATGTTTTGGGTTTTGTGGGTTTACTTTCAGCGAAGAAGGACTCTTCTCTTTGCGCGTGTCCCGTTCTCTTCTCCAATTTTCCTCCATCCCCACTGTGTGATTGGTTTCAATATAGTGTATTCATATACTCATGAGTACCATGGAGGTTAAGCTCTGGAATGACAAGCGCGAGAGAGAAATGTTTGACAACTTTGCTGAGCTTTTTGCCATCATCAAGGCCACTGAGAGGCTTGAGAAAGCCTATGTTAGAGACATAATCTCAGCCCAGGAATATGAGTTAGAGTGCCAAAAGCTCATTGCTCATTTCAAAACCTTGGCTTCCACCCTTAAAGACACTGTGCCTAGCATTGAGCGATTTGCAGACACTTATAAGATGGAGTGCCCGGCTGCACTTAACCGCCTTGTGGTGTCTGGTGTGCCGGCTACGGTGGAGCATCGTGCGACTGCAGCTGCCACTGCTTCCACCTCGGCTGCTGCTGTGGCTGAGTGTGTGCAGAATTTTATTACATCAATGGATTCCTTGAAACTTAACATGGTCGCTGTGGATCAGGTGCATCCTTTGCTCTCGGACCTTTATGCTTCACTCAATAAGTTGACAATCCTGCCGCCTGATTTTGAGGGTAAAATCAAAATGAAGGAATGGATTGCAAGGTTATCCAAGATGGGTGCAGCTGATGAGTTGACAGAACAACAGGCCCGGCAGCTTCACTTTGATCTTGAGTCTTCTTACAATTCCTTTATGGCAGCCTTACCCAATGCTGGTACATGATTGAGTGGCCAGTACTTGTACATTAAATCAGAATTTCGTTCTTTCTTTTCTGTATTGTATCTGGTTATGAATCTTGTTGATTGGAGGAAAGGAATTTTCTATTTGGTTACAGCTTATACATTTTTAATGCTGGATCCTTGGATATCTACTAATGATGGCTTTGTGCTGATCATTGAAGTTTTATTTGTTATTGTGGACGAGTTTTCAGCTTTTGTTTTCTTACCTGCAGTTGATTGTTTTTTAGTTTGGTTTGAGTTTCTCGGTCTTACTAGCAAGGGTGAAATCTCCTAGAAACTCGATTGTTGAGTTTACAGCTGTATATCTTTGTCTTTGTACCAATAAACGTGTTTCAGGACTACCCTAATCAATATCATACAGTGATAGATCTTTCAAATAATTGGCATGATTAATAGTTTTTGATGTACATGAACTATGCTTATCATTAGTAGTTATGCAATTATTGAGTGGAGATGCGAGGAAACAGGGAGGAGAGTGAACAAATAGGTGAAAAGGAGAAGGTTGTTTGGATGTGTTCCATATGGGGGATAAAATAGGAGATCTGTGTCTTTTCATTTCTCCTCTAGTATGTAGAGGTGTGCAGCTTGGAAGATGCATCTGCATGTTTTGTGCTGAGAAACCACTAAAAATTGTGCATGTAGTCCATTGTCCATTAAAAGTCGATTAACTATGATTTTTTATTCTTTTCTTCTATATATGTTGTGCCCTGTTTTTCTTAAACCTTACTATTTTATTTCATTTCATTTTTCACTTATTTTCATTCGTGTTGTGTTATTTCTTTCCTCCCTATTTGTATTCACTGAATCACTTTTTGTTTCCTTCTTATCAAACACACTGTATGTCAGTAGACTCAAAGATGCACAGAATTACTGAAAAATCGTTATCTTCGTGCTCTATCTTATCTATGAGGACACATGATTTCGATTACCTTGCATACAAACCAGTCTGTACATACAAGGCACTTTGGTAGTATGTTTTTTCTTCGAGAATTCAGCATCCGAACGATCTCTGCAATCAAATGTTTGTTTTGGAAATTTGTTTCATTGGCATGCCTTATTTTTGCTTTGATCATCTTAATTAAATGACAAGTATTGCATCATATATACTTTTCTTCTCATTTATCTTCTCTTATCTGAATTTCTAATAGAGATGAAGATTATATTAGTAATAGGTTTTTAAGACAGGTACTCTGTGGTCTGGAAAGGTATGGCTGTATAAAAATGGTGCTCTGCCATAAATTACAGCCATTATCCACTGCATCTTAGAATGAAACTGGATAAATTGATGAAATGTAAAGTGGTGCACTTCATGTCAAGCTATGAACATCTGGTGTTCAGAATATTCAAGAAAAAAGTGGGATAGTTTGGACATGATATAATATCAGAAGGACAACGACAGTTACCTAGAATCTGTTTGGTAGATTGCAGGTCAAAAAGATTTGGTATACCTGTTAATTAATGATTAGACTACAGTTTTCCCCTCTGATATTTAACTCGATCACTGGTTTGGTTGAGTATGAAAATTGACACTACTTCAATTCATTATAACAAAAAAAATAGTCCATCTTCAACACAAGACTGGTAGTAAATTAATACTACAACAAAATTTATTCTGTGATGACCAAAAACTGTTTGTAGTGCTAGTGACAAGCAATTTTCTTTCATTATTTTTAAAAAAAAAATTCTAAGTAGTAGTTGTAGTATCGAAACGAATGGTATGATTGCGTATAACAATTTAAGGAAACTAACGTTAGGGACCAGAAGCTGAGTAGTATTCTGCAGAAGAAATCATTTAGGACTTATGAGCTATGCTTGTTAAGTAAACTGAATACAAAGCACGTTTTAGTTAACAATGAGGCTTGCTGTCTCGGACCTATGTTTCAAGAAAATGGCTGCAGCAAGTCCTTTTATTTCTACTCTGTAGAATATAATTCTCTTTTGTCCTTCTCTATGCATAATGACAACGGAACCGGTGAAAATAAGTAAAACGGCCATTTTGTAAAATTAGAGAATTTACTCAATTCATATTTTTTACCTTTTAAAGGTAAAGGTAACGGATATCAGTTTAATATTTCAAATCATCATAACAAACATTAACTTAATACAATCAACATGGTCAGATAATAATGTTATTTAAGCATATGATAATAGATTTTATCTCAATGTTTATGCATATGGAAGAACATAGTTAAAATAAATCAATCTTTAATAGGAATCTTAATATTTCTAGAAATCAGTCTTCGACTACAGAGTAGAGATATTCTAAATAAATAAAATATTAGTTTATCAATATAAAATTGAAGATCTAAATAGACATAATTTTTATGACTAAGCTTAACTCAATGTCAACTTCCTACTAATGTAGATTGAATTAATGCCATTTTTCTATCATTAACAGACTAAATTGTGTCAGTTTGGATTCATTAGAGACTTTGGTTAAAGGGGAAAGGAAAAAATAGATACAATGATATTGCACCATAAGAAGGGTAAACAAATCAATTAATGAGTTTGATAGCATCGTAGTGAAGCACAAAAAGTTATAAACTGACCGAAATAAAGTGTTGAGAAGGCCATATCTACTACTCCCAAATCAGAAAGGATAATGATAGCGTCTGAACCTGACTGTGTTGGGTGACGGTGCAGGAAGTGGATGGAGTGGGAGTGCTCCGTGATGCAGAGGCATAGTCCGAGAAAGGGTTGTTTGTCCCACGTTATGTTCCATTAACAAAAAAACTGATTTGTTAATTAAAAAAACAAGTTTTTACACGGTTTAGCTCTTAAACCCTGCACTCAGTTCATGTTTCCCCCTTCAAATTACTAAATTTGATTGAAACAAAGCATCCGTTCCAAAAATGTGTGAAGCTATTTACATTAATTACATGAGAAGAATAATTAACTATGGATCCTAAACTACTAATGGATCCTTTGTTCTACCTCAAGAGATGAGGCAAGAGCGAGGTGAGGAGAGGGAAGAGAAGCAAAACAATGAGAACAGCGCCCAGAATGACGGCATAGCAGGTCCACTTCCTGGAACTCTTCTGGTACTCTCTCGCATCCTCAAGCTGATCGGTTCCCCGTCGCACAAACGAACTCGCATGCGCCACGTGGCTCTCGATGTTGTTCAGCTGCTGCCCCTGCGCCTCAACCATTGCCGCCATGTCCAGAAAAACCTGGTGCAGTTCCATCAAGTTCTTCTCAATCTCCTTAACGGCGTCATGCCGCTCCTGAATCTCCGAAATGGTGTCCATTATCTGACCCCTCCCCTGCTCCTGAATCGCCCTCTGCAGAAAGCTCTCGCTCTCCCCACTGGATATCAGATTCTCGATCATCTCCTCCTCCGCCTTCTCCCCCGTGATCGTGAAGTACCTCCGCTCCACCGTCTCCTTGTACTCATTGTGCATGCGCGTCCTCAGCCCCTGGAAATCATCCATCATGTCCTTCAGCTTCTTTCCCAGCCCGCTCACCACCGACGTCCTCGTCCGGTCCGCCGACGAACCCGGCCCGCACCCCGCCACGTTCCTGTTCGCCGCGTTCGACCGCTCCAGCGCCTCCAGCTTCCCCTTTATAATCTTCACGCGCTTCAGCACCAGCTCCACGTCCTTATCCATTCGCGCCCGAACGTCCTTCATCGCTTTGGCCGTGTGCGCCGTTTTGCTCTCCTCGTTCGCCTCTTGCAGCTTTCTGTACAGCACCTCCACGCCCCTCATGTCCTCCTTCACGTTCTCCACATCTTCGAAGAACTTATCCAGGTTCACGCTTTCTTTCCCCGCTTCCACGTCATCTAGATATGCCTGCTGTTTCAGGTCACTGTATTTCTTGAACGAGTTTGAGAATAGGTCGTTCATCTTTCCTTCTTACCTAAACCCTTTTTCTCTTACGATCTATTCTTCTTCTTCTAACGTGGGATATCTTGCATGCTGTTACCGAAATCTTGAGGAGCATGTGCTGAACTCATCCTCCTCTCCATTCTCAACAATCGATAACCCAGAAGGTGACAATTGACAGAACCGAGTAATTGCCACCAACGAAAGGTTTGATTCTTAGGATTTTTTTTTTCTCTCTTGTTGTTGTGGTGGACGTAACAGAGGCTTATGGTAATTAATGATCCATGATGAAACAAGGTTTGTGTTTGCCTTTTTTTGAATGGAATCTTAAGATGGTTTTATGACTTGGTCATGTTCTTTCTGTCCTTTCAAAGCTTCTGATCTTTTTTATTTTTAGGAGGATTGATTTGATCTTAAATTGTATATTGTTTATTTAGTTAGATGTTCCATTTTGATACTGTCTAAAATGAATTGGATTGTGTTTCCTACCTAACACAGTTTCAGCTACAATTGATGAAGCCTATTATAGATGCAACTTAGAAGCCAGTCTTCCCACATTCTATTTTTTAAAGGAAAACCAATGGCGGCTCAATTCATTTTTATCTATCACACTAAATATCTAACATAATATGAAGAATATATAAGTGTATTTTTTACTTGTTAAAAACTTAATTCTATTATTCATAAATGATTGGTAACATGTTCTATACTCTTGGGATATTTATGTCTCATTCTCAATCTCTATGGGCATTTAGATTTGTAAGGAGACAAATTTCTATATCATTGTTTTATATGATATGATAATTAGTTGATCACAAGGTCAGTAGTTAAAAAATGTTTCATTGTACCTGGTTATATTAGTGTTTAGTCATGATCAATTTGTAGGTGGACAAATGTTGACACAAAATAGTTATACTAGCTAGTGTTTAGCCATGATCCATTTTAATCGTTAAAAGAGTTAATTATAACATGCAATAATAATTTTATATGATATTATGTATCCTTTAATTACTTTTTTTTAGACTTCACATTTTTTATCATTTTGAAATTAAATTGAAGTATTTTCGTTACGGATGAATATGTATTATTTTTTTAGTATTGAAAGTTATGAAAGACCACGCCACTTAAGTTTTGATATATATATATATATATATATATATATATAAATAAAAAATTCTTTAAAATTTGAAAAAAATAAGTTTCTAAATTTTAATATACATTCAATTTTCACCAAATACAAAAGAAAAGTTTTTTTTTTTTTAATCAGCTACAAAAGAAAAGTTGAAGAAGAATATTTTCCTATGTCATTGGTAATGACAAAGACAACATTATTGATTTTTAATCAACTAGACAATAACTGTTATTTTTAATATTTAATTAGCATTATTATTGTTGGTATACTTCTATTCTTTACGTAATAAATAAATAAACAAATAATTTAACTAGTTATTTTAAATAATAATAATAATAATATAATTTAAATTTTATTCTGAAATTATTTTTTTAAGTGGTTGTTATATTAATCACATAATTTGAAGTTCAAGTTTTGTTTTCCTTCCTACCTCTTTCATTAATTGTTTAGGTCTCTAAAGAGAAGTCACCTTCAAGCCACACCCGACTTTAAGCCTATTAATTTCACTTATTGGAAAATATCTATAAACTATAATCTCAAAGTTGTTGTCCTAAAGACCCAAAGTGGTGTTGAGTTTCATCAACTTTTCTTGTCAAACTATAGTTCTTCCCTCTAAGTTTAGACAGTGTGTTTGTGATCAACATTGTTGAATTACTAAAAAAATTGTGTGACGGGTGCCTTTTTATGAATCTTGACTATGAAAGACTATGATTCTATAAGTTGTATGTTTCTTATAATTAATAACTGTATGCTTTAATGAAGTGTGGTGGGGTTGGATAAAGGTTTGCATGTGTAGTGCTTGTGTTTCTCATTAATGACAACCTTATAAAGAAGTGATTTTAGCTAAAAGATTGAGGAATGGGGGGTTCTTTGACCCTTCATCTTTCTAATTGTGGATGATGCTTCAATGGTTTAAGGTGGAAAGTTATTAATCTTGAAACTATTTATGTCATTAATATTGGTGATTTTGTAAGAGTTGTGACATTCTTGAAATGCTCCATTCAATTTATTTTAATTTTTTATTGAAAAAATAAATGCAAATTATTTGCTGTTGAACATTTCCACAAGAATCATTGAACAAGGAACATTTTCACAAAAGTTTGAGACTCACATTTAATGATATTTATACTTACCCACAAATATTTTGTTCGGTACGAAAGAGAGATAAAAAAGTAAACTGTTTAAAAGAGCGGAAGAAGAGTAAAATATAAAACAATTTTATTTATTGTTTTTAAAATTAATTATTATTGTTAATATTGAAATGAGTGATCGTATGTTGCATGCACTATATTATAAAGTAAAAAAGAAATAATCTTTTGTTAAAATAGAGTAATTTTAAAATTGTATTATAGAAAAATCACAATTATAAAGTTGTATGTTTCAATGTACAGTTATCAAATAAAGATTTTACTATTCAAATAATCCTTTAAAACACATTTTCTAGCAATGTTATATCTTTGTCCACCTCTTCTGTTCTTTCTTTATTTTCTTCCTTCTTCTTTCTCATTGCGGAAGAAGTTGTTCTGATCCTGGCTTTTCCACGCCAACCAGCTCGAGCAAAGCAGGGGATATCCTTTCTCATCCTCGCTTTCCATCTTTGTAACAGAGGAGGCATGGAAGCAAACAAAGCTCTAAGATTTGGTGTATACATAATTTTTTTTTCCAAAATTCTTAAACTAAGAGTATTAATTCTTTATCTGTTTCTCACTATTGTTTTAAAGATCAAGGATTCTACATAGGAGCAAAAATAGTAGCTAAGCCTTGATCCACCGTTATTTGAAGTTTATCATAGGTCATCAAAGCCTTCTGCTCGCACTGGTACGATCCTTTACCCCTCGCCAGAACCTCACCATCTGCATCTATGATCCCTTCCTTCTCATGGTCCCCCAAGCGCGGCCCAGGTTCCAAGACCAAAACTTTCACCTATAGTTTGTTGCAAAAAATGTAGAAAGTAACAAATCTTGTCGTGCAAATAAATCACTGCTAGAAAAGTATTACAGTAGCGATGACCACACCTTTAGGTACATGACATGTGGCGATTTTACATGACCTCCATTATTCAAATCTGACATCAATGACAGCAATGGTAATTTGTGACAATTCTTCATAATGATCAAGTCCAGACAACCATCTGAGAACTGCATTTACCAAATTAAATTAACATAAGACTTGTCAAGTTCATGGCTGTGGACAACTATCACCAATAGAATACTTAAGATGTCCAACGATAGATGGAGAAAATTTGGGGTGTGGAGTCAACTAGCATTTATGTCAATGATAACAACAATTTGGGTGTCTCTATGATCTATTCTGTGCGATCCTTGTAATAAAAATAAATGTCTAATAGTCATTAAAATGAAGCAAATTAATTTGCCAATAGCCATTCTTCATTGTACATTAGCCTCCATGGGACCAGTTCAGATACTATTTTAAATGGATTCATCTTCTAATTTTTTTAATGTTGCCAAAACTGTCATGTTAGCAATATGAATCGGTTCTAGCTATGACATCACTCATCAGGTGAAACAGTATGAGAGAGTAATGATATAAAAAAAAAACTTTTACACATACAACCTACCTCTGCATGTGGTGCAGCCTTGGTGTTTTCAGCACCCCAAGGCACATTGTGAAGCCAGACAGAAATAAATGGTCCATTTAAAACCCTCCAACTCAAATTCTCCAAGTCAATTTCAGGTCCCTGATAGCCTAACCTTTTTAACTTCACCGGCTCCCCATCAATTAGATCACTAATGATGGGTTTGCTAGTAAAACTGCCAGGGTAACTTATGGTCTCCCCGTAAGCTTCAAATCCAGGTGCAGGCACAAAATAAAGGCATCCTTCATAATGCCTCAAATGGAAGATTCGAGTGAGAGCCTACAACAATAGATGATGCAAAGAAAATAACAAATAACCTCAATCCTTTTAAGTCAAAGAAATTGTTGTATAACAATGAGAACATATCATCAAACTAGACTGACACTGAAGTGTGGGTCACTACTAGCTAACATATTAGTTAACGTATGGCGCAAGAAATCAAGAGACAATTTAAATTCATTACTTTGGTTTCTATTTAAACACAAATAACTTTGAGCCCAACACCGGTAAATGCAATCTATATTCACTTTATATCAAAATATTTTATTTGAAAAAGTAGTTGTAGAGTAGATGTATTTTTGGAATAGTGGTTTCAAAAGGCATTTCCACGTAACTGTTTTGTAAACCTTGTAGGTGACCAGTAGCTTGATGATTACTTCTTTTTGATTAATGTCTTTGCCTTCAACCAAAAATATAAGAAGATAACTCATGCAACAATAATTCATATAAAAAGAGTCAGCAACTAAAGAAAAAAGCATTCTTCGTACTTATTACATGGCCTACTTACATAACAATCTATTCGAGCACTTCCCATCCACCTATACTTTTCAGACTCGATATCAATATCAGCCACCAGACCTGAAATAAAATTATCAAATGTTACATAGAATATCATGGGCACAGCCAGAGGCTTCTGCACAACCACCTCTGTTTCAAAATCCAATATATGGTGACGTTAATTTATAATTACCCCATGCAAGCATCAACACAATGAAAAATCTGGTTTCCCCTTGTGTGATGGTGGCCACATCAAGTGATCGCTTATGGCCTGACAGCATTTAATACAAAGTTAATATTTTATATAAACACAGTGAAAAAATCATGGTCACATTTGTGACAAGTTGGAAACCTCTTATAATGGCAAGAACAGCATTGGTTATTGTACAAGGATCACCCACTGAATCGAGAAGAGACTTTGCCATGCCATTCCCCGTACCTTCATTCATTTTATCCGAAAGTACATCACAGAAGAGATAATTAGAAGATTAACATAACAAAAATTATTGACTAAATTCATTAAAGAAAAAGAATAAAACCTGCAGGAACTACTCCAAGGGGTATCTTTATTGCAGTGTCCCAGTCCTCCCTCTGAAGCAGTCCATTTACAACCTACTAAAAATGCGTGACGTTAGTAAGATAATTAAAGAGACAACCATGTGTACAAAAGAAACTCAAAACAATCACACAACCATTATCACAATGGTAGTACTTGGTACGAACTGTAACCAATTAACAACAATAATTTCAGTGCACTAACCTCAACCAAAATCCCATCTCCACTGACACATACTATTCCATCGTATCTCGAAAAATCAAGTGACTGAACAACTTGCTTTGCATGGAGCTGATGCTTGGTTTCTGATAAATATAACAAAACAAAAATTTCAAACATCTAGATATTTCTATAATTTATTTATAATGTTGTAAACTACGATAGAAGGCATTAATAATAAAATATTTAACTTTAATAAAAAAAAATTAAAATTATTTGTTTACTATTCATAGTATAAAAATCCGTACACTTGTAAACATTAAACTAATAATAATGATAATAACATTTAATTATTTATTTGGATTTTATACCTACACCAAAAGTTTTATATTTTAGTTTTTATGTACATTGCATGAATACGGTATGATACCGGAATACAACATTTCCAAAAAAATTAAGACAGGGCACTTCAATATAAATATGATTAAATTTTATAAAAAGATAAAAACACAAATAAACACTGTAGTTCCTTCTCTTCTCCATCATCTGTCAAAAGAATCAACTCCAAATTTAGTCAAGAGATTTCAAGTATATCCTATTTTTCTCCACCAATATACCACATTTTGTTTTCACCCTCTGTATAACTATTACACTTCCTTGAGGGGAGATAGATATTTGTATGTATATTTTAAATCTTTGGCTCTTTTAAGATTTAGGAATATGAATGTTTCATTGGTCTTAATAGATTGTTATCATCAATCACACCTTTTTTATAATAACAATAACAGTAAAAGAAAGAAACTAAGGAAAAAAATCAAAACCTTGAACAGTGAGATGGACTTGTGCGTCTTCCAAAAGAGGTTTAACTTGATCTCTAAAAATATTGGCAGCAAATTTCCTTCCACCAAAAGGATTGACAAAAACAAAGAGCCTCTTAGGGCGTCCTGTTCCATTCAAAATCAGAATCCGCAGCACAAAATTAATCACACAAGCTACCAAAAAATATTAAAATTAATTACCAAGGGAATCGATGAATTCTTTAAGCTTGCGGCACCAGAGCCTGTGCGATTCCTCCGACGATGGCCGAAACACGATGTCGTTTCGAACCACTTTTCCTCTGTTCCCGCAACCACAGCATCCATCTCCGACCTCCACCACTGTTTTCAGCCTAATGTTCAAACCATCAGTCGTGAACGCGATAACCTCTTTTTCAATGGTCAAATTCCGTTGACCTCCCTCCGGCCACCACAGCCTCCCATCTGCAAACAGGGATAGCTGCGTCACAGTTCCGTTAACGTTGACCTGATCGGAGATTATGGCAGCGGGTCGGTCCATTTCCTGGGAAAACCGGTTTGATTGCAAATTAAACCGCCAGACCAAAAGGTCAAAGAATATTGGTAATGACTTGAGTTAAGAGGAACACAAATGATTAATTTATTGATTTATTTTTCTCAACCTTACCGATAAAATTTTAAAATATAACTATCTCAGCCTTGATTTTTAAAATTAGATAAGCATTGTTTTTAACTAATAAAATCATTTTTTTAATATATTTAAACACACTTCAAGAATAAGTATTCCGTGATGCGTCTTATAGTTAGATTAATTTATTTTGGAAATTAATTAGCCTAAATTTCTTAGATTTTTTTATAATTTTTTTACCACCTTTTTAAATGTGTTCCTAAACATATGCACTTAGATATTTTCACAAAGGTTTTAAATGAAATTATATTTGACATAAATATACATATTTCAAGAATAAGTATTAATGTGTCAAAAGAGTTTATGTTTGAATTAGTTTATTCTTGAAATTAAAAAAAAATATTGGTCTAAACTTTGTTTCTTTTTTTAAACTTGATCACTTTGATTGAAAGTTGTTCATAAACATGGACTTGTATCATCTCACAAATGAGTATAAAAACTCAATAAACTTAAACTTTTTTTATTTGACATAAGTAATTTGTCACATTTAATACTCTATACTTCTTTTTATAAAAGTGTGATTTAATATTTATATGTTTTTTCAAGTGTAATGTTAATCTCTATGCTTTTACTTTTCAATATGAATGAATCATTTGAATTTAAAATACATTAATTGAATTTTGAACATACTTTTCAGGCGATGAGAAAAGAAAATTATATCGATTGTTTTATAATTAATGTAAGTATTTATTTTGTTTTAACTAAATTATTTGTAACATTCAATGGATAAAGAAATATGATGATTTATTTCTCTTTATTTGAGAAGAGAATAAAATGACTAAAAGTTGATTGGTTAATTATCTTTTGAGTTTTCTACACTAATTCTATATTTAAATCAATTGATTTATTATTAAAAATAATTTGCTAATTGAAAAACTTGATCTAGTGTTATGCTTGAAACACTTGATTTACATGGAATTGCATTAAAAGTAAAGTAAGATGGTGATTAATATGGTGTATGAGAGGTAGTTGTTGGATATTTGCACGTTGAAGGAGTAGGTATGTGGTACAAAAGTTGGATAAGATTGTGATAATTGTTTGGGAAGTTTAATGATTTTATTTGTGATTTAAGACGTTGAGTTTAGATATTAAAAGAGGCATGATGAAGGTGGTGGAATGTTTTGGAATTGAGGCATAATTGATTATGTATAAAGACATAATTCATAATGTCCTTAACCATTTATAACGAATACTATCATAAACATATATTTAGATCCATCTTCTATAAAAATAAATTTTGATCTTCCTATGTTGAATATGATAAATATTTATTTTGCTCTTATTTTATTAAGATGTTATCTTACTAATGTTTGTGTTTCACAAGAGTGAGTAGTTAAAACGACCAATAAAAAAGATAATGTATTACTATTTACTAAATCAAAAATGATATTTTGACACTCATACTCCATCCTACACTCCAATAAATATTAGTATTTTAATAATTTATAATTTTTTTAATTTTAAAAATTATCTTAACATTTTGCATTTTGATTATATTTTCATTAAGGATTTTTTAATTTTTTTTAATTACAAGTATTAATATTTTGTAGTGGGTGTAAAGTGAAGCAATGTGTCAAAATATGATCACCTTATTAAATATATACATTTTACCAAAAGTGACCACCTAAAATAATGTCCAAATAAATAATTGTATTTACATAATCTAAAAATAAATAAAAAGTTATGAATGTGTCAAGTCTTTAAAAATCAAATATTTTTTTATTTTAGAATTTTTATTTTTTCACCATAAATGCTCTAATAAAAAAAAATATTTTGACGGTTGTAAAATTTTATTTTACCACAAGTTAGATTCTTGTTTTCTTACATAATTTTTTTATATAGAAAAGATAGTTAAAAAAAAGTTCTTAAGAAACAATATTTCTTGAAAATATGATTTTTAATAAATAAAATATAACGTGGGAAACAAATAATTGAAAATAAAAAATTTCCTTTATACAAATACTCCTCGAACTAATACTTTTTTTTTCTCAATTATTAAAATTTGAATTTCCCCTTTTCTAATATTGTTGGCTTGATTTTTTTTATTTAACACTATTATAAAGAAAGAATTAATATCTTAAACAATCCTTATTCTGAAATATTGTATTTAAATTTTGGAATGCATTATTTGACATACTTAATTTTTTAAGTACATCATATGAAAAGGATTTGGGGCATATTCTAGGTTTTGGTTGATTGCGGATGGAGGAGACAGTGCAGCGCAAAGGCGCGCACCTGAAGAAGAGGGCTCTGAAGAACAAAGCTTTGGGCATCAGTTTCGACGAGAAAGACCTCAAAGACTACGTCACTGGTTTTCACAAGCGCAAGAAGAAGAGAAGAAAGGAAGCCCAGAAGCAACAGAACGAGGCACTGCGCCGCAAACGCAGTGAAGAACGCAAAAAGGTATTTACTTTTCCATTTTCACTTCACTCTGTGCTTCAATATTACTAGGGTATGAACAAATTACACTCTATTACAACCATGGAGGGTTTGGTTTGGGTTATTTTTTTTGTAATGGGTTTTGTTATCTTATTATCTATTCTATTGGACTCGGTTTACAGAGGAAGTTGGAAAGAGAATACGTTCAGTATGGAGTCGTGCCACCTGATCAAAATGAGGAGCGCCAAGAAGAAGTTGCGGATCAAGTTGAATCTATTGCTGGTACGTTTTCTCAGTTGGAATATTCCTCACGGTTGCATTGATTGTTTATTCACTTGTTGATTTAGACTCGCTTCTTTTCAGTATGCACTTTTGAGATAAAAAAAAGGGTGAAATGAGTTTAGTTTTTCTTATTAGCACTTAAAATTAGCTTGAGTTTTTTTTAAGAAGTTAAACAATAGAGTTTCTATAAATTTGATTATACATGAGCTTAACTAGAGAAATTTATCCAAACAAGACATTAGTCATGTCAGCATTTCATTTTACTCTGGCATTCATGCATGCCGTGCTTGAGCCTGATCTGGTACTAGTACATATGTAACTTAAAAGTTTATTATCGGGGGTTAGGTGTAGTGGAAGAGGCCAAAACGTGGGAAATAAAGGTTTGAATTCCTCCTTGAAGAAGTGCTCACATTTAATGTTTGACTGTGCCATGGACAAGATTGTATTTTCAAAGGAGGAGATCTGTGGAAAACAAAAAAATGTAACCTGAAAATTTAGAGTAAAACCTGTTCAAAGTTTATTTACTAATGAATATGAGGCTCTTTTTAGGGTATGGTGTGTGATTGATTTCTTTTGTGCTTGTGGGTTGTGACTCATTTGGTGATTTTGTTTACCTTCTGTTGTTGAAAGAAACGAAGACATACCAGAGCGGTGATTTGAAAGTTACTGTTGTGACAAGTGAGATCAACCCTGAGGAAGAAAGTCACCATAGTGAGAGGAAGGAGGAAACAGTGACCCCCCATTCTGTTGTGGCTGATAAAAGGCAAGGGGTACGTATAAGTAACAAAAAACCTTTTAAGAAGGTTGCAAAACAGAAGTCACGGCCAAAGCCAGCTAATAAGAGAGATAAGAAGAAAGGAAAGAAGCGGGGCAAGAAGTAATGGTAGCTAAGCTCTTTGCATCTTCAGGACAATCCTAAGTCTACAATATACTGCGTTTATTTGAGGTGTTTGTTAAGTGCAGTAACTTGGCCGCCTAGAAGTGAGAACTCGTGCTTGCTTATTGCAGGATTTGGACTTGTTTCATTGTTGAATATATGTTTTACTTGGTTACCTGGTTCCTAATGTTCATGACAGGACTTCCTCCAGCGGGGTTATTGCTGACTTCTTATTTTGGGGGATTCGAGAGTTAAGGAAGAATCACCTACTTTTTCTCTTTTTTGATTAATCGGTAACGGTCCTGTGTATTATACATTTAATTAATTTACTTTTTTAACTTTCTTGATTTTCTTTTCTCTTATTTTATGTCTAAAGTTTTAGTTTCTGGTCAAAGAAGGGTTTTAGTTTTTTTTCCTTTCTGGGTGCTATGGTTCATGTAATATGGAGACACATAATCCTGTGGCATCTTTATTTTAGGTAACCCAACCCATTAATTACCTTAAGAAAAATCCTTGGTAAATTTGAGGAGTTAGGTAATGTATGTAGCTAAGGCTAATAATAGTACGTTGTTGTTATAGTTTTATTTAAACCTTAATCAAGAATATTTACAGCCTTGTCTCCCAAATTTAGAACGTCAAATGATTGCTGGCATTTTGGGATTTAGTTGTCTTCGAAGCAATCAAAACTTAGTTGGAAGCTTCTAAACCATAGAGACTTGACTGAAAATTTGGTGAAATTGTGAGGATGTTGTTTGACCAATATTAAAATATATTTGCTGTGTAACAAATAGTGCTCTTTTCAAATTGGGAGTTGCATCATAAACCGGGGCATGATAGTATCTGTTGGTACCCATTCCTGGTATAAAATGCAGCTCTATTTGTATTTTAAGATGAGCAAGATTTTCAAAAGTAGTAAGTGGCTAGCTGTTCATTATGGGGAAAAATGATATTTCTATTAAAGAGTCTTCAGTTTTGCAGGAACGGCTAAAAGAGTTATCTACCCAGTGAAATGTATTTGTCCACTGGTGATTAATCGGGTAGTCTTTTTGACCCGGGACAAATCCAGAAAAAGGAAGTTAAGGGGAGAGGAGCAGAAATAAATAAATAAATTTTAATTATTATAAAAAAATTATAGTACAATAAGATGACAGAAAAAAAAAACTAAGACTTAAAGAGTATTTATAATAAAAAAGGTATTATAAGAAACTCTCCCTCTAGTCTTTTACTTTAAATGAATTTTACCATACATTTCTTTTAAGCAATTTTTACAAGTTTTGCAGCAATAGAAAGGATTGAGATTCTCACATTTATAGTTTTTTCATAGCATTTATTTTTTATAATTTTAAAAAAATAATTCAAAATCATTATAATTAAATATTAAGTTTGTAAGATTCTCACTTTTATAATTTTTTATTTGCATTTTATTTTTTATAATTTAAAATATATTATAGTTAAATATTATTTTATTTGTTAGTATTTTTTATTCTTTAACATGTTGCAGTAAGACTTTCATATAAAGTTGAGTCTACTGTTAAATCTTCATTGGAGATATTTTTAGGCATTACAATACATCATTCGAACATGCCAAATCACGATATTATATTGACCAATACCTACTCATTCGTGTATGATTTTTTTTACAGTGAAATTTAATTAAATTATTGGATTATACATTTTTATTAAATTATATATATATATATATATATATGTATTAATTTTTTTAACCTAGTAATTGTGGCTTATTGTCGGAGAAAATCTAAGTTCAATTCTCACTGTCTCGTGTTTGAAGGAGTGAAGAACTTTAAATATGAGATAGTCCGAACTATGGATTGTCAAATATTCAGATAAGCTAGTGTTAAACAAATACATGTGAGTTGGATTTTCATTTTCATTTCTGAATATAAGGAAAAAACTTAATAAGAGGAGACAATAAGTGTTTTAATTATCTTTTTATGCCTACAAATATTTAAATACTTTGTTTTCCCCCATTTATGTAGTAATATAAATTTGGTCTCTAATATTTTAATTGAATGAATTGAGTTTTGTGGTATCATAATATAAGTCTTGGAGTTGGATCCACCTCATGTGAGTAGAATATGGATAGTTTCTAAGGTTCAAAGTCCGATGTTAAGGAGTTGTGTGATAAAATTATTCTGGCCAAAGCTTTTTCTTTTTGGTACTGAAAGTTTGTTGTATGAGTTCACTGTTTTTGTCCAATATTTTTTATTTTTATACTTATGTAAAAATAATTTTAACTTTTTAATTGAAAATACATCAGCAGTTTCTTTACTCTTTTTCCTTTCATATTTTCTCCATCTTCTTCTTTCTCACCACAGAGTTGTTCTTGAGGGTTCCATTTTATTTTGTTCTTGCTATACGGTTTATTCTCACACACACTCTTGCTCGTTTTTCTCTTCATTGCAATTCTTGTGTAATTTTGTGCAATCTTAAGGATTGCGGTTTATTGTGTTATGGTATCAGAGCTCTTCTTTTGAAGAGCTCTGTTGCGCGCTCTGGTTCTTGATTTCTTTCTTCTGTTAAATTCACTTGTTATGACTCTTCTATTCTTGGTTTTCTTTAGGGTTATGGCGGAAAAAGAAGTGGCACAACCAACTCCTTCGGATTCTTTAAGAGAAAAAGTGGGAAGAGATTCATTAATGAATAGCTATCTCTACCTTCATCCCAGCGAAAATCCAGCGGCTTCGCTCGTCTCACCAGTATTGGACTCAACAAACTATCATTCCTGGAGTAGGTCTGTCATCACCGCCTTAATCGCGAAAAACAAAGTGGAGTTCGTCATGGGTACACATCCTTGCCCACCGAAGGACGATCATACTTTCTCAGCTTGGATAAGGGGGAACAACATGGTAGCGTCATGGTTAGTCCATTATGTTTCCCTTCGTATTAGACAAAGTATAATTTGGATGGATAAGGTTGCGGATGTTTGGAATGGTTTGAAAACGAGATTTTTCCAAGGGGACCTTTCTAGAATATCTCATTTACAAATGGAAACCGAACTTGAAGCTCTCTCCACAAGTAATACATGGAAACTTGTTTCCCTTCCACCGGGTAAGAAACCCATTGGTTGTCGTTGGGTCTACAAAATCAAACACAACAGCGATGGCACCATTGACCGCTACAAAGCACGCCTGGTTGCCAAGGGCTACACACAGCTGGAAGGACTTGACTTCTTGGATACTTTCGCCCTGTGGCCAAATTGACAACACTTCGCCTTCTCCTTGCTCTTGCTGCCACCAACAACTGGACAATAAAACAGTTGGACGTCAACAATGCCTTTCTCCATGGAGACCTCCATGAAGAAGTCTACATGAAGCCTCCCCTGGCTTTATTCTTCCCAACAAGAACATTGTTTACAAACTGCAGCGTTCCTTATATAGTCTGAAACAAGCTGGGAGACAATGGTATGCAAAACTCTCACACTTCTTGCTTTCTAATGGTTACATTTTTTCCTCTATGACCACTCTTTATTTATTAAAAACATCACCCTAACATCACTGTTATTTATGTGTATGTGGATGATTTTGTCTTGACTGGAAACAACACTGAGGAGATTGCCCACATCACCACACTGCTGCATCACCATTTCAAGATAAAAAATATGGGTGACCTAATGTTTTTTCTTGGTCTTGAAGTTGCTCGCAACAGTAATGGCATCCACCTCTCCCAAAGGAAATACACTCTTGACCTTCTACATGAAACAGGAATGCTGGATTGTGCTCCTGTTTCTACACCAATGGTTCACTCCTTACGCCTCTCTAGTGAACAAGGATTGTTGTTGAATGAAGAAGACTCCTCTTCATACCAGCGCCTAATTGGAAGGCTGATCTATCTTACCAATACAAGACCCAATATTTCCTTCTGTGTCAACAAGATGAGTCAGTTTGTTTCTGTCTCTACCTCTACTCATCAACAAGCAGCCTTTAGAATTCTAAGATATCTCAAGAATGCTCCTGACCATGGCATCTTTTTTCCTCACCAGAACTCTATCCAGTTAAAAGCGTACAGTGACTCTGATTGGGCCACCTGCCCTAAGACAAGAAAATCTGCTGGTTTGTCCATATATCTAGGAGAATCTCTTATCTCCTGGAAATCAAAGAAACAACAAACCATTTCCAAGAGTTCCTCTTAGGCTGAGTACATAACCATGGCTGCCACAACCTGTGAACTCCAATGGCTCACCTATCTGCTACAAGATATTGGTGTCTCTTACACACAACCGACAACCATGTACTGTGATAATCAATCTGCCATCCAGATTGCATCCAATCAGGTTTTCCACGAACGCACCAAACACATCGAAATCGATTGCCATATTGTTCGGAAAAGATTATTGTTGAACTCCTAAAGCTGCTTCCAATCTCATCTTCCATGCAGAATGCTGATATCTTCACAAAGTCATTACCTCCATCCACTTTTCAGCTTCTGCATTCCAAGCTGGGAATGAAAAACATCTATTCCCAGCTTGAGGGGGGTGATAAAATTATTCTGGGCCCAAAGCTTTTTCTTTTTGGCACTGAAAGTTTGTTGCATGGGCCCACTGTTTTTGGCCCAATACTTTTTATTTTTATACTTATGTAAAAACAATTTTAACTTTTTAATTGAAAATACATGAACAGTTTCTTTACTCTTTTCCCTTTCATATTTTCTCCATCTTCTTCGTTTCTCACCACAAAGCTGTTCTTGAGGGTTCCATTTTATTTTGTTCTTGCTATACGGTTTCTTCTCACGCACACTCTTGCTCGTTTTTCTCTTTATTGCAATTCTTTTGTAATTTTGTGCAATCTTAAGGATTGCAGTTTATTGCGTTATTGTGTGGTATGATAAGTATTCAACGGATAAATCATGTTGATGTCTTTGTCATATTTAAGTTAGCTTTAATATATGTCTAAAATGTTATAAGATATAATTAGTAAATAATCCTGAATAAAAGCTAAAAATACGATGATGCATGAAAGAAGACGGGGGATCAACCGACTATGAAAAGGGAAACCTAAAAGAACAAACAAAGACTCAACTCAAAAACTTATGTGCTTTATTGTCAAATTGAATATTTTAACTTAAGATTCTCGTATTTTTTTATTAGAACATAAAACATATATCTTATGTAACACAAATATACTTTTTGTCACACTCTAATCTAAATTTAATAATTTTTTTATATGACGATCATAAATAATATAAGAAAATATGTGACTTCGATAAATAACTTAGCATGATAATCTAATAATCATAAGTTAGATAAAGTTTTAATCTAATAATTAATATTTTCACATTTTTTATATATCATCTTCACAAAAAAATCAATGTTTTATTATTTATTATATTGATATTTATGTGATAACAAACTTTTCATCATTACATAAAATATATATATATATATATATATATATATATATATATATATATATATATATATAACATGCTCAATTCTCTCAATTGAAACACGGGATACCAAAATCATAGTCGTGGGAACTCAATTGAAGTTTGGAGAACAAAAAATTATGCAATTACAATATATTGGAGGGATCAAAAGTATATTTAAACAAAAATACATTTTCAAGAGAACTTTGTTATTAAAATATTATGTCATGATGATGCAATTATTAAGATTGGCTTAACAGGGTAAAGAAATTGAATAATATACAGAAAGTTATAGATTCTAGTATTGTTTATTATTTTTAAACAAAAAATCTGTCCGTATTGTATTTGTTGGTATCCCTACCCTATAACTTTCCTTTAAAAGTCAATTGAAAATTGAATGTGTTCTGACCCTTTATATGCGTGTTTTAGTTGGACATGATTATACCCTTCGTCTTGTAGGCCCTTTCTGTTTTCTAATTAAGAGGTTTAGGGATCCCACATCACCAAATCTTGCATTTCTCATTCTCATGCTGTTGCATTTAATGTACCCAATTAGCTAAGTTGACCCCACACAACACAACTATCAAATATCTATGGTATACCTTCACCCAGGAAATCTTATTATCTTCACTCTTTACAAACCTCAATTATTCTCAATCTCTCAATCAGGAGGTTGAGAAGGAAGAATAAAATAATAACTTAAAAATATATAAGTAAAATAAAAGGGTATTTATTTATATAAATAATAAAATTAATATTTTCAGAAAAAAAATTTATAGTAAACTTTTTTTTTCTATCATGACATCATTATTAATATACTTATCATTTTTCTCTCAATTTTGTATCACCCAAACAAACTGATGTAAATCATCTTCCATTTTAGAATCCTGGAAACTTTTTTTTTCTTCATTTTAATAAACCCTAAAGTAGATCTTGAGCATCTTCCATTATGAAATCCCAGAAAAAGGAAAAGGTAAAAAAAAGAGGAAGGAATAAAGGGTGTAAAGTTATTATATACTAATGGCAGTAAAAGCTTGAACGGAAAAGAAACCTAGGATGAGTTAAACGCAGAGAGTTACAGAACGATCTGAAATCCAACGCCTAACAGACTTGACCCACCCAAAACAGGCCACGTGGCAGAATGATCAAACAACGAAAGGGATTCCCCACCAAACTAAGCCAAAAAGGATAGAACAAGAAAGCGAGATATGTGAATGACACGTTTGTTTTGAGGCATGGGACAAAATAAGCGTCAGAGTGCAAAATAGCGTTTGTGGCCTTGAAAGAAAATTCTGAGACGTTTCCCCGAAATTTCCACACTCCGTACTTTTCCAACTTCTCCTTTTTTTTTTTTCACTCTTTTCTCCTTCTTTTCAGTCCCCACACCACGCCCTGATGCTCTAAAAGCGATCCAAAAGTGGCGCTAACTCACATTTTCCGTTTTTATTTATTTATTTTGCCGCCTATTTATTTACTTGTTCCTCAGTCAACTAAACTGTTGAAGCTTACGTGACTGAGAAAACCTACTTACCTGCGTTGTGTGCCGCCGCCACCGTTGCTTTTTTCTCTTTCTTTCGTTTTCTCCGCAACCAAACATAGTTCGGATTGGAACAATGCACGGAAGGTATGGCGAGAGATCGAGCGGCACGGCGCGAGAGAAGCGAGGTTTGGATTCGGCTTCGGCCGAAGAAGGTCAACCTGATCGGAAACGACCTGCTTTGGCTAGGTAATGCTAATTACGTTTTCTTTGTGCATCGCTGAAATGGATTGTTTTGTTCCTTCGTCGTTGTTAGGTTTTGTTGCATTTGCTGATATTGTGAGAGTTGCGGACAAATGTGCTTATGATTGTGGTTGTGGATACTTGAAAAATCTTGACATTGCAGCAAAAATCGCAGTTACTGACTGTTTTTTAAAATATTGAGGTTTAGGTTGCAGTGTTTGCGTGAGAATTGGTAGAAGTAGAATTGTCATCTTATCTGATTTTATTATTGGAAGCTTAATTATTTTTAAAAGTAAAAAAATACGCAATGTGTTGTTTTTGCACGAGTCTGAAATTCATGTGAAAGAATGGTTCTGACAAGCAAAGGGGAAAAGTGACCGAATTCAACCTAGTATGTGTCTCACTAAATGAGTATGTAACTAAGAAATAATCCCTGTGGAGGCTGTTATGTTTTCATATGTTAAAGCGTACTTTGGTGTCTTAAACTTGGTTATGACTGTGTTTATTGAATTATTAATTTGTTTATTTTAATTTGCAGTGTAATTGTTGAGGCCCTTAAGGTTGACAGTCTGCAGAAACTTTGCTCATCACTGGAGCCTATTCTACGCAGAGTTGTAAGAAAATTCCGTTCATTGTGGTATTAATTCTTAATATATTAATCTGATAATTTTCTGAAATTTTTAGTTGATTTACTGGTCAATAGTACCTGAAGTTATCATTTATATATTCTACTGCTCATCTAATCAGCCACATAAAGCACAACCTCTCAGGCTGCTGGCCTGTAGCTAAAATTTATCGTACTTCAAGCTGGTAGGCCATTATTTGATCCGAGGCTTAACAAGATTTGGGTAGGAAATTAGTGATCTTGTATTCAAAACTGTAGAAGTTGGTGTAATTTTTTTTATTTACTCGTTATGAGAGGAAACGAACTCTCAACCCCTAGAAACAGCTTCTCTGCTTCTGGGACCGGGCTGGCTGGTTATTTGTACCCCTTCCAAGCCTCACTAGGTGGGAGCCTTATGCAAAGGGAGGCTTTCTGGAATAAGTTGGCCTGCAGCGTGTGTGTCTGAGTGTTATCAAACATAATTTAATGAAATAGCTCTCTAAAGGAAGTGATCAAATGCTTTGTTTGCATGAATTGTTTTTTATGAAGAACGTGTCTTATTTCTTATTTTTATTCTTGTTGCTGAACAGGTTAGTGAAGAAGTCGAGCTTGCTTTGGCAAAACTATGCCCCGCCAAGCTTGCTGGCAGGTAATTTTTTGGTTCCCTCTTGCTAAAGATAAATTTTGTGTCAGATGAATGTACATGACACATGGTTCTCCCGATCTTTTGCTGCTTATGCTTTCATGGCATTTAGTAAGAATATATCCTGCAATAACTTGCTTTGTTAGATGTTGGAATGATGAAATTAGACAGATAGTCTATGTTAATGGAGATTCTGTCACATTTTAAAGTAAAAAATCTAGTGTAGTGATCCATATCTGTTTAGTGATTAGTGGTGTGTTAATTTCAGGTTCAGCTTATATTATTTATCTCCGTCAGTTTGTGATATCTATCTATAATTTATCTCTAATACTCTGTAAAATTCAGGTCTTCCCCAAAGCCAATAGAAGGCCCTGATGGCACAAATTTACAATTGCAGTTCAAGAGCAGGCTGTCCCTTCCCCTCTTTACTGGTGGAAAGGTGGAGGGAGAGCAAGGTTCGGCCATTCATATTGTTTTGATTGATGCAAACACTGGCAATATTGTCACATCAGGGCCAGAGTCATGTGTCAGGCTAGATGTTATTGTACTGGAGGGAGATTTCAATAATGAGGATGATGATAATTGGAGTGAAGAAGAATTTGATAGTCATGTTGTGAAAGAGCGGGAAGGAAAAAGGCCTCTTCTAACTGGGGATAATCAAGTCACACTGAAGGAGGGTGTAGGAACACTGGGTGAGCTTACATTTACAGACAACTCTAGCTGGATAAGGAGTAGAAAGTTCAGGTTGGGGCTGAAAGTTGCCTTGGGTTGTTGTGAGGGAATGCGTATCCGTGAAGCCAAATCAGAACCTTTCACCGTTAAGGATCATCGTGGAGAATGTAAGTTCATAAGTTATGTTTGCTATATTATTCATTCCTGGAAAATGGTTCTAACGAAACATCAATTGAATTATAGTATACAAGAAACACTACCCTCCTGCCTTGAATGACGAGGTCTGGAGACTGGAGAAAATTGGCAAGGATGGGTCATTTCACAAAAGGCTAAATAAAGCTGGAGTATATACTGTTGAAGACTTCTTAAGACTTGTGGTCAGAGACCCTCAGAGATTGCGGAATGTAAGAAACCAGATTTTTGTCCATTTATGATTTTAATGTCAATTGTTCAAAATTTCAATTCCTTTGGTTTTGCATTTGAATTGATGATATAAATTTTTTAACTGCCAAAGGATTTTATAGGTTAACTATCCTTCTTAATGTAGATCCTTGGAAGCGGCATGTCAAATAAAATGTGGGATATTCTTGTTGAGCATGCCAAGACTTGTGTTCTCAGTGGAAAAGTTTATGTATACTACCCTGAAGATGCAAGAAATGTGGGTGTTGTTTTCAATAATATTTATGAATTAAGTGGCTTAATTGCCAACGACCAATTTTACTCAGCTGATTCTCTCTCTGAGAATCAAAGGGTAAGTGCACTATCACAGAATATTTTCCTTTTATGTTGAATTCAAACCATACTTCTGAATTCCTTCCATAATATGGTAAACCTGATTTCTGATATAATGAAAGTTGTTTTTCCTTATATTATGCATATTTTTTTATTGGCTTCCCAATGTTAATAGAATAATATCTTTTGCTTAGTTTTGCTGTATTTTTGGAGTCTTTATTGTAGTCTGGAAACTTTTGTTAGTCTTTAACTTTGTACTCAGACACATAGTATCTATAATTATTGATGCCCCTGAAACTATGGGAATAAATCGGCTTAGCAGTAGGCTTACAGGTGTTACAAAGATAAGGTGGGGGATTTTTGCTACCATTAAAGAAAAATTGGATATTACGAAAATGTTAAGACTTCTTCCAAACGATAGGGAAGGAAAATGATGAATTTTCTGATAATGCCAATATCGTAGGTTTATGTAGACACGTTGGTGAAGAAAGCATATGATAATTGGATGCATGTTATTGAGTATGATGGGAAGTCTCTGATAAATGACATTGAGGATAAGACTTTGGACACCGCTCATCCTCAGGCACCAATGACTCCCCATGAATATTCAAACTCCCTTCAGCAGATACCCATCCCACTTCCAGTTCATGCAGGCCAGCCTTCAATGGATTCAGGAGTAACAGTCGGAGGTACATAGGTTTGATTTTTTTCAATTTTCGTTGGATTGAATCACTTTTTGAATACCCCTACCTCAACTTTTCCTCTTTTTCCTCGTCAAACCTATAATGCTAGCGCCTGAGGAATATGATTTAGATATAACATGTCTGACATGGTGAAAAATTGAACCATGAGATGATTATCAGTCGAAGTTAATGATGGAACAACGCAGTGAGCTGCTCTTGTTCCACATCAATCTGTGTAGATTGTCTTGCTCATAATTGACCTAAAAAATAGTGAGCCCGTGGGAGTTTTTTGATTGCTGACTGACTTTACATGAATGTCTGCAGGTTATCATGATGGAACAACTTCCAGATTCTCCTTGCAACCACAGAATCCTAGTTTTAACTCTTCCATTCAGTTTGATGAAAACGCATTTTCCCTACAAAACCAGTTGATGAGTGTTCCACACCATACTCAACTTCCAAGAAGTGAAAATGGACTAACTCATGGTCCTGCACAATCATCCACGCATGGCTTTGAGCCCGTCAGCATTTCAAATCCTACTTATAGAGGAGTTGAAGAATACTTCCCAGAGGAAGAAATTCGTATTAGAAGTCATGAGATGCTAGAAAATGAAGATATGCAGCAACTACTCCGTATGTTTAACGTGGGAGGCCAACCACATCCTACATTTAATGGCCTCGATGATGGGTACCCTAGCTCATCTACATACATTTCTGCAAACCCCATGGGCTACAATTTTGATGATGAACCAAATCGTTCCTCAGGCAAAGCTGTTGTTGGTTGGCTCAAGCTGAAGGCAGCTTTAAGATGGGGTATTTTTATTCGGAAGCAGGCTGCTGAGAAACGGGCACAACTTGTTGAATTGGACGACCCATAGAGATCTTGGGGGCATTGGTGATCTTTAATGACTGATCAATAGTTTTTCTGGTTATAGCATTCAAGGCTTCTTTACTGACATTCAGAATTGTTCTCATCCTAAAATTTCATAGCATGAGAAAGGATATGAAATCTGGATTAAACTATTTGGTGCAGACTTAACTTGAAGATTCCAATGTGCATAGACCTCTGCCTGTAGAAGAATATCACTATGCAACATCTCCTTTAACTGCTTTGCTTGTGATGTTTTCACTTAAGCATTCCTAATTTCCTACACCCAAGTTGTAGAGGCTCAAGAGTTTGCCTGTTTTTAAACTGAAGAGTCCGTTGCTGCAACCTGGCAAAGCTTCTAGTGCAATTTCAAGAATCTAGAATCTTTACTACATTTACCGGGCTGTATTCAGTTCTGTATAGCTAGATATGTTCTATCTGACTGAAATTTAATGCTCTGTGGCATTATAATTATAATTAATTCCAACTGCTATGTGCTTCGAATACTTCTGTTTGCTGTCTGTGTACTTTATATTGTTTCGTTATCTGTATAACTATGCATATTGACGTGACATAGTCTGTGATACTCTATCAAAATATAAAGTGAAAAAGATGCTAGATTTTACTGCTTGAATTGAATGTACTTGTGAATAGGTATCATTTTTAATAGAGATAATACATTGAGTTTATTAGTATAATACTTGAATTCGTGGATAGAGACGGGAGATATTTGTCGGTTCTTTTCCAGTACAATTTCACTTCGTATTTCTGAAAATGGACATTTTTTTAATTTCAGAATTGGGTAAATTGTATACTGAATACGATTTAATTTCACGTAAATTGTCAATGGCAGGAGTTTTCTAAATTTCATAAAAATAATATACATCACATATAAGTTTAGTTTAAACGGAAACGAAAAATTGTTATGAAGAAATCGTATACATAAAATACAAATTTAATTAAAAAAGCGTATTAGTTTAAAGTAAACGGCGAAAATTTGTTATGAATATATCGTATACGTAAAATATAAATTTCATTAAAATGTAAATTCCAAATTTTATAAAAATAAATTCTTATAAAAATCATATATTAAAATCATGATTATAAACTTAAATTTGTACATACGTTTTTAAAAATTAATTTCCTATAATTAATTTTTTTATAATATAGTTAAAGAATGCAGGAAAATTATATATATATATATAAAAGTTTCGTTGATTTAAATTATTTTAATTTTTAATAAAATTAATTATGTAATACTTTTATAACAAAATAATGTAACTAAACTATTTTAAGAAAAAATATCAAATTAAATATAATTCATAGAATAACAAACTAAATTGGTAAAACCTTAGACTAAAAATTGCATATCTAAAATGATGAATTGAGAAACTGAAAATATTCGATCTTAATCAACCACCATAAATATTCACGGAGTACCACCACAACATGTTTGTCCAATTTCCCTACCAACAACTTACACCATTTTTCCACCGCATGAAAATATTTGTTCTTCGAATCCATCTCAAATGTTTGGTACTTTGCATTTCATCCAGTTCTTTATCAGCCCACAATGTCTCCATTGGAATATGATATTCCATATGGCAAAAATGGAGAACATAATAACAACAATAATCCACCTCCGTCAAACATCCACCAAGACAACAAAGAAGGTCTTTATGTAAAGATAGGATCTCATTGATAGTTGATATTTTGTTAGTCTTTAAGTTAAAATAATTATGTAAAATTTTCAAATTAAATTAGATTTTCATATTTGTGTGTTTCACTTAATGTCAAACTTTCATGTTTCTTTTTTGTAATATCTTTTTTAAAATATTTAATTATCAGTATTTGATTAATGTTCTCAGTCTTAGCGTCTCGAATTTACGCTGTTCTATCTTATTTCACTTTTATCTATAAAGAACAATTAATTCAAGGGTGTTGCATTCTCCACCATCATGTTTCTTAAACTGCATCTCATAAGAGAGTTAAATGACAAAATTATATCTTAAAACTGCATTCTAAATTCTACAATAAAGGGATTCTAGGATCTCTAATCCAATACTTCTATAGAATTAAAAATATTTTTTTAGAATTTACAATCCAAATGTATTAATATATTCAAAATTATACATTTCAATATGTATTTTCAAATTCAAAATGTATTTCTTATTAAGATAATACATTTTTAAAATAAATTTTTTATTTTGTATTTTAGAATGTAATTCTGAAATACAAAATTTTTATATTTCAAAATATACAATCCAAAATATAAAATAAAAAATGTATTCCTGCAAATACATATTTTAGAAGGATAAAATTAAATTTTTAATTTAAATGGGGTACAAAATGCACAACCCTTAATTTAATTTCATGTTTTCAAAATGAACACTAATAAGGGATATGGACATTCTACAACAATGTTTCGACCATTAAGAAAATGAAAAATGATTACAACATCGGCCGAAACAGAAACAAAAACAAAATGCTTACGAAGGAAAAATAAATTGGTGAATTATTCTGCATCCGAGACCTCCTCTTCATCTTCCTCCAAAATGTAGACCAGAGCACGCTTTCTTGCAGCAAATACACAAGCCACGCCTCTAGATGCTGTTCAAGATATAAGGGTTCAGTGCAGTTTATACCCAGATTAACACTAACCAGCTGGAAGGTAGAAATCAAAGATATTTTTCACTTCAAAAGGCATATATGTTGATCCTTACATATAACATGTACATCCAACATATATTCATCACCAATTCTATTATCTTAACTTTTGTACCTCTGAATATTGTCAAATGTTAACGAAAGACTGATTAGAAATAAACATTCTCCAGGAATTTGATTAATTTTTGTATCTCTAGCTGAAACATATTTAGCTAATTTCCTAAATTTGATTATTGTACCCATATAATATACTTGCACCAAAAGATCAACGCGCACTACATGATGATTCATTAAACTTAAGGGGAGATATTCTGCGGTTAAGTAGAATCAGTTTATATACAAAATTTAACACATTTTGATCGTCGGAAGAGAGATAGAGATAGAGAGACAGAGAACTCACCACTAACTGCCAAGGGAGCAATTACAGAATGTGGGATGCTGCGAGCTTTCTCATCCCCAATATGCAAGTAAGCAACAGAATCCTAGACAAACATAATTACGAAATATGACTATGACGAAATATAAAAATTATAAATAGCTTCCTTAAGGAGATATCTATACAGAATATAAAAACTGATATTAACTAATGGTAATTGTTGAGATTATGAAAAGATTAGAGATTTTAGGACATAGAGTCTGCGATTGCGATAGAATTTGATTGATTTCACAGTAATTATTTTCTTTTATTATATTATTTGGGTAACTGGACTGAATAGGGCTGAATATATCATGTAGATCTTATAATATTTTTTCAAAATTATGGAAAAACTCTTTACAACATTTCCATATGTAGGATACGGCTAGGAGACTGTTCTAAGCAGGTTTTAAGTAAAAAAACCTGTTCCATGCCTGTGTTTATCTCATATAGCCCGTTTCAAGTGAATTTGATAAAATTCAACAAAAACTAGTCATCCAATAGTGCAGCCGCTGCCCATGTTTGTTATCAGCCCTTGGTGTTCCCTCCATCAGGTTTGTCTTCGTCAGATTGCTATTCATCAGTGTTTTCTGGTCCCACTCTGGCCCAGTTTAACTTTTGGTCATCTCATTGACTGTGGCCTTCTGCCTTAATCTGTACGTGGTGCCTCTCGTTTGCATCAGGGCTTATTGTGACTATTTCGTCTTGTTTTTGTTGTGGGACTTGTGTGGATATCTTCTTGATCTCACATGTATATTGTGACAACACGGAATCCAGCAGTTCTGAATTCTAAAATAAAGGCTTGATCTCAGGAAAGGAAGACTCGCACAGATCATAATGTCCAGTGACACCACGAGGAATGTGCTGAACCATGTGCCAGAAGGCAAAGTCAGGTTCCTGAAGAAACATAATAGTGAAGTCATCTAGCGAGTATTGTTCCACTGGCCCTAGAAAAGATAGCTTATCTTCAAGCATTTTTCCTCTCTGAATATGAGGTACTTCGCTGTTGTGTACTCATAAGATGAAGAAGAACATAGAGAGTGCCTAACAAGATTTTCATACCAAGCAGTTATGGCTTCATCTTCATACAAGATTCTATCAAAGTTACCGTTTTTATCTTTTGCCTATATATAATTACCTCATCCTGACTTTGTTTTTACCCTAAAAACTACTAGAGTTATGCTAAAAAATCTTCAAGCCTCCTTTGTTTTTCAAAAAGCTAACCTTTACCAGATGGATGTCCTAACCTTCTTCACTGCTTCTGTGCAAGGAATGAGTTTTAAAGATGTCACATTACATGTGGAGCATCAGCTAGCCCTTCATGAGCTTGATGAAAGGGGTCTCGACATCAGCGTTGATCTTGAGCGCTGTAGAATCAGGGGTTTCTTCCTTGAACCCCAAACGATTTATCCTGAGTTGGTTTGAAAGTTCTGGAGAAACGCAAAGATAGTCAAGAGAAACACCATTGTTTCAAGTAGGCTGGGTAGAGAAGCCATTAAGTACAAAATGGTTTTGAACTGTTACTACACTACAGTGCTACATGCACTGTGGAGAAGCTGCTTTGAGGTGAAAAGTTGTGACTAACTTGTTGGGCTAAGGCCTGAAGAGTGACAAACTGGCAACAGAAATAGTCCAACAATAAATCTAGGATAAACTCTCATATCACATTAAAATTTGGACTTGGACATAACTCAACCTTTTAAAGACGACCAGTAAGTTAAGGACTACCCAAACTTTATAAGCACTACTTGAACTATATCTGTGTTCAATACTGGATCTTAACCACGATTCACATCCCAATGGCAGTACTCTACCACATTTAACTCGGTCCTTTTAGTCAACCCCTCCATAGGTAGCTCTTTTCAGCCTAGCGGTGACCAAACAAAGGCGGCTTTCCAACTGTAACTATTCTAATTCTACTTCTCTGGGTGATAGCAAGAGTGATTGAGAATGTACAAGTGTGGGACATTTTGAGATGAATTTGATTCTAACAAGTGAGTCCCCACACTTAGAATTGCACGAACTCTCAAGACACACCATTTAAGGGGCTGCAATCACAAGAGAACCACACATAGAGTTCTTGAGGAATCTGATGCTCAAAAGAGATCAAGGAGACTCAGATGACCAAACCAGACTGTCTGCATGACAAAATGACAGTCAGAGAATGGCACATGAGCTGCACGTGTCAGGGACATGGTTGCAAGTGGCATGTGTCTAGGTTTCAACAGACAACACATCCGGACTTGGCTAGTTAGCAATTTATATCAAGGCCGGGTGCCAATATTGACAGTTGGAGTTAACAGGGCCTTAATTTTACAGTGTAGATAAACAATATAGGGTTCAACCAGAACGTAAGCTCTGGTATCATCTTATCATTAATTTCATTCAAAATTACCATAACAAAATAAAGTTAGTTCAAAATGAAGTTTTAACTGCTCACCCCAAACACAAAATGATGGGATGCATTGACTCTGGCAAACAAAATTAAGATGATGACAAGATGGTTTAGAATTAAATTAGTTGAAACTTTTTGGTTTGAGGAGATACTTTTTTGTTTTCACGAACTACAAAAACATATTAGAATATGTAAAGTTTGACAAGACGTTCTAAGTTTTGTATAAAAAACATACTAAAAAACAGTTGAAGAATGAGGATCAAAATATTAGAATCATGGTAGTAGAATCGAGATACAAGTAGTGGATCGGAGAGCTGATATTATGAATCGTAAATCATTTCGTATCGTGAATCGTAAGATTCATTAACATTAAAAAATTTAATATATACTTAAATATATAAGATATTTATACATACAAGATACAATAAATTATATATATATATATATATATACCACACAATTTCACCAAAACAACCTCTATGGTGCATACATGTTATTAAACAAATTATGTCTATCTTTTTTTATTTACTCATTTTTTTAAATCTACACTGATTCACACAATATGGGATCATTTCGTTTCGGGATTCAGCGATTCTTTGTGCGAATCGCATGATACAGCTAAGATTCAGGGACGAAAAAAATTCTTCACACGATTCGTATCGTGGGAGGGTGAAACCGTATCGTTTCATACGATATTTATCGTGAATCGTAAGATACTAACTACTATGATTAGAATATGTAAAGTTTTTTTTCTATTTTCATTATTTTTCACAAGCAATTACAAAAGCACACCTTATTTTTATTTTATTTGTCGTTTTCAAAGATTTAGGACAAGATGAAAAAAAGCCTGATTTTTTTTACATCACTACAAAACTATTTGAAGACAAAAAAATGTGACATTTTCATAATTATAATACAAATAGAAAATGAAAACAAAATATTTTTTCTTTAATCAACCAGACCCTTAGTTTCTTTTATTCTTCCGCTTTTATTTTGTCCTTTTGATGAGTAAAAGAGCTATAAAAAAAAGACCTACAAAACAAGGGAAATTTCCTACCTTAGGAGGAAGTTTCTTTTGGACATCACACACACTTGATCATTGATTTCTGAAATATCTCTATTGCCTCCTAGGTTTGGTTAATTGTAATTTGTATACAACTAGAGTTATACGCAGTATACCTACGTAAAAAATTTACATCCCCTTTCTCTTTTAGAGTTTAAAGATGATTTACTTTGTCTGATCCTCTTATTCTCTTAAATTCTAATTATTATTGGCACAAACCAGGGTGAGCTTTCTAGGGATATATTCAGTCAGGATAATAAAAAAGAAAACGACAAAGCCTAGGCACCAAAGATACCGGGGACCATAACTAACAAAGATAAGAATAAGTGTTATTAGGAAAAAAGTATTGGTTACATAAATCACTAATTTATACCATGGACAATAAAACAATGAACATAGGACAACTTACCTTAAGTTTTGGTAATCTCCAGACATCTATATAAGCAGATCTTGATATAGAGATATACGGTAGTTCACTTGCTTCCAGAATCATCATACAACCATCACCAGCACTTTCTGATGTATTAGTAGCTTTGTTTAGTAACAAAACAATTTGACTATCCTGTTTTCAACAACATTAAAAAATGAAAGGATAAATCTTGAGATTTGTGAACATTAAAATTGAGACTATGAAGGCTGTATGAAATACTAACTTTCTTGTTACCTTATACAATGACAGATCCACACATTGATAATCAACAGGAACATGTAACAGCACAGCTTCCAACGAACTGCTACCCTTCTTTAGACAGTGTGAGTCATGCATGAATCCTCTGACTATGCATATGCAATTTACAATATCTGAGAAACACTCATCAGGTACTTGGAAAGATATGTAATCAATAAACTGGTTTTGAACAGTTTGAGGTGATACAGAAGCTCCAGAAGAAACCTACGCAAAAAAGCATGAAATGAAGAAAATAATACAGCATTAAAATAGAATTAGAAACCAACCGGCGTGAAATTCAAATGACTCTAGACACAAGGAAAAAAAGGCCTCTTACTGACTAAATTAATAGGAATCAGCAAAAACGTTCATTATGTGAAGTACCTCATAATATGATACTGAAGTGGGAATTATCATGGATGACGATGATTTTGGCAAAGATGGTAGAGGAAACAATGGTAGTATATCCTCACACATAATCTTTCTTGATATCGTGGTAAAAGGCATTTGAAAAGCCTCTTTAAAGCTGAAAGACAATGAGGTCACAAGGTAAATCTGAAAGAAATGTGATATGGCTAGAACAATCTGAAAAAGATATATTTGCAATTTAAAAGACCTGACTTTTATTATGAAAGCTTTGAGGTAAATCAATTTTTGAACAGAGATCTTTTTTGTTAAAACTGTTTTAAGATGGTATGCATTCAAGCTCAGGTCTAAACTAGTAGTGTAATAAATTGTTTGAGTCATAATGCTTCATAGTTCATATATGCCAACCGCCCAAGGTAATATAACTACAAATAATTCAGTATTTCTTTACACTATGGAATAAGCAAAAATTTAAAACACAAAAAAACATAGTTTTGTTTGTGACATTTCTCAATATTTTTGTAATCTCATTCATAATGATTTAAGCACTATAATCACTAATTTGATTCATGAGTGCAATGAAAGGTCAAGAGAAGCAGAAACAAGGTCGTGTCTAACTAGAAGGAATAGAAGGAAAAATGAAAAACCTTAATTCCATCAGTTGAAATTCTTTAGCCAATGTTCTCCTTAGATACTCAGTGTCTGAAAATCCCTGAAACAGAACCAATTCTCTAACTCTTTGCATTGTTTCCCTGAAGAAATAGAAAAAATCAAATTAATATCAGGAATTCAGACTAACATATACAAGGCTTAAACATTTTAGTCCCTGTAAAATTAGCAACTTTTTATTTTGGTCTATAACTTTATTTTACTTTCCTCCCTATAAAATTTGAAATAACTCTTTTTAGTATAAAATGTGTAAATTTTGGTTTTAGTCTATACAAACTGTTTTTCTTCGATTTTCATCGCTCCAAAATTTTCAAATAACTGTTTTTTGTCCCCAATATTCATTTTAAGATTAAGAGTTTTTTTTTTAGGTGACACGTGTCAACGTTATATTAATGTGTCACTTGGAATGGTCGTTTAACCTTTTGTCCAACACATAAGTAGTTGATTAGTATCATAACTAAAATACTAGGATCAAAAGTGGTAATTTTCGATTTTAGAGGGACCAAAATCAAAACTCAATTATTTTACAGGGACTAAACAATATTTAAGCCCATATAAAAAGTACATTTTCGTGAATGAGTCATGTAACACTGCCTACATGACATTTCATCAGTAAAGGCATGCACGATCGTATTATTTGGGACTGGAAGAGAATTTGAAAGGACTGGAAGACAGAACTGAGACTCGAGTACAGGTCAATTTGGACAAGAAAAAATTAGCTACTTTCAAGAAGATTTTGTTGCAGATGAAAAAACTAATTGGAATAAGTCAGATGATCAGACAGAAAAGGTAAAGGATCAAATTCAACTGTCGAAGACATCGAGGAGTACCACATGGCAATTAAGAAGGTGAAACTGCCATCTTTCAATGGAGATGGCCGTATTTGGATGATCACAAGGGCAGAAACTTATTTTGAAATACAGAATGTTAGTGAACTCTACTATCCATTGGGTTAATCTATTGAGAGAAATAAAGCATGGACTTAACCAAGTTGAAACAGGAGGGATGAATGGAGGAGTTTACAGAAGCATTTGAATTTCTCTCATCTCGAGATAAGTATTTACCTATAAAACAATATTTAGATTTTTTTTGGGTGGGTTGCAACCTGAAATTATGCATGAGGTGCAAACATTTCAGCCCAAAAACAAAAATTTGGGCTGTGTACTATACACGCAGTACTGAGGTAGAAAAGAAATGCACTTGTGTCCAAAACAAGTTGGCAAGAAAAAATGGGATCTTCTAGCAGTGTTTCAAGGCCATCAAAGTGGTTCTATGCTCCACATGGTCAAAAAATTTCACACCGGTTCCAAACTCTAATATGAATCAATCTAGCCAAAACAAAGGAACTTCATCTGTGGTGTTCTCAGGTAGAAGAACAGAGAGTGAACAGTGAAATTCAGCAGAGAGCGGTAATGACCTGCACCATTTAACATACCAATAATTGATAGAAAGGACAAGCAAGAAGGGTTTATGCTTTAAGCGAGGAGAAAACTTTCATCCCTTACATAATGGGCAAAGAACAATTAATTTAGGGAGATATGGATCAATTTTTTTGTGTTTTTTAATAAATAAACAGATTTCTACTTACTTTTATGTGTTTGTCTAATCTGATTATTTTAAAAATAAGCAGTTTTTGGCTTTTTTAGAGAAACAAAGCCCATCTGATTCTTAAATAAATGGTTTTTAAAAAAAACTGCCTATTTCAGATCAGAAATACTTATTTTAAGTTTAAACAACCTGATCCAATTAATCCCTAAACAAAAATGAAGAAGCAATTGCTATTGAAGTGGATAAAGATGATGTGGTGGAAGAACCAAATTCCAACTTTCAGCCTTGGGGACAAGACTGATTTTTCAGCTGACAGCAACAATATGAACTGACAGTCAGGGACAGTTAGGCTAGTTATACGTAGAAAGTAACTGCTTTAGAAATCAGTTCTTTTAGAAACTCTAAGTCGAGAGTTATCAATAGAAAAATAACTGCTAGTAATTAGTTTGTATTAGAAACTAGGATGATGATTATTAATGTGTAGAAAACAACAGCCGCCTTAATTCCCACTCAAATTGATGATAAATGGAAAAATATTAGAGTTTAGAGTAGAAAACAAAACTTACAAATCAATTTCAACTTCATATTCTGTTTCGGATATTTCCAGCAATTGTTTAACTGGATCTTGTTCGTATAGAAACTTCAAGAATATAATAACAAGTTCACTGCCAAAACCAAAAATAAAATCAGACAAAAATCGTCTTTTATTCATAACAAAAAGGAATGTTTAAATGAACCTGTTATACGGTAGAAGCTGGTCACTTGGTTCTGACATGAGTAATTTTATACACTTCAATAGCCAGTTGAAGAAGTTTGAGTACTGGTTGAATAAATGTTAAGAGGAAAAGAAATTAAAAAAATAATATCAAAATAATAGACACAAAAGACTTATATACAAATGCATTCATTGATATCTTTCAAACATTGTTTTTGGCTCAACAAGTGAAATCCAAATATGTGTTCCATCATTCCAAAAAAATCCATTCACACAAGCTTATCATTGGATCCTATCCTCCACAATATTATAACATGCTCATAAACCATAGTAAAAAGAAATGGTGTCATATTCAAAGTATAAACCACTTCAGATAAAATGTGATAAGATAATACATAGATTTTCACCACTTCAAACACATGCACTCATACCCCTTAAAAAAATATTGCTTCTAACAAAATACAAGCAAAATGACACAATATAACATGCATTCAAACAAGATAGTTGTCAGAAAGAATGTTTCTGATAATATTCATAGAAGAACAATTGCTCTTAAATAGAATGCAAAAAAACTTAATTAAGGAAACTCCTAATTTACAATAGACACAATCTATTCTTCTAAATGAGGGACAAAGATCTTGTACAACAAATATAAAATTTATTAGACAGCTTATCCTAATTATGGAATGCAATTAAATTTGTACAAGGAAATACTATCTCCAGCATATTTCAACGGATTTTGACACTCCCCCTCAAGTTGGTGAGTAGATGTCATTCATTCCCAACATACCAACAATAAACTGAAATATAGCACCACTTAGCCCTTTTGTCAATACATTTGCAAGTCAATTTCCAAAGGATTCAAATGGTGTACAAATTGTCCAATTATCTAACTTCTCCTTTATGAAGTGTGTGTCTACTTCAAATTGTACGACCAACTTACTCTTCTAGGGATTTGTTTTTGTGAGATACCTATTACCTTAGAGTTCTCAATTTAACACATGACAGATGGTGTTCATCTCTTTTTTCTTGGAGATTCTTAATGTGATTTGGTTTATGTAAAAGGGTTGGGATACCCCTTTTGTATCCCTCTTAATTTAATTTCATTCTTTGTTGATCAAAAAAAAAACAGATGGTGTTTGTTTGGGGGTTTCTGTTAGGCTCTTCCTAGCTCATATGCTCACATTGAACCAACAAAAAGGAGGCAAGAGTTACTTAAACTGTTTGAAGACAAAAGTAATTTTGTTATTTCACTGGATTCCCAAATAGGCACTTGGAAGCAATTTTATCAATGGTGAATGGCAGAATATGGTGTGGAAGGACAAAATTTTACCATATAAACATGCCAGTGTAGTTTCCGGCACTACCATAATGAACTCCCCTTCACAAATTACCTATTGTGGAGGGGTCAAAAAATGCCACGTTATTGCATTATGGCATTGCTATAACAGTTATTTAACAAAATTGCTTGGCAGTTAAGCTGGTTCACACGCCTTAGTTAATTTAGGAATATTTTGGAATGGTCACAAGAATTTACTGGTAATTAAAACTGATTTGAAGATTAACTGAAATATTGACACTTGAGTTCTTCCCTTTGTCCATTTCTTTCCCTAGTTTCCCACTAAATTCCTCCTTATAATTAAAATTAGAAGTCAATTATTATATTTTTTATAATAGAACCACATGCAGCAATGTTTTAAAACTGCACTAATTATTATTAAACCGATGACGGTTGGTTCACAATACATTGGTTGAGCAATGCTTTACTAAGAAATAATTACAATATATTTTTAATATTATATAATATATTAAGTACTAAACTAAAATATAGAATTATAACAAATTAAATTATGCAAAATTATAAACAAGAAGGATCATGTTACAAGTCCTACAACATAAAAAAAAAATCATAATAAATAGTTAATACAAATACAACGTAAAACTCAATATTTATTTCAAAAATGTTTTTGAATAAAAATAATAATAAACAATCATCTTTGTAAATACAGATTTTTTTGAACTGGCTTTTAGTCACCGATTTTTGACTGATTTAGTGTGCTAACTAGTTTCAGGTCATATTGGCTGATCAATTTTTAAAAACTATTATAGACGGAATTTGAATTATTATTGTAGCCCCCATGGAAATATATAGCTGATAACAATTTAAAGACCGTGATAACAACAGAGCTAAAATTGAAAAATAAAGCTACAATCTACAAGATTCATTTAAAAAAATAAAAAAGGCACACCTGCTGCATAACAGATGAAAGAACCCTCATAAATCGTTCAACTTGTACAAGTAGCATACCAGCCTTTTCTGTTGCATTGTTAATAAGTGATTCATCCAAGCCAATGCCGTGATAGCGCGCTCGCCATCTTGAAAGCCCTCTTAGTTCTCCTATTCTGAATCCAATAACTTCTACAGCTGGCTGAAAAATACATTTAAACTTCCATGTGAGCTTAAGTGACGTTTTTATAAATACTGAGTAAATTCAAAAGAAAATGAACGTCTAATGACATGCCAAGAATGGAACAGTAAAAGTTCAGGCGATTACATGAATGCACATGAATTTTTGCATCTCCTAACAATTTATTCAATACACTACCACTTCACCTTTTGTGTTTTGATATAATGGTAATGCCCTCTGTCAAGCTACTTATATTCTTCTAGAAAGGTCATAGAAATATAAAGGACCCTGGGTGACAACAAAACTGGAACTTTACAACTATAATTGCTATCACAATTCTTCCAAACAGCATTGAACTTAAGCCCCCTTCAAGCTGGTCAAAGGGGACAGCCTTTGAAGTCCTAATTCATTGTGATAGGAGCAGGCTTGCCCACAATGTCTACTTTGCTAACACATGGTAGGAGTGCAATAATGACCTAGCTGAAACCCACTAACGGGATTTGGAGAAAGATATAGGAGAAAGCAAATTCTCATTGTCTTTGTTGGTCTAGTGATGACACATATTTTGTGCACACATTTATAATTTTATTGTACATTGAAAACACTTTTCACATGCTTTGTTTTCAGTTTTTAACTATTTCCTTTTAGTAGTAAGAATTTGGGTCCAATGTACATACATGCTTTAATTTTGTATTTTCAGCTAATTTGACATTTGTTTATTGTTTTGGCCATAACTGTTTTTCTAGATATTATTTTTGGCTGATTCCAGTTACATTGGATGCTACATTTTCATAGCCTCAAAATGGACAGATGGTTTGCTAGATTTGGAGTTCTCTGCTATTTTCTACAATATTTAGAAGTTGAGGCAAGTTTGCTGAATTTTTTAAAAATAACACACGGATTCAATTCTCCTTGTTTTAATTTAGACTTTTATAATTGAGCTTATGAACCTAATTAGAGCCCACATTTAGTCCATGTTTACTTCATATTTCAGAGCAATTATATAGCCTAAATGTTCTCTAAACATGGGCACAAAAACCATTTGTTTAATTTTCAGTTTGAGAAATTGCTTCTTCATCTCTGTTTCTCTCTTTTCTCTCTTCCTCTACTTCTCTTAATTTTATTTTGTGTTTTTCATCCATGAAGAACTAATTCTTGAGCATCAATTCACAAAATCTAGATTTGCACCGCTCTTCTCTAATTTCGATTTTTCACTATGCAATTACAATTTGTGTTTCTTATTTTAGAAATCAAATTAGGAATCGATTAAATCTTGATTTGATAATTATATAAAGATTAGATTGAATGATATTTTGATTTGATTCGTATAATTGGTTTAATTGATTGATTGATTGAATGGTTAATTTTCAAACTTTGATCTGAATCTTTAGAGAACTATGATAAGAGGAATTGTTTGGTTCTTGAATCTGTGAATTGACCTTTTTCATCTTCTTGATTTTCGTTTTTGCAATCTGTTTAAGTTTTCAATTTCTGTTCTAGATTTCTCAATCCTAAACCCCCCAATTTTAAGCTGTACAGGAACAGTAGTAAAGATTGAATACAACTAATATATATCCACTGAGAAAAATCTAGGTTGTGCTCTATATTGCAAACTTTAGAGAGAACTTAGAATCTTTGGTTTCAAGAATGACATTATATATCATCTAGTAAAAAGACTACAACAAGGTGCAACAAGAAGTTGTTTGGTATGATCATTTTTTAAAATATTTCTATCAAACAATATGTTTCTCCTTATTGGTAAACATTATTGTATATTGTACCTGGAGGTGGTCCAAGACAATACGTTGAATTTCTTTGCCTGCACCAGAGAGAACCTTTGAAATACGCTTGACACCCTGTAGAGAAAAAGAAAAGTTGTTGAATGAAAACTACACCCACAAAGAAGAGGAATGCAACTAAATAAGATTGTACGTATACCACTTCTCCCAAAGTGTTAACAAGAAATTGATGAATTGGTGGGCTAGTCCTTGCACCACCCAAAAGGTTCAGAAACTCCTCTTGGGGTGAGGAATCAAATCCTAGTAATGGAAGATAGAAACAAGTGAATTAAAGTGGGTGAGTATAATAACAAAATAAATTCCATAACTCTTACTCAGTTACCTTACCATGATTTATAATCAAAGTAGACAAAGAGCTAAACTTCTCCTGAAATGTGTTCATGGCATCAGACCACTGCCTAAACATGACTGATAATGATGTCCGAACAACCTCAGTCAAATCCTCAATGTTAGAAGCTTGTTGAGCTACCTGATGGAGCTCATTTTTCCTATAAGAAGGAAACAAGGAAACAAATTGCAGAATAAGATGGCAAATTTCATTTGTATTTGTCTTGAAGGGATAAGGTTTTACATGTTACAAAGAAAAAGAATGTAACAACAAAGCATCCCATTTCTCAAAGAATTTTTACCTATTCCAAAATATAGAAGTGTTCAATGCTAAGCAATGCAGACCATGCTCATTGTGCCCAGCATTGTGACTTTCTCCCAAGCCAGCACAAACTTTAACTAGGTCTCCTGAGCACATAACTATCAAACGACAAAGATCTTTTGATAAAGCAACCTAGTGACATGTAACAACACAGCTTCCATGAGTAAATTCCAATGGGGGAACGTAACAAAACCAGTCATGTGCCTTTATCTATCAGCTTAAACTTTTGGGAGAGTTATTTTATGCATTATATTAGAACCTCTATGATTGGGTAAACTAGAATTTGATCCTAGCCACCTTCATTCTTCTGATAAAAAGCTCAGTTTCAACACAAGGTAGGCAGGCTTATGCATTATCCACACTTAAAAGCACAAAATTAAAGGTGGAGTTAGTAATGTAATACAGAATCATTCATGTTGCTTCACCAAAAGAACAAGGCTTTTATCGGGATATGGTTCATGAAAGGCATTAATTAACTTATGCAAGTCGAAGGTTCAATATTTCTTTACTTAAATAATTTTTAGTTCCTATAAAGTAAGTTTTGATATTGGTACCCATAAATTTTTTTCTTTGTTTTTGGTCCCTCTAAAATTGAAAATTACCACTTTTGATGCCTAGTATTATATGACATTAATTAAATATTTATGTGTTGAACAAAAAGTTAAATCACCATTCCAAATGACACAACTAGTGTTGTACTATAATGTCTACATGAACCTCAAAAAACTCTCAAGATTCGTAAAATAAATGTTATTCATCTATCTTAAAATGAATATCAAGGATTAAAAACAGTGATTTATAATTTTAGCATGATGAAAATAAAATAAAATATTTTACAGGGACTACAACTAAAATTCACACAATTTATAAAGAGTGATTTCAAATTTTATAGAGATAAAAAAAAATTATTGGTACCAAAATAAAAACTTGTTAACAGAGACTAAAAATATACTTTAACCATTTTTTTCTTCACTGATTCATTCATGAGTGATGCATAAATATATAATGAACATGCAACATCCTCTTTGACCACGTACATGTCTCAAGATTGAGCGAGCAGAATTAAATTCACTAATTCATTTATCATTAATATTTTGGCAGAATTTCAAACATCATTGCATTCATCCATAAGAAGTTATTGACGTAGTTCTTCTGCTACTTTGATTGTATTTAAATTTGCTCTTCTCATATTTCAAAATTTTAAAATGCACATTAGCATGTTAATTAATCAACCAGTTAATTTCAAGCATCAAACTATAGTTTAGGGTTTCCCTAATTTGGTCACCAACTAAACAGAATTGGAACGGCAAATAAAGTTCAATGATCAAAATAAAGAGAATCTACCTTCTGTACAGAAGCATTTGAAACTCTGTTAGTTGTTTCTGCACCATCATGGGAAGTAGGAAAAATGAGGTTGTGAATGTTCTGAAAGGCAACAACCGTAAGATGTTTTAATATTAATTAAAAAAAGGCAAAAAAGATAAAGGTAATAAAGAAACAGACAAGTCTAACTTGATATTAATGTTTAGTATTAATTATTTTACGAGTGTTTGTCTCTGAATATTTTATGGGCTTTCACAGAAGAAATATTAGCAAAAGGTAATGTATGATATCTTCCAATGTTATTAGGAATATCTTCTTAGTTAATTAAGTAATATCTAATACTACACCAAACCAAGTTGCTTTTTATGGCCATATTTTTAACAAGTCAGTAATGTGTCACAATTAATTAAAATATTTCGAATAAAATATGTACCCCCACCTTTCTCAAGTCCATCTGTTGATCCATAAAATCTCAACAATGTCATAAATTTCTCATAGTAAAAACGCATGTTAAGCTCACTAACCAATAGAGAAAATATGTGAACAGAAAACAGTATATCACAGGACTTGGGTCCTCATGAATCAATGGCAACATAATAGTAACTACTGAATAGATCATCTGTGGTCACTTTAGTTGGCCCAGCCTATTAAATGTTAGTTATGGCTGCAGATTAAACTACAATTAAATCATAATCTAACGATCTTGACATACAATCATGTATGTCTCCAGACACTATGTTTTAAAACAAAAATTAAACTACTTGGAAGGAGACACGGTAAATAAATAATATATTAGGATGTCATTCCCCATCACACCTCATAAATTAATTTATATAATGAAGAAAAGGCTAATTTCTGAGAGACAACAACTTACAACTTTTCCTATAGGGAAGATGCCAAATATACTAAAACAAATATTTCCCTCTTTATCTGCACTGCATAGGATGTTGAATCGTTGGTGAGAAGAATTTGACAGCTCCTGAAATGAATCTTCACTATCATCCATGAACCCATTATCACCAGATACCAATCCAGGCATCCGAGGAACTCTTGGAGCAGGAGGAAAGAAACGAGAGGTTCTATCTTCATACTTGGAAGTATAAGCATGGTCATCCTACAAGAAAATTTAGGGAGGAAAGAATGAGATAGAGGTAGAAAAGAAAAATAAAGTAGAATCATCCAGTCAAAACTCATCATATACAAGACCTTCACTGTATAGTCAAGACATATTCATTCTCAGGTCCTCTCAATTTTGCTCCCTCTCAACAGCATCAGTATAAGAAGCATTGATGTGGGATTGTACTTAGGTAAATTTTCTTTCAAGATATAATGTGTCAGTGCTTTAGTTTGGAACATAAGTTTTAATAATCAAGCAGAAATATGAGAAACAAAAAACCAAAAGAATAGCATTAATGTTTAAAGTTGACATTGTGTACCTTTGCATCTTTTTTATTTAATTCCACCATTTATTTTACACATTCTTCAAATCCTTAACTCTAATACCACCAATTAAATCATAAGCACTTACTATTTTCCATTTAGAGCATACGAGAATTGAATCAACAAACTAGAAAATGATATCCGTAGTTTAAGACATGCCTAAGCATCATATCACACTTCAATTCTGCTAAATAAGGTACACATAGAAGCCATATTATAGTAGATAACAAGTCTCTTCAAGACATTCCTCTGAATCAAAATTGATCAATCAAACTAAATATCAAGAGTAGCCATCACATAGAAAGGAACATACAGTAGTTAGCTGATTTTCCTCCTCCCAGTTGAGACATATAATGGCTGCACAATGTGATTTTAAGCTTCTTAGCAGCTTTCCATTCTGCCTTAAAGAAAATATAAAGAATCAGTTATGTTACACACAAGAAAAAGGAAATAAACCACAAACTCTATCCACACGCAGACAGAGAGATAAAAGCACCATTAAAATGAACATATCCACTTAGGGCCTGTATTTTTAACCTTCCAAATCCTTTCACCATAAACATGTTCCAATGCAAAATCTATGGCTAAGATTAATTTGGACATTATCTCCATTACATTCAATGATTCAAAATCAAATCTACCAAAATCCATTCTACCCAACTTTGAAACCTACGGAATTTATCTATCAGATAAACATGATTCTAAGATCTTATCCCATCTTGCTAAGAAACCAACAAAATTACTACCACAAACCATAGTTGACCTTTTATTGATAACCCTTCCTCAGATAGAAGAATATCCAATTGCTTACTTGTTTTAGACTAGCAATTTTCAAAATTCGTATTACGAAAGTAATCTTGAACAAGTAGAAGCCTTGATCCTCGGTTAAGACCAGTATTAGTGGAATATTCAACAATGTCTCAAAATGGTAAAAGCACACAGCAAGAGGATCAATTCTACATGAATTATAAGTGAGACTAACATTAAGTAGCTTGCTTAATCTGTACACCTAATAATAAACAGTCAGTCCTGGAACTCCCAACATACATTTTCCCTTTAGATGTATCATATCAAATAAAACATTTATTAACACAAAACATAACCAGAAGTATCAGAAATAAAAATAAATAAATAAATAATCAAGAAAAACTGACTAAAAAGATTAGTTACGAAAAAATACAACCAGTACCCACCTCAACATCATGCAGTGATACCGTCCCATCGTCAAGCCCAACAGCAATTGCTTTTCCATCAGGACGCCAACACAAGGATGTGATGCATTTTCCTACAGGAAAAAGAAACATTCCATTAGTACACTACTATAACTTCGAAATCCTAACGAAAAGCCAGAACAACACGTGGCTCATCGTTTCAAGGCATTTCCAAATTTTAAGCACTTCACAAGGCATTATAAACACCGCACATTCAAGTATAAGCAATTTTCACCATCAACTTAAAATCAAATAAACAGAAGAAAACTAGGGAGAGAGAGACCTGGAGCTATGGTCCATAAGCGTTGCCAATTGAAACGATGGAGCAGGATCTTGGAGTCGTCGGTAACCATAGCGAGCAAGTCCTTCTCGGGATTCCACTCCGCGATTGTGATCTATGATTCAAAAGTCATTCATAAAAGTTAACAAGCTTTTCAAACGGCATGGAGATGTTTTAACAGTGACACGAATGTGAAAGTTAAATTCACAAAACCTGCGAAGCGAGGGGTTTATCGAATTGAAGCTGGAAGGGAAGCACGCGAGAGGATTCATCGGTTTCCATGTCTAACGGAAACACCGAGCTTCCGTTAAAGTTCAAAATGCAGAGTGATTCAGCAAAATTAATGGAAGTAAAGTGTGGATGGCGTGAGTGAAGTAAAACCCTAAGCAGTGAAGTGAGGGTGGTTAAGAAATGAGAAATGGAACAATAAATATTGAAAGAAATGGAATAGAAGAAATGATAATGACGGAAAGTTATTACAGATGAGATATTGAAGTGGCGCTCGCGGCAAAAGATGGAGCCTCCGGTGTCGGGTTTTTTTCAGATGAATTTGCGTTACGTTTGAATGACTGCTAAGGAGGGAAGGAAATGAATTACGAAAAACTGAAATTTTGTTATTTTTACCGAACCATCACATTTTTGTGTGAAATGGATGCTTAATTTAAGTTTTTAATTTTAAAATTAGGGTTTTAAATATGACTTTTTTATTATCTATAAATTCTTCTTATTTTTAAACTGTTTCGTTTAATAGAAGCCCAATATGTTTGAGAGCGCAGTCCAAAATGAAAGAACTTTAGCGATTAAATCTATTTTAAAAATAAAAATTGTGTAATATAATATCTCTTAGTTTTCAGTGCATAATTTAAAATTATTTTTTAACTATCTCGAATTATTCATTCATAATCACAGTAATAAAATTTATCAATGTCAAAAATGTTTATTATTTATTTAACTCCTACAGTTGTACAAACTTTAGTTTTGGTCTCTCTGTTTAAAAATATTAATTTTAATCGAACTGTGTTAAACTGTAGTTTGAACTTAAGAAAACAGAACTTAAGTTTTTCAGTTATTTATTTTCTTGTGATAGACATTTCTAAAATATATGAAATTTACCGGACCTTTAAAAAAATATTACATACCAGTTTATTTTGTTATAAGACGTTTAAGAAAACTAATACATTTATTGTAATTTTGGCCTAAAAGAGGCCAATTAGTAATTACAATTTTCTTATTTTATTTTATCATGTAATTATTTGTGTATATATACTGTATATTATTATTATATATAATATAAACTAACATATAAGTTTGATTGTTTATTTTCATCAAATAGTTAATAGAAGGGTAAATAAATATATAATTTTGATACATATAGTAAACCAGTGTCTTTATATGTTTTTTTACAGTAAACAAAATTTATAATAATAGTTAAAATAAAAGTGGCAAAATGTAGTATAATTTAAGTTTTATTCATAGATAATATTTTCATTGGTATAACATGTTTTTATCTAGTTTTTTTTTTTTAAGTTCTTTATTAAAAATATAAATAACTTATGAAAGTTTTTATAAAAAAAATTGTGAACAATTTGAAGATGTGTGGCATATTATTGAAATATCTGAGTAATTTTGAATTACGGGAGTATAAATAAACCTCTAAAAAATAAATAATAATAGTTATAAAGGTAAAATGAAATGTATACATCATATATTTTCTTCGTATGTAGATATATATTCAATGTAATATAATATAATAGTATTAACAAAAAAAAATCATCAAAAATAGTTCGATCTTTCAAATCAAATAGAGCTTATTGTACAGTCGAAAGTCTAACATTTTAAACCCAACTGATCCTTTGTTGACTCTATATACATATCATTAATCATTTTTGGTTTCCACAGTTTAAATTCACAAAAACTAAAAAAAATAGTATGTATAAGAACTTAATGAAAAAAATTCTATCATTAAAGCCAAAAGGAAATAGTTATATAGCTATGAGAATCAAATAAGCAAATTAAAAAATATATAAGATAAAGAAAAAGAAAAACCTTAATTACCATAATAAAAAACAAATCCAAGCCTATTTCATTTTTCATATTAAATTGAACTAAAAAGAAAGAATGTTTTCTTCCACTTATATATATGCACTATATCATTAGTAAGAGAGATTTTGAACCTTTTATGGCCTGCAACAAACAACATGCACATTGCCAGACGTATCCACCAATGTCAATAACATCCAATATAATATATGCTAATTATGCCTAGAAATTAACACTAAACAGGCTTTCGTTTTTAAATTATAAATGATTTGTCTCAAAAGCTATTTTTTCTGTGCAGATTGAATTCATATCTACTATATAAACTAAAAACCACAGATACTAAAATCACACACCTCTATAACATTAGAGTCAGATAATTGAAAAAGAGGTTGGAAGAATGAAGTCCACAATCACCAGCTCTGCTCTTATATTCTTATCTCTTCTCGTTATGTTCCTTCTTGTTCTAACTCCAGCGGGTAAATCAACTGCTTCAATTACTCTTTTTACTAAGGGATAACACGATAGTTTCAAATAAATCGTTATCTAAAATTTGTTTTGGATTTAATTTGTAGTTGAAGGTGTAACATGCAACGATGTTCATGGCGTGGAAGAAGGTGAAACTTGCACCAGCATCTTTCAAGGTTTCAATCTACAAGAGCGTCACTTCCTTGGTATCAACCCCAATATAAACTGCAACTTTATCTTTGTTGGTCAATGGGTGTGCGTGGATGGAGAGATTTGAGTTGCACCATGAAACCCAGAACTTTATTTTAATCCAATTCCAAGTGAATAAACGTGTGAAGAAATGAGGAGTACTTATAGTATTCTATCATCACAGTGTTGCATGTTTGAATAACTTCAATGAATGTAAGATGAGTAGTTTCATCTTTATCACTACTGTAAGTTGTTAAACTTACATCCTATCCTAACCCTAAATACTAAATAAATTTCCGGTTCATTTGGTCGATGTTTTAGTTATATATATACTTTTTTTTACATAACAAATTGAAAATATATATATATATATAACATCAAATTTTATAAAAAATTATGTTAAATGTAGCAAGATGTCAGCGTTAATCATTTGCGGACTATATATTAATTAATTATTTTTTAAATTAATTTAATGTGTCATAAATATTAGGGAATGAATATTTTTTAATAATGATTTTTTTTAGTATGGGACACATTTGAAAATTTAAAAAGTAATAGAAGGAAAAAGAATTAATCGATGTTTAAACATTTTCTATAACAATTAAATTAAGTATAACAAAATCAATCACATTCCTCTATAACCGTAGTTACTCTTTGCTAAAACCAAATTATGACATTTATGCTTTCAATGATTTGGAACAACAATAATAACATTTTAATTATTAAACTAACATGATCAAATACATAAAAAAGAATATAACTGTGTACTTTTAGGAGCTTCCATCAAATCAGAAATTATTACTTATTGTGTCATCAACAGATCCTTGGATAAATATTTTATTGAATTAGTAATCATTTTGAAAAATATTTGGAGATAATATTTGGAGAGAGTTTCGTTTCAGAAAAATCCATTCTATAAATGCCCAAATTTGAAAGAAATTCGAAAGAGAAATGGACAACACGTACACTATAATAAAAAATCACCATCTTCTCAACAATTATGCTTTACTTACCTTTGTAATCAATTGATAAAACTTGGTGTGAAAGAAAGCATGTCATCACTCCTATAGGCATCAATCAACTAATATGGAGATATAAATTTTATATACGAAAATATTTAAATTCAATATTATACATAGTGAAATATTAAAACTATAAAACGGATATAAGCTAAGGTATTTCTTTAGTTACATAAGTGTAAAATAATAATAATAATAATGTGATTTTTTTTATCAGCAAATGTGATTGAAAATATGCATAATCACATATAGAGGCACAATCAATATAAAAGTTTGAAGGAGTCGGTTGGAAAGTAAAAGGTTTATAATTAATTTACTACATTAGATAATATTGCCTCAAATTCCAACAAAAAAAATCGAAAATGGAGAGTTAAAACATATTTACTCGTATTTCTACTTTTATAAAAAATATTACACATAATTTCATGATATTTTATATAATAATTTACATTTCTCTATTACATAGGCAAGCAACTCACCTTATGTCATCATAATCATAATTTTAAAAAATTATTGACTCCTTAAACTAAATTCCATTAGAAAAGTGAAATTAAAATCTATAAGAAAGACAAGAGGTTAATCAATCTAATTTTATAGAGTGCATGAATTTTATGTAAAAAATAAATAAAAGAGTAAGTATCTTACTCATACTTATTTTTCAAAATAAACAATAAATACTCTTAGAAAGATCAGAAGAAAAATGAGTTTATAGAGTTTTAAATTGAAATAATAATTGGATAAAAGTTTTAAACACTTATATAAAAGTAATTCAGGAATATTAAAGATATTGTGAAAATACTGTGTTATAACATAAGCAATTTTTCTTAATTTTTATATTTTACAAACATGTACGAACACTAAATTAAATTTTAAAATATGTAATACAATGGATGAGTTGAGTTAATATGGATTGAACAACAAAAATCAATGCTGAAATTCCAATAAATAAGAAGTTTGATTGAGTATACTTAATTTTGAATCATGAAAATACTAAATATAAAACATTTATACCGATGACCAATTGGTGCAAGGAAAGCATACCAATTAAATCAGTACCTTTGTGGCCGATGGGTGTGCGTGAACGGTGAAGTGATATGTGTTGAGTCACTAATCCAATAAAAAAGACAATATACAGTCCAAATCAATAAATATACAAAAAAAGAGAAACGACAATTTCTCCATCTTGCATTATTTCAATTGCTTCCTATGCTGGAATAAACAAATGGGTCTATTACTCTTAAAAGAAAATTAGTTTCTTTTTTATTTATCTGGCTTCACTTTCATGTATTCAAATAATATTCAACTATTTTACTACCTTTTATTTAATAGTTAAGAATTCACAATATATATAGCTAATTTTCAATTTTCACTTTATAGCAATATCAGACATCATCATTTAATAAATCATATTTTTAATAAAATTCATTTCTTAATTTGTATGTTTTAACAATTTTAACAACATAATCTTGAGTGATTTTATACATAGTTGTGATTCTAAAGTTTAGTTATGACTTTTATCTTGTGCCTATACATGATTTATGAGTTTTCATGACTTTTATGTCTTCTTAGATTTTTATCTTATATTACATGTACTTATGATTAAAGAAAAATGATTAAAGAAAAATACATTGGTTGTTTATTACAATACATTTAACTTGGTAATCAAATATTTAATATTATAACCGAGCAATTAAGACATTTTACACGTCAAATGACTATATTATGATCATAATAGTCATTTTAATATTTTATTAATCGTCTATTCAGCATACATAAATACATGACTTCAAGGAAGTACTAACTAACCTCTTCATACTCTCTTATATTTACAAATATCTTATATTATTAATTAATAACTTTAGTCAAGTGAGTTTTTATATGTGGACATCTCTTATTTCCTAAACGTTTTACTTTATTTATTTGTTGTTTTAACATAACCCTCACTCTTTTGTTGGAAGTAGTCATTTGAATAAAGTTTTTGATATTGAGAGTAGTAAGTCTTCTTTGAGTCATACAGAGTCGAACCATGTGTAGGAGAGAATTACACTACCCATAAATACTTAAAAAATATAAACACATGATACGCGGTTGCATAAAAAGAAAAGAAAAACACGAGGCGTACAAAACAGGGGTTAACATCCCCCGAAAAAACTACTTTAAAAATAAAACTTCTCTGTCTTTTTCTTTTTATCAAAGGGTTTATAAAGATCATTTTTTATTGGTGGACAGATGGCCTAAGCTAACAAAAATTTAAAACATAAAGATCTTCCAAGATCCTCTCAAATAGACAAACATTCATAAATAACCTTCCTATATGAAATCTTTTAGCCATACGGGTTTGGATGTCTTTCTAATGGGCCTTTGAGGTATGAGCCCATTATCAATTGTTGTCCCCTGTAGAGCAACCTTGTCCTCGAGGTTGTTGGATGTGGATTTGGAAAAGGCATTTGGAAGAGGTTGTGGGTCCGTGATGGGTTCTTTGAGTGTAGAGTGAGAAGGTGTTATTATCAATGGGTTAGGATTGGATAAGAATCTCTGGTTGAGCCGTGGGTGAGGTATGTAGGGTTGATGTTGGGACTGAATTTGATTTTGTGGAGAGATTTGAATGGGCTAGTGAATGTTGTTAGGTTGAGTAAGGTGCATCGGTGGAGGGGGGTGTGTGGTTGGTGAGACTGTGGTTGTTTTAGTTGTGGGTTGGGTTGGGGTGTTTAAGTGAGTTAGAGTTGAATCAGGGTGAATTTGAAAGGTTGGAGAGGGTAAATGCGCGCCAGCTATAACATTAATGACACGTGGGTGGGTTAGGTGATAAGTGAAGGGTCGTGCAATAGTGGCCCTTGAAGGTGGACACTGGTAGCGGAAATCTCGTTGATGTTAGGTGAGGATGTCGTGTGAGGAGGAAGTAAAGAGTCTAAATGGTTTAAGTTATTTTTTGAGTGTTGTGGGTTGAGTTATGAGTCGTAAAGAGTGTTGGGAGGTGGAGGAAAAATCAGAGTGGTGTCGTCGGGGTGGTGTGGGGTGGGGTTTTAATGGTCGTGGTAAGGTTTAAGTAATGCAATGTGAAAGACGAGGTGAATTTTACACAAGGAAGGGAGGGCGAGTTTGTAAGAAACCTCTCCTATGCGTTTGGTGATGCGATATGGACCATAATAATTTCGAGTGAGTTTGTGGTGAGGCTCGGAAGAAAGGGACAATTGTTGGTATGTTTGTCGTCGTAGTAGCACCCAATCGTTAACGTTGAAAACGTGATGTCGTCGTGATTTGTTTGCGATTTGGGTTATGTGACGTTGAATGTCAGCGAGGGTGATCTTCAATTGGTGCATTACCTGTGTGCGCCCTTGTAAGGTGGTGGCGAGAGCTGGTTCCGTTGTCGTGCCAAGAACGTACTTTGGTATGGAAGGTGGAGGTTGCCCCGCTTGGAAAGTTGTAGTATTGATTGCGATGTGGTAGGACGAGATATACCAAAACTCGGCAAAGTGTAAGTACTTGTATCATGTCTTCAGATGGTCACTTACGAAGCAACAAAGGTAAATTTCTAATCCTCTGTTTAAAAGTTCTGTTTGACCATTTGTTTGAGGATGATATGCGATGCTAAAATTGAGTTTGGTGCCTTGTAGGTGAAAAAGTTGCTTCCAAAAATTGTTGAGGAATAGTGGGTTTTTATCGGAGATGAAGGATTTGGGAACGTTATGCAACCTGCAAATCTCAACAGAAAAACGATTAGTCAATTGGGATGCGGTGAAGGAGGTGGGGAGTGCTATGAAGTGGGAAAATTTAGACAAACGGTCACATACAACCCAAATCACCGTGTGGCCAAAAGACGAGGATAAGTGTGTTATGAAATATGTGGTGAGCTCATCCAAAATTTGGGTTAGTAGGGAAATGGGTTGTAGAAGACCTAAAGGTTTGGTGTTGACTGATTTATTTGTTGGCAAGGAAGACATTGTTTGATGAACAATTTGGCATCTCTATACATCCCTGGCCAATAGAATGACGCGGCTAGGCGAGCCACGGTGGCTTTAAGGCCTGAGTGTCCAACATAAGGGTGGCATGGAACTCGTGAAGTATGATGGTGCGTAGAGATTCTATGGGTGGCACATATAGTCTTCGACCGTGATACAAAAAGTCATTTGAAAGGTATATGTTGTGTTTTCAGAACCTATAACTTTTTGTACTTCCTGTATCCCCAATTTTGACTGGTAATTTTTTTTTTAATTGCATGAGGATTTTTGGGATTGGGGAGGAGATGGCCAAAAATCTGAAGCGGGTACCCGAAAGAGGAAATCAACTGCTTAATTGTGGCGATTTGGACAATACAAAATATCAAAATTGTAACCAATGAGTTTGGTAGCCTATTTTTGTTGCTTTGGTGTAAAACATGCCTTGGTAAGTAACCCCATGAGACTTTGTTGATATGTGATAATTTGGAAATGAGTGTCAATTAGGTAGTGTCTCTCCTTTTTTACTGCCTCAATGGTTGCAAGTATTTCTTTGACATACACTGAATTATTATGCAATTTTGGACAAAACTTCTTATTGAAGAAAGCCATGGGATGACCAGCTTGGGAGAGAACCGTGCCTATGGTAGAATTGGAGGCATCCGTTTCAATTTATGACTTTCTACGACAAGTGCACTGCATTGTCAGAAGTAATAATTGTCCCTAAGGACGAATATCGAACACAAGGCCTACGGAATATGGGTTAATGCCCCCTGGAAAAACTATCTTAAAAATAAAACTTCTCTATTATTTTCTTTTTACCAGAGGTCTTATAAAAATCATTTTTCATTTGTGGACAACTGACTAAGCTAACATACAAACATTCATAAATAACATTCTTAGATGAAATCTTTTAACTATATGAACTTGAATGTCTTTCTAATGGATCTATGAGGTATGAGTCCACTATCAACTCCTCATTGATAGATTTTAAAATACAAAAATTATCTGTAAAAAGTTTAACCGTTAACTACTATACTATAGGATTTGCGAGGGAGAGGTTGGCATTTAGATATAAGGCTTGTAGTTGTTTGAAAACACCATTGAAGCCACATTCAAAAAATTTATCTTGTATGTTAGCAAACCTAAATGATTAAAAATATTAAAAATGATCAACAAATATCTGCAAATTAGAATCTTCATTCTATTTTTAAGAAGGTTAGAAAATATCAATGATTAACAAATATTTGTGGATTAAAATCTTTATTTTATTTTTAGCAACATGAAATACAGATATATACATTTCAAATTTTTATCTTCATACGCATGAATGTAGTTCATTTTTAATATTCAATTTAATTCAAAAGAACTACTAGTATTTGACGGAGTGGAGCTGCCATAATTTCAATCTTAATAGGATCTTTACCTGTATGGAGTAGGGGTCTAGGCAAGACCTGTCCTCTGGGTACACAATTTGTTGACGTGTCGGTTATCTTCGAGTTTCTTCAAGATTATTTCTTTCTATGTAGACGTTTCACCGGTCGAAGTATCTGCGATTGCACTCCGACACTTGTTAGTGTTAGGATTTAGGTGAGTTCTTGTGAAATATAGAAAAACGTACCTTTCTCACCCTCAAGAGTTCTACTTATAGGTTGACTTATGGGTTCCTTTTTGTGTGGGCTGGATAGCCAGTTAATAACGATCATGCGTAGTGGCTCCCTGATATCGTAGAAGTGTATCTTTCGATTTAGTCAGTTTCCATTGTTACATTGAGATATTTCCTGGATATTTCGGAGTGTGAATTTGACTCATTCAACATCAACTGTAGTTGAAATATTTTTTTTTATTACATTTTGTAAATGTTATTTGACTTGATAATCCTTCATTAATGTTATTTAACTCGATCGCCTAAAGAATCCCAAATAGAGAATCCCAAAGTTCAATCCGCAGAAATTAGTTCAATAACTTCTTCATTGAATCTTAACCCAAGGGATTTGTTTTGAGAAGGTTCCGATGAACACTAATGGTGTTGGGGGATGATGGAGAGAGAGTGAAAGACACGGGCATGACACTGTTCTCTTAATCATGTTTTCTTGGTCTATTATACTTAAGTTCAAGATTTTACTTATTTTCTTAAAATATTTAACACCTTACTTAAATGATCTAATTCTTTATGTTTTTAAAATAAGTAAACAAAATATTTTTATTAATTTAATTATCTCTATTCTTTTATAGCTTAAACTTAACTTGGTTGATAATTTAAATATATTTACAGTTAAAAGTTATTACAAAACAACATTTTTTTCTTATATATAAAAATTAAACTATTTTTTTAAAGGAGATAAAAAAAAAATAATGCAACAAAGCAATTACTAGTTTAGTTAGTGAAAGAAATAAGTTAAAAGAAAATGCAGTAATGCAACAGAAAAGCCAAACGGACCCGGTATTGGCATCATCGTGTGTAACAACCGTGCTCTTCGTGCTCTCTGGAGAACTCCGAAGGTTTTCTTGCTCTGTCCCACAAAGCGCAATTGCAGCGAAGACGCTTCCACTTTGAATTCCAACCACGCTCTCCGAAGCTCTCTTTGGTGCGTCTCCGTCACTCTCTTCATCCTGCTTCGATTCAATCAACAATTCTCTGAGCTTAATTTCATCGAGAAAATGTCGGTTGCAAAGAAGTTGATTAGATGTGTTATCCTTGACTTGGACGGCACGCTGCTCAACACAGGTTTGTTGCCATTCGTCAACACAGAATATTCGTCTTTGCTCACACAGTTGAAGCATGTAATCGAGGAGCTGCATTTTTTTTCTTCGTAATTGGGGCTTTATTCTATAACGCTGGCGATTGTGAATGATTTTATGCAGATGGCATCGTGGGCAACGTTTTGAAGGTTTTGTTAGGTAAGTACGGAAAGGAATGGGACGGTAGAGAAACTCATAAAATAATAGGAACGACACCGTTTGAAGCCGCTGCTGCGGTTGTGCAGGAGTATGAACTTTCCTGCTCGACGATTGAATTTCTCTCTGAAATTGCGCCTCTCTTCTCTGACCAGTAATAATCTGTTACATCATTCTTCATAAGCTTTTTTATGTGTTTGGACTATGCGTAGAGATATCTCGTCGATTGAATTTTGAATGTGAAATGCCGTGTGCTTAGTACCAACTAATTATCAATGAGTTAATAATATTGGATTACTGAACTTATGAGCTAGAGAATGCAAATTTATAACTTTTTTTTGTGAAGGTAGAGTTCCACCCGAGATTCACCCCTGAAAATTTATTAATACATTGTCCTGAGATGAAACTAGTAATCTTTTGTCTGAAATCTTTGTTCGAGCCGGAGATATTGAGCTTGTATTTCCAATTTCTGAGGGATTTTTTTCTTAAATTTTATGTTCTATTGGCATTTTAGGTGGTGCAACATTAAAGCACTTCCTGGTGCTAATCGATTGATTAAACATTTGAAGAGTCATGGAGTTCCAATGGCCTTGGCCTCAAACTCTCCAAGGCAAAACGTTGAAGCCAAAATATCATATCATGATGGTTGGTCTATTTCAGGAACCTTTGGCTTCTTCTGTTGCTTTTGCCTTTGGTTTTGTGTGTTAATGTAAGTATGGGCTTGTTTGTTCTTTTATTTTCTTTGCGTGCAGGATTGAAGAATTCTTTCTCTGTTATAATCGGTGGAGATGAAGTAAGAACAGGGAAACCTTCCCCTGAAATGTGAGATGCAGTAATGTATTCTCTAGCTTAGATTACTGAGGTCACCTGATCACTACTTTTGAAAGATCTCCGTCTCCTAAAACTTTTATATTTTGTGTTGTGGTGTTAGATTCCTTGAAGCTGCTAGGAGGTTAGGCATTGAGCCCTCCAGCTGTCTTGTCATTGAAGATTCCATGTGAGTTCCTTGATTCCTGTCTTCTCTCCTGGTACTGAATCTTTCACACGATTTCCTGTGTCAGTTTTAAGTCTTCTTTGATGGTTAAGCTTTCTGATGGGTTGCTATTTGCTTTTATCCCCAATAAATTTCAAAAGAGAAACTTTTTAAAATTATTGTAATCCTATTAATTACATTTGTAAAATATAAAGATAACCCCTTTTCCTTTTGGTCTCTTCGTGGAAAAAAAAAGTTCTAAACATTTTGGGGGAATCTCTAAATTTCTCTCCTTCGCTAAAGATTCTGTTTGGGTTTTGTAGCCTTATAGGATGAGAATTTTGAGTTTGTAATTAGATCTATGGATTTGAAGTAAATGAACCCCCTTTGGCTGAGGATGACTGTTATTTTGATATATTTGCCAGTCATAATTACATGCATTTTACCTAGGGATGGTAGTTTGTTTTTGAGGAAGTGAAACACGGTTATTGTATTTGATGATATTTGTGAGAGTTTAACCAGGTGCAGTGTGTGTATATGATGAGTGTGTTTGGTTTGCTAAGAAAGGAGGATTGGAAACACAAAAGTGCTTGTTCTATGTTTTGATTTTAAAATGGTCATGGGAAAGAACAAAAAAAATGATGAAATATAAATATAGGACAATATTTTAAATATTTGTTTCTCAATAAACCATGGGAATATGAAACAAATTTTTGTCCCAGCACAACACCACTCTAATGTAAAAAATACCCATCAATTTGGCCAAACCCCATTCATGCTAATAGAGAACAACAATTAACACCTGATTGAACTCATACCCAATGCAATCCTATGATCGACCTCCAAAATTACATGGAAACATGGACTAAACAAAAGGTTGTATTGTAACTCTGCTTCTTGTACTGTACTTCTTCCTGATAAAATTCCTTCATAACAGTCCTTTGTGCATCTGTGCTCAGGTTGAATTAGCATTTTCTCTATTACGATTAAAACTTATTTTTTCGGTATCTCCTTGCTTAATTGATTTAGGTCTTTACTTCTTACCACTTTCTAAAACTATGTCTCCATCCCACAAACCTACCCTTTGATACTTTGAGCTGGACTGGGAATTCAGTTTAAAATATTAATTTTAAAGGATTCTTCTTTCACTTTCAAGTTATTTGTATCTTTGAAAAGGTAGACAAAATAATCACTGTTTAACTCTTACTGCATTATGGTTACCCCTCTCCCTATTGACCACAGTGATTCATGTTGTAAATATCATAGCATAATTTATAATAGCCAAAGATCGCCTGCTTATTTCCCACCAGGTTTCTAAAATTGAATGACGATTTTTATCCTAGATTTTTTTCTCTATGCCTTCTGGACACTTTTTTTTCCTTCATATCTTTCTAAAAACATGTATACTTCGCTACTTCAGACCTGGGGTTACTGCAGGTAAAACTGCTGAAATGAAAGTAGTTGCTGTACCATCACTTCCAAAACAGTCGCATCTCTACACCGCAGCAGATGAGGTGATCAATTCCCTACTTGATTTGCAACTCGAAAAGTGGGGTCTGCCTCCCTTTGAAGATTGTAAACCCCAAATACTTTAAGATAGTCCTCTTTACATTTGTTAGTGTTTCTTTTATTTGAACTAGTATTCTAAATTACTGCAGGGGTGGAGGGAACTTTGCCCCTAGATCCTTGGTATATTGGTGGTCCTGTTGTCAAGGGATTTGGTCGTGGCTCGAAGGAACTTGGGATCCCTACAGGTTTGTACTTTGTTTCAACTTATTTTTTGAACAATTGCTGGTCTATTATACTGTCTTAAATAATCTTTGGTGTATTTTTATATTAATAGTAATGTGTACACTATTTTCTTCCAGCAAATTTATCGACAAAGGGATATTCAGATCTCCTTTCAGAACATCCTGCGGGAGTTTATTTTGGTTGGGCTGGATTGCCAGCAAGAGGTGTTTTTAAAATGGTGATGAGCATTGGTTGGAATCCATATTATAACAACAAAGAAAAGACTATAGTAAGTGTTATTATCTACCCCCAACTATAACTATATTTACCAATGAATTTTCATATTATATTCTGCCTTTTTACTGTAGGAACCATGGTTACTTCATGACTTTAACGAGAATTTCTATGGGGAAGAACTGCGGCTTGTTATAGTTGGTTACATACGTCCCGAGGTATTAACTGAATGAGTATTTCTCCTACAATTTTTCTTTGTCATCCTTGTATTGTACTGTCCCCCGTATACTTAGAAAGTTTCACTAATGGCCATTGTGCATAACAGGCCAATTTCCCATCCCTTGAAAGCTTGGTAGCTAAAATTCATGAAGACCGCAGAGTCGCTGAAAGGGCTCTTGATCTTCCCTCATATTCAAGTTTTAAGAATGATTCGTATCTGAGAAGCTCTTAGTACACCTTTTTTTTTTATCTCACAGCTTCTTGTCTAAGAAATCCCAGGTGTTAATTGTTGTAAGCGTACATTCCAGTTATTCCACTCAATAAGTTTGCATATTATACCCTTATTACCTATGATTCATATGCATCAGTGACATAATGCAATGTGATTTGGAACATGCGTAGTAAATACTTAAAAAAAGGCATCGTTTGCCTTGCACTATCTAACTTGCCTATTTTGGAGAATTTTAGATCTTTAATTGAGTTCCTGACATTTTTTTCTGTATCCTACGTGGCTTCTGTATGTGTGAACTGTTATGTTTTTTCTCTATTAAAAGATAAGGTCATGAATCAAGACAGGGTCTTGAGTGGATAATAAATTAAAATTAAATTATAATGGATAGGTAAAAGTTAAACTATTTATCCATTTATGATATATGATAAAAATGTTTTACAAAAACCAACCAATCTATTTAATAATTTTCTATGGATAAATGTTCATTCTACATATTTATATGTATATTATTTAATAAAATGTTCATTCTAAATTCTAGAGTTCAGTTCAGGACTTGTCTCCTGACTCGCGTTCAACCTATGGATATTGAATTAGTTTATCTATTTGTGCTACAAAACATGTTGGATGAATCGTTATCAAACTTCTAACAAATGGTCAAGCAACTCAATGATAATAAAACTCAATAATAGAACTTTTTTCCTAATAATTGCATAATAATTAATTTGCAAGTTAAGATCAATTTTTGAGTTATTAACACTTATTTTTAAGGTTTTAGGGTTTAGTGATTAAAGTTTTATATTGTATAACATTTTTTTATTAGTCTAATTGTGAAATACTTAACACTTGTTTTCAAGTATTACTACTATATAGCTCATTTTTTAGTTGATTCATTATTGATTACTCAATGTTTGTTTTATTGTATAACTCTTTTCCAAGCTACATAATTAGGAAAATAATCATTACATAATTCTTCATTGAGTTAAAACTAAACGTAATAGTAATCCAAGAAAGTAACAAAATATATAAAAGAAACTATCAAAGTATAACAATTTAATACTAAATCTATCATATCATCATAAGGCGACATTGATGTCTCAATTTGTTAACATATAGTAGTTTAATTAACTCATAATGAAAGTTGGTTTTTCTCGAAATTGAATGTGATTGCATTGTGGTGTGTCCTTGGATTATATAATGAAGTTTAGCTTAATTGCTAAGTGCATGGTTCTGTGTGGAATGAATATGATGACTTTTAGTAGGTTTATTGTTTGCATTATGCTGAGAATGATATAAGAAGTATCACCTTTGATGAGCATGTACATAGGATATTGTTGGTGTAGAGGCTAACCTTGCATTTTGTATGGTCTAACATGGTTGTTAGAATTTGTTGAACCACCATAACTCTCCATGATTAAAGGGAGAGATACATTCATGGTATTCTCCATGAGAGAATACTCTTCCTTTCCCAAATCATGTTGGAGAGTCATTTGGTGTGAATGATCAATTGTTGGTTATGAAGGTAGATGAGATTCTATAACTATCTCTGGATGTTGAGACTCCTTTTCTTTTGTTCTTTCTTTGAATGTAAGTGTTAAACTTGATGAGCTAATTATCATTTTAATTTGAGAGACATTATTATACACAGATTATGCATAATCACCATTAATAACTAGTTAGTATACTTTTTATTGTGGTTTTTCAATTAAGGTTATATGTTTTTCTTAAAGAATTATGAGTTCACCTTCTTGTTAGATAAACTCCAACTCATTTGTGATATTTTGTTGTACTCTATGAGAGTATTAAATTATATCTCTGAGTGCTTATTGTATTTTTTGTTTCATCTTTTAAGTGTGTTTGTAGTTTTTCTTTTACATATCTCCTAAGTTGATTTTAAGGTTATTAATAATTAAAAACTTATCCATCTGGTTGGTTGATAAATTTGTTAAAATTTGAGTTATCATAAAAAACCATAAACTCATGTAACCTATTTTTTTTTTACGAAAACCTTAAAGTACATATTAAATATTCTTATTAGAATTTAAACATCTCATATTCAACTACTATTACGTTAAACTTTAAAAGATAAGTAGAAATATGTATGAGAAGTAAATAAAAATTCATTTATAAATAAGTCCTGGTGTTGAAGTAAATAAATTATTTAGTGTAAAAATAATAGTTAAAGATTCACCTCCAATTCCTTCTTCTCATTATGATTTTTTTTAACGCTTTACTAGGTATAAGATATAAATAAATATATTTTATTTATCTAATTTTTTTAATTAAAAAAAACAAAAAAATTGGAAGTGTGAGGGAGTGAGTTTTGGCGCTTATAGTTAAAGGTTTCAGCAAATCCGGTAGCAGCACAAAGAGCGTGGTTGTGCAGTAGCGATGGAAGAAGAAAATGTGGTCCAATCCGAATCCAATGAAGCCAACACCAACACCAACGAAGAGTACTCCTTCCCCGCGCTTCGCTTTGAAGTCTCTCCTCACAGAACCTACCATTTCCACCGTCAGTTCATCACTCCCTCCAACCCTAACAATTTCCACAAGGCCGTTAAATGGTACGCTACACTCTCACTCTCCTTTATCTTCTACTACCTTTCTCAATTTCCAATTCAACTTCTGCTTCTCTGTTAGGTCACCTGACGGTTCTTGCTTCCTCACCTCTTCCGAGGACAATACTCTCCGCCTCTTCGCGCCGTAAGCCTTCTCTTCGCAAACTCCATTCCGATCTCACTATATCTAATCTTGTAATTCTGTACAAATAATTCACTTCGCTTTCCCCTCGCAGACCGGGAACCGAAAGCGAAGCTCCCGTTGCTGCTTCCGACGACGGTAATCGCGCTGTTCCGAATATGTAAACAAGCGAACGCGATTAACTGCTATATGAAGTTCGCGTGTTCATTGTTTGTTGTTGTTGTTGTCTGCAGATTCCTTTGCCGCAAACGTAGTCATGCATGAAGGAGAGTCTATACACGATTTCTGTTGGTATCCTTACATGTCTTCCTCTGGTAAGAAAATATTTTGTTTTCTATGCGTCTTAATAACTGATAGTGATGGTGTTAATCGGTCTATGGTATTGGATATTTGAAGATCTGGTGACCAATGTTTTTGCGACTACTACTCGGGACCATCCGATTCATTTATGGGATGCTACCTCTGGCCAGGTACTTTCTTTGTTTCTCATTTCAGTTTTGTGCTTAAACTGTTTGACGTCCTAGAGCCATTGAATGATTTGCGAAAGTATCGAAGTTAAAAAATGGAATGGAATATTAAGGTGACGGATAAATGTAGCACTGGTTGAATGGGGATATAGTTTTTCTTTGAAGTGTTAGTAATGCTACCAATGTTTTAAGAAATGGTCACGGTAACAGTTGTGATTTCGTCGTTACTTGGTATTGCATGGAATTGAGGACACCATAAACATTGATGTTGCAAATAAAATCCCAGTCGTGGAACGTTTTTTAAAATCTCAAATGTTACTGCTAAGAACAAATATTATTGGCAGCTTTGAAGGTGCATTATGGTTTTTGTGCTGCTATTATGGTTTTTGACCATTGTTTTTGGTGAAACTTGCAGTTGCGTTGCACATATCGGGCATATGATGCAATGGATGAAATTACAGCTGCTTTTTCAATTGCTTTTAATCCTGCAGGGAATAAGTAAGCTATTTGTTTCTTTCAAGTACCAATAATTTGCAAATTGTAGATGCACAACACAATATTTCTATGATAATAACTCATATTTCATGCCCACAGGTCCCATAATTTTTCCTCATCAAGTTTTCATAAACGTTCTCTAGGACATTTATGCTTACTTATGTTTCTAATCCTTGCAAATATGGCTAATCTTGTTTGCAGTTCAATTTTTTGTTGGTTTTATTTCTAATAAATTTGAAAAATGGTCTGTGCCAGACTGTTGCCTTTTAGTGATGACGTAGCCATGTTACATCAATGAGCATTATAAGGTGACATGTGTGGTGATAAGGAACGTAAACTTTATAGGGAGGTACCAAACCCAAATAAAAAATATCTTGGAGGATGAAAGACACATTTAACTATATTCACAATCACTAAAACATATTTACCAGGGCATTTGAATATACTGGCATCCCTTGGGTTTTTATGTTCAAATGCTATTGGCAAATAACTTTACCTTACCTAAGTGAGTTACACTATTAAAATTCTAGAAGATATGTAATGCTTAGGAGCAGTTTTTCAAAAATGTGGTATGATTTTTGGTTTACTTTATTATGAGTGATGAAGGTGTTTGTGAAAGTTATTTAAACTATTGCCTTGTCTTGTAGGATATTTGCTGGATACAACAAATGTATTAGGATGTTTGATTTACATCGACCTGGTAGAGATTTTGAATTGTATTCAACAGTAAAAGATAAAAAGGAAGGCCAAACAGGTAATTTTCAAATCAGGGCTTCTGAAGTTTTTTTTTTGCCGGGAAGGTGGGGGTGGCAGCAGCAATAACATCTATAAATAAAATGTCTGGGAAAATTCTATGGTACAAAGAGATGCACATAATTCAGGTTATATGAATGCAGGTATTATATCTGCAGTGGCTTTTTCTCCATTTCATTCTGGGATGCTAGCTTTGGGTTCTTACAGTCAAACTGCTGCTATTTATAGGGAGGACAACATGGAACAATTGTACCTTTTGCATGGTCAAGAAGGTGGAATTACCCATGTAAGTTAGGGTTTCCTGTAATTAGTTTATTCACGTTATAAAATTGAGATGAAATCCTAGAGTTTTCTCTTCTTCAGGTCCAGTTTTCCAAAGATGGAAATTATTTGTATACCGGAGGTCGGAAGGTAAGATTTGCACATTTTCTTTTCTAATTCTAGAGTTTGGACTTGACTACGAGTCATTTTCTTGTTACCAAGCTGATTGTTACTTGAAGTTCAGTTTCTAACATTCATTATTTATTGAAGGACCCTTATATACTCTGCTGGGATGTGCGCAAGTCTGTTGATTGTGTTTACAAGTACTATTCTATATCTTCCCTTGACTGGTTTATCTATGAATATTTTGTATAAATTGAAGAAAAGTATTGTATATTATGTTTCGGAAAACTTAAATTATAGAAAATATTTTTTTCCCAAGAGCTCCCTTAGGAAACTGCAAAAGCAAAACCAATTTGCTCAAACAAGATAATCCTAACATGCATTTAAATGGAAGCGTACTTTATGTTAATCAAAACTGATGCAAGCTGTTGTTCAAGAGAATAATGAAAACCCATAACCTACTATATACTACAAAAATGCCCTCAAAATGAAGAATGAGTTCCTTATTCAATTTCCAGACTTTCCATTTTTTAACAATCAGAGGGAATGCACAGTAATATGCCTCACAGACTGAATACTTTGTATAATAAGGTAGAACCAGTAAATTCCAAAGCTAAATTCCCATATCCCTTAGCTAGTGCTGGTGCGTGCACTACATATAGTCAATCCAAAGACCCTCGTTTTTTGCATGGTCAGGTTGCTGTTTGGTATTGTGTTTTTGTGTATTTCCATTGTTATGAAAGCTTGACTGATTCCAATCACATAATCTCTCTTTGTTTTATCAATTTTTTATTATTTATCAATTTTTTATTATAAAGACACACTTTTACTATTTATTCTATAAGTATAAATGTTTTGAGTTGAGTGGATGCATCTTTGCACCTTGTTACTAGGTTATACAGATCATCAGAAAACACCAATCAGCGGATACTGTTTGATATTGACCCTTCTGGACAGCATCTTGGTACAGGTGGCCAGGTAGCTTGAGCATTCCTCTTGCAACATCCAAGATCGTCAATCAATATTAAGTTTTGTTTTAAATGATTTTTTTTTTGGTTTCAGGATGGTTTAGTACATATTTATGATCTTAAAACTGGGCAGTGGGTGTCAAGTTTCGAGGCTGCTTTAGGTACTCAAGTTCTGTATGTTGATACTTGTATTTTTTCTCAATCTTGGCTTTGATTGCATTTTTCGTGCCCCTTTTTTGGCTTATCTATTAATTTCTCAAGTATTTTGCCTTTCCAGAGCAACCTCTACTGTACATTTATTCTCAGATTGTTCTGTAGTACTTTCAAATTATTTCAGTTCATTATCTATTTTCTTACTATATCTTGAACGCCATAGTTGAACTATTTAAACCTTTGTAGTGCTGCAATTTTATATCTTTAACACCCTCCCAATTGCCAATTTATTTTTTCTTTCAACTTTGCTCATGTCATTTTGATAACATCCTTCCTTATGTTTTAGTTTATCTTCAGGTTGCTTCTAGTTTACCTCCAAATTCCATTTTCCCCATTGTTTTGCCTGTGTTGTTATCCTCATCCTCATCCTCATGTTTATGCAACGTAGTGATATATAGATCAAACTATGATGACATTATAGCAGTAAAACTAATTTTCTGTTAAAGTACATGCTACTGATGATTCTTGCATGATCTGCTTGTGTTCTTGGTTTATATATCCCAGTTCCTATTACCATTTCCTGATCTGCACATACCCTACATTCTTCTTTCTCTGTCTCTATATTCAGATTCTGATCATCTACTAAATTTGAATCCTTTGTAAATAAAGAGGCAACGTTTTGCCACGTGTATTTACATGCACTTTTATATTCTTAGCATATTGGACTGACATCAAAGTAGGGACCTTATTTTTTCTTGAAATTTCTTTCCTTCCATTAATAAAAATTTAATTATATGCGTAATAAGCTATTACAAGTTAGTAATCAGCAGCTGGTTGTAAATTCTGTGTATATTTCATTTTGTAACTGCTATAAGCTTTATTTTTTATTGTTTGTTGTGCAGACACGGTTAATGGTTTCTCATTCCATCCATTTCTACCCCATGCCGTGTCATCCTCAGGCCACCGAAGATTCGTAATTCCAGACGACGGCGATGAAGAATTGTGCTTGAGTGGTATTGTTATACTATTATAGACATACAGACCTCCCTCTCCCCTTGCCAAGGGTTCTTTCATTATTGGCATGGTTTTACTGAAGTAATTTAATTTTATATTATCTGTGAACCATAATTTCAGGAAGTTATGAAAAAACATTATATATTTTGTGCTACCTAATGTAATTTCGCTAATTTTACTTTTCTCCATTGATAACTTTAATCGTGTTTGATATAAATATAGGTCGTGAAAATTGCGTCTCAGTATGGACTTTCTGTTGTGATTCAATGATGGATGATGACATGAAAAGCAATGGCAGTTTCAACAATCAGTCTGAAAGTGGTTACTTGGACTGAAATTTGTTATGTTTTGCGGCCACCTTGTACACGATCAGGTAAAACAAGTTTGTTTTGTCGGCTTCTTGCCAATGATCATAATGGTTCACTGTTCAACTGTTCCTTGTTTTGACAAAAAAAACTGAGCAAAGTTTTGCATATATGTCTTATACGTGTAAAATTGTAAATTTCTAATTGGAGCAAGGATTTGGACTTGTTTGGTTATGTTGTTGGTGAGATATTTGCTACTGTTTTTTACTTGATAGTGAAGTTTCAGCCTTCACTCTGGCCGGCACCTCTTTTTGAGAATCGTTCTTTCTTTGTTCTTTCTTTAACAGTCACGTGAAAAGCGGTCTTATACTTGGGATTTGAAGTAATATTCGATTATTATATACAACAACAAAGAAACACTGATTATCTTGTCTAGACGAACAGGGACATGAAAGTATGACTAGGTTTTTTACAGACTCACTTTAACTAGTTAATATCTAAATAATGGTGGTTCTTATTAGTTATGTTTATTGCAGATTATCGTAATATTTTATGCCGAAAAAGTCATGTATATTCTTGGTCTTTCCTGTTTCTAGGTCGGTGGAATCTGGAGGAAAGAGTATCACGGCTAGTCGTACTAACTGGACTGAGTCATGGTTGACTCTAGAACGTTACAATTACTACCATTAAAGGGGACTGGTGGGAATGTTTGTCCATTTTTTTTGAAAAAAAATATTATTATAATAATTATTGAAATAAAAATATATTATGAAGTTATGTTTTTTTTATAAAAAGTAATTATAAAAATACTTTAACTTTATAGTTAATTTTTTTACTGTGTAGATGAATGTTTATTTAAATGTAAAAAATTAGTTATTTAAAAAGAAAAATTGTAAAAAGTTCTAAAGAGTAGTTAAAAGGGAGAATATAAATATCAATTGTTTTTATGATTTTGAATTTGATAGTTGAGCCTGAAAACTAAGATTATGTCTCAATTTTATAAAAAGAATAATTTTGGAAAAACATATACAAATCTAGGAAACTTTATTACTAACTAATTTATTTAATCCCGGTGAATTTGTTTATTGAGTTTTTCAAAATAATATAATGGAATAAAAAATGTATACCATCAATAAAAAAATTATTAGCATGACTCTGAAAATAGTAATTATAAAATAATATAAAAAATTCACATAAAAATAATAAATTTATTCTACATAAAAGTTTGAGATTGCATGATAAAATTAAACTGTTTACATTAGTGCCACGTTTTGGTGCATGTGTCTTCCAGTTTCCACGTCTAAACATTCATTTCTTAAATTCAAAATATTATATTATATTTTGTTATAATTTAATTTTTACGCTATAATTTTTAACGGAGGAAAATGGTGCAAAACAATAAGTAAAAGAAAACTCGAAAACGTAAAATAGAAAACAAAACAGAAAAAAAAAATGAAATAAGTGAAGGATGTGATGCATTGACATATGGTTTATTTACACAGACTCCTTAAAAGGCACTTGCAAAAGATAATAATATTTTCAAAGTAAAACTAGTTTATATAAAAACTAAAATCAATAATTTAGATAAACTATATGATATAATTTTTATAGATTAATGTGTACATGAGGTAATTTTGATTTATAATTTTTAAATTTTTTTCTAAAAATATTTACCTACACAACTTATTAAATTTAGTAAATAGAAAATGTTAAATTATTTGTTACAATCATTATAAAATAGGTTCGGCGGAACCCTTCCAAAAGTGAAAAAAATAATAATAATGTGGGATTCAATAAAATAAAATAAATTTTTATTTATAGTGCAGGGGTGAACCTCATTTCATTTAAGTAAATAATCTCAAATGTTTATTTAGTTTCTAAAAATATTTTATTTTTATTTTTATCTTAATTCCTATTTAATCTTTGACACATTTTAAATAAAGACCAATTAAATAAAATAATATATACGAATAAAAATAGTTTTTTGAAGAATCCTATGAAATACATCACCCAACTGTGTGTAGATTTATTTTCTCTTCAAAGGAAGAAACTAGGACAAATGTAACTTAAGAAAACTTCTTCAAAAAGTAAAACAAGTATCTACCTCAATAACATTCATATTGTATTTTATATTGAATTTTATAGATCCTTTATTTGTGAGATTTGTTTCTCATAATAATTAATTGACATATGAATGAATTTCTACCTCTGCCTAAATTCTGGATAGGAATATATTTGGATAAATTTATTCAAACAAAAATAAGAAAAAAATAAAAATAATTTCTTCATCAGTTAATTTATAATTTTTCAAATTACTTTATTTAAAAAATATTTTTAATTTTATGCATAAGTTAATTTAAACTTGTGTATATATTTTTCCTATAAGTTTTATATACTAATTGAGAAATTGTTACTGGTAGAATATGAAAATAGATAAAAGAAATTACTTTAACTATCCTCCTCTAATTTTTTTTAAATTTTTTTTTATATTTTGCCTAATTTTTAATTAATTTAATATATACATTCATTATGAAATAAAATAAAAAAAATCACAAAAAATAAAAAAAAATCACAAAAAATAAAAAAATTCTAACTATTTTATTAAGATACATTTCTTAATTATTAAAAAAATTTAAAAAATATAAAAGGAATTACAGAGCCTATGATACACTTTGAGTTTTTTTTCCTAAATAAAAATATTACATTTTGTAAGGTTTGCAAAAATAGTTTATAAAACAAGTTAATTCTAAAAAGTGTTTTAGACCGATAAGAACATTTTGACTTTTTAAATATAAAATAAAATGACTGGGAACACATTTTATATTAGTTTAATTTGATGAGTTTAGTCAATTTTTTGTTACAAGATTTTCCTAATTTGTTTTTGCCACTTATAAATTATAAATTATAATGAATATATAAAATAATTATTGATTATCTTATATTAAAGTATGATAACATAATGTATTATTATAAGAAAATTAGGGAAGAGTGTCCTAAATATATTTAAAAAAATTACTAGTTATTGTACTAATCAATTTAGTGATTGACTAAAATTAGTTACTATATTCTTGGTCACTAAGTAGAATTTAACAAAGTAAAATGTAGATAGCTATAAAATAAGTTGTAGTTCATATTTAAGAAGGTTGAGTATCTGTCTTTCCCATCAACATTAACATTTTGTTGTTTTGTTGAATTTCTCTCTCATTATTTAGCATTTTTTTAATCAATATCATTTCTCTCAGTTTGAACCACCTTCAACTTATTTTATATTTGTTCAGTTCCTTCTATCATTGCTTGACTGAAGATGAAGAAAACTCTTGATAAGAGTGTTCCCATTGCTTTGGTTGACTCAGTTCCACATCCATATATCTTGTCCTTATTCATTATAGTAACTTGACACTAAAGTTGTAATTCACCAGGTGGAGACACCTCTATAATAGATGTTTATTAAAAGATTTTTGTTTATGCATGAGTAAACTGTTTCTACAAAAATTGAAACAAAATATGATAATTAACTATATTAAAGAATATTAAATAGACTACTCTTTTAAAATTTTAACATATTATGAAAATTTTTGATCCACCCATGTTTGTCTTTTTTTTTCCCCTCTCGTGTGTGTATCACAATACAATTTTGAAAAGAATTTTTTCATTTAACTTTGTCTAAGATGAAGAAAAATAAAAATTTAAAAGTGATGGTATCCAATCAAAATGCAGACAAATTTGTTAGGGTGAAGCTTAAATAATAAGGAACATTAAATCATACCCATCAAACCCACATATTTACTTTTGAGTTTTAGAGTTGTGGGAAAATTTTGTTTCATTGATAACTACATAATACATATTGTTTCCTGTGTTAAAAATCTTCATGGCATATTTAAAATCACATAATTGTGATACTTGAATGATTAAATTAACATAATTAAAATATGCACTTAGTATAATTAAGTCTTAGAAAAGTATATTTTTTTTATGTATGGACATACTGTACTTTAAAATATTTGATTTATTTAATATATACAAACATGATCACTTCATTGATTCATTTTTTTAATTCTTCATTTTTATTATTTCAAAATTAGAAATAAAAACCATTTCTCTGTCCTCAAATAAATTAACACTATTTTGAAATATTTATATTTTCTATAATTTATTAATAAACTAATAATTTCTATAATCTGAAAAAAATATTTTTGTAAATCGACTCAGTTTAACGTAACTATATAAATATTTTCCTATTGAAAATATTTGTAAAAATAAAATCAGTCCATTAATAATTTTTTGTATATAGTTTCTAAATAACAGAATCAATCAAATAATAAATTAATTCAAATCATTCAATAAAATAATTAAAGTTAAAAGAGTAATTAATTGATTATAGTAAAATATTTTAAAATGAACATTATCTTCTGTGTGTATACACACACCGACATTTTTTTTTTAAATATCAATAATTTTTCATAAATAATCAAATTAGGAAGTTAAATAATTTAAAAACTGTTTACCTCAATTGATTGATTAAAACATATTCAAATTATTATACATGTTACGTTATTTTAAAATGTAAAATAGTTCTATATTAATGATTTATATTTGATACAATTATTTTAATTATTTCAATATAATTTGATGTATTCTCTTTTATATATATATATATATATATATTAATTATGCAAACAAAATTGAATTGAACATCCATTAAAAACAATCCCATCTTCTAAATAGAATCTTTTCCAATGAAATTTGGATTCATGTATAATGTAACAGAAGAATAAGCTATAACAGATTCAAGTATATATCTATTATATATAGAAAATTTAAAAGAATAAAAGGTCAAATTACCACACTTGAGAACGATTTTTTTTTTCTATTGAGAATATATCTTTTTAATTTGACACCTTTATTTGAAATGAATAAAATGTTGGATTGATAAATCTGTTTTTTTTCCTGAAATTTTCATGGAAAATGTTGTTAAAAAAACTGCTGGCCTTTTAACTCTTTTGCTAATCATTATTATACCAAGGAAAAACAAACATGCTTTGTTTTTTATACACAGGATTGACACTAACTATGGTTTTGACCAAACAAAGACCATGATTCAGAAAACTGCTAAAGATAAAAAGACCAAAACAGCCTTCTTGTTTATAACAAACATTTTGTATTGCAGTTTTTGTTTGCCGAATTCACTAACTTTGATTTTGACCCAACGCATACCCTGGTTGAAAAAACTCCAAAAGAAGGAAAAGACCAAAAGGTCCTTCAATATCAAAGCAGCAATAGCCGCCATCCACCTAATAAACTCCATGGAAGCACAAAAGTTGGTTTCCAGTGGGTCCCACTCCATGTTGGGTTAACCACTTTTCACCGTAGATCAAGCCATCACAGACGTGTTTTGCACAGGCTGTGATCCACTGCAGTGACGGTCTACCATACCACGCGGTTACTTACGTACACGGAACGTCCTCCAGAAGCTACCGACAAAGCCGACCAAGCACCACGTCACCGCCCAATTATCTCCCCAGGTTCTGTCACGTTGCCACGTGTCTTTTTCTCTAACGGCTAGTTTTTTCTCTCCCTCTCTTTGTTTTTTTAACCGCCATGTTGTAGAGATAGAGAGAGAAAAAAAGTAACTCCCGATACTTCCCTCGAAGTTTCGCGTAATTTTCTCACGCGGTGTTTACTGTTAAATATTAAATACCTATTAATAACCAAAAAAAAAAAACCTTTTAAATTTTAGCTTTATATATAAAGCAGTTCATTAAACCCCCATTTGTTCCCAAATTCTTAAACAGCTGGGGTAGTTGAGTTTGATCACCAAGTTCAATTTGAGTCTCTGCTTTACCTGTTTTGCATCACAACAGAAAATAGAAACTCTCCTGCAAACACTTGGTGAGTTATCTCTCATTTTTCTATTATCTTCTGGGAACTGTTCTGTTCTGGTATCCTTTTCAGTTTCCCGCAAGATTTCATTTTTTTTAAAAAAAATTGAACTATATGCGTGAGCTTTCTGAAAAAATTAATTATTTGTTTGCTTGGGTTTTACAGATTAGAAGAAAAGGTTGTATCGGTTAAGTTTTGGGGAATTTGAATATGGCTTTAGGGTTTGAGGGTTATAGCTACACAACTGCCCTTGGAAGGAAGAGGGTCGTGTCATTACATAATGGGGAAGTTTTGTCTCCGTTGAAGAGAACACGCAGCGAGAAAATCACTTTAGATTCTGAAAGGTCTCCCCTTCAGGCCCTTCCTCTCGAGATTCTGGTGAGTATTGCCATTTTCAGTTTTGGGTTTTTTTCCTTTCTGAATTTTCATGTCTGACTCTGCAATGGGTGTTCTGAAAGTTGGTTTTTCTGTTATTTTCTGGATTAATTGTAGGTGAAGGTGTTGTGTGGTGTGGATCATGAGGATTTGGAGCAACTTGTTCGTGTCTCAAAAACTATTAGAGAAGCTGTAAGTTTTGGAGTAATATTATTCAATGTGATTCATTTGTGTTTCAAATTCTATCTTTTGTTCTAATTTCTGAAGGGTTGGGTTTTGCTTTTGCAGACTGAGATTGCTAGGAAGGTGAATTTTGAGTACAGCACTCCAAAGAAGAGAACTTTTCCTATTTCTATTCCATTCGGTGTAGATGGTGCTAGTGAATTTCAGGAAATTGAAGCTCCTAATGCTCCATTGAGGAGACCCAAGTCAAAGTTTATTGGTAAGAATCTGAGTAGCATCACAATGGCTTTGTTTGCTTCACCAAACGAAGAAGATCAGTGAGTGGGCCAAGGGAAAGTAGCAACTGATGAGAGGACCAGAGAGTTTCTCTTGCTTCGGATAGTTTTGTTAATAGATTGTAGTTGTTACGTGTATATTAGTAAGTAAATTCGAGAGGGGACTTGATACATACTTAGAAGACCTCACTATCTGATTTTACACGTTTAGAAACAGTCTACACAAGTCATATCTTCAAATCCTTCATTGAAGATTGCTTTGGCTTGTTTGCAATCTTTATGTACATGCACAGGCTAGTGGAAAGTGGTAGAGATTCTAGTCATTGTTTGGAGGGAAATCCTAGGTCCTTCTGTATGATAAATTTAACTGTTCTCACAATTTGCTTTTCTAATAAAATGAGTAAAGTTTCTACTTTTTATGATTTTGATTGAATGTGTTGTTTTATTCATTCTGCTTCGACGGTTTTTCATATAATAAATATTCACAAACTAAATGTGGGGTATATTTCTCTTTTTGACAGAGCAATGGTTATTAGTAGTATCCAATAGTTATCATAAAGTGGGGGAAGCAATTAGACATATCAACATCCATCATGGTCCACCAAAATTAGAGGGAATTTCATTTGAGATACTTACTGAACAACTGTTGTTCTAAAAGCCACACAACTTAGGTGTCCTTATCAGAAACAATGAAATACTTTCATTTTTTTTCCAATACTGAACCTGAATAGTCTGTGTAAAACTTTTCTAGCACTCAAAAACAACGAAAGAGAAACTGAGACTTCTTTTGTTTACCACCAGATGATGTCAGAAACTTGTAAATTAACTATTTGACGATCGTAGCTTCCCATTATCTAAGCAAATTGAAAACTTAGTGGTTAAGCATGCTAGGAGAAACTTCTACATGAATCATATTCTGTTTAAGAATATGTTTCTCCCACTTTAGTTTTTCGGATAAATTCAATTATTCTGCGAAATAGTAACAGATTTTATTTTCTGGTATTCCGAATGTTAGTAAGCTGTTTATTTGTTTATAAACTTCAAGGTCTAATTTCCTTGAGAATAAAGTTGAATGGTGCAAGCAATTTTCTATTAGTTTTCAAAAGGAAGGAGGGAAATAATTTTTTTGGTTCAAGACACCATTTCACAGTTGAAGGACAGTCAAATTGGTTAAAAGCCAAGCAATTCTTAACGTGTCTGGTAAAATTGGTATCTCGTATGGTAATCATGTGAAGAAATTGTTACCTAGGCATACCCACACACAGAGTAATGAAACTTTGATAATTTTTTATATAATTTACCTCAATTGATGCCTCTACATGTTTTTCTGTCTACTCTCAAACTATTTAAGATTAGACTATCATTTTTTACAATGGAGGTTACTCCAATTTTTTCTTTAATTATTGTCCTTTTAATCCTATTTTGTCTGGTGTACCTACTTCTTCATCGGAGCATTCTTATTTTTTGTGAATTTGAGCTTACTGCCAAAACATACACTCAATTCTATTAGTGCTGCATGTTTTATAATTGTGTCTTAATATTTTCTCCAAGTTTGAGTGATATTTACTTTCTTATCAAATTAAAAGTTAGAGTTTAAGCATTTCTTCCTTTGATTCCCCATACTTGGACCCTTCTAATTCAGATTAACAATTTCAACAATTGAATATGGAGGATTTGCATAATAGTAATAAACAAAAGATTCAAAACAACACAGAGATTCTATAATGGATACCTCGGGTTGAGGCTTCTATTCAAGTGCTTGATTTTATACTCTTGGTAAATAATCACATTTATTCCTCTACTAATTTTATTAGCGATTAATGGTTATAAATAAACATAAATAAATTAATCCAATAGTTGATTTACATTAATGAAGAATTTAAGTTTGATTATTCAATAATGTTAGCCCAAGTTTGTGTACTAGTTTAGTCATCTTTCATGAGAACTAGTTAATCGCTCGACCAACAAAGAATGATCAAATTCTTAACATGAAATTAGAAAATAAAACAAAATCAAACTAAGATAACAATAAAAGATAAAAAATAAGGTTAAATAATATTGATAGAAAAATGGTCAAATTTGTAACATGAAATTACTTAATAGAACGAACCAAAGTATTGGAATGGAGGTCAAATTTCTAACATGAAAATTAGACAATAAAATTAAACCAAATAAATAATAATAATAATAATAATAATAATAATAATAATAATAATAATAATAAAATGAGATTTGATTAATTAAGTATAACTTTGAGTTGATTAATTTGGAAGGAGATGAAAATATTATCATTATTATTAATATTAAAATTGGAATTGATTAACTAAGTATAATTTTGTTAAGTTTTCGAGTTGATTAATTTGGAAGGACGTGTTACGTTGAATTGGTGTGGAAGTTGGATAAATGATAATTTAGTTAATTTATGATAGAAACTGATAAAAAAATTTAAACTACATGTTTAACTGTAGATTGTAGTTTTTTTTTTATGGAATTACTGAGATTATTTGTTAAATTTTGATATGAAATTATGGTTTTGATACAATTCTGACAAGATTACGAAACATGTTAAAATATGTGAAATTGGATTATTATTTTACATTTTTCGAAAATTATGTTTTAAGTATTTTTTTTGCTGAAGCAAAAAAAGGTTGAGATAAATATTTTATTTATGATTTTTGTTTACGTAATGATAGGTGCTCAAGTAACAATGGTTTATGTTGTGAAGTTTTTCTTATCTTAATTACATTTTTGTTAAAATAATTTTCTTTTATCTTTATTTTAAATTGATTTTCACTAAAATGACTCTCATAAGATAAATTGAAGTGTTTTAAATTTTATAATTGTTAGGTATATGCGGTGAATTGAAGAGTGGGATTGTATGAAGAAATAGTTAATAAAGGAGGTATTAATGAGATGTTGAAATATAATGTAGGTATTAAGTTAGGTGATTTGATGATATATTTATATTATAGTGATACACTAATATAGATAGATAAATATATTATGTAGTGAAGAGTTAATAGATATTTTGTATACTAAGTTGACTAGGTTGAGAATGATAGTCAACATATTCAAGTAGAAGTGTATAACTCTTTTTGTCCTAAGAGGGTCTTGGATAAAATATATACTAGAATTAATTAGATGTCCAAATAAACTAAGTTGATAACAAGTGTTAATATATAAATTTGAATTTAATACTATCCTTTCTAAATGAGTGAGTTCTCATGTTACATAAATATTTGATCTGATAATTTAAAATTACTAATTAATGAAAAATAATCTCAATTTAAAAATATCTAAAATATTCTTAGAAATTTTAGAAAAATATAAAATTTAAAATAATTCAAATTGTAATTTGAATGTAATTATTTACTCCCACCAAACACTAATTGAAATAATGCATTACTAACGTTTTTAAAAATTTGAAAATTTTACTAAAGTGTTTATGATTATTTTAATTAATTCCAATTAATAAATTTAAAATTTCTAATTTAAATCTATCTACTTCTTGTTTCAAGAAAACAATTATAAAATATTTTTACTAGTTTAGAAATTTCATGAAAATGCGTGCATGAGTTAGACGAATTTAATCATATACATATAATTTATTAATTTATTTATCAGAACAATATTTGCAATACTTTTTATTTAAACACAATAAATATGTGGAAATAAATAAGTGAATCATATCATGATATAGTCATAGTACATAACTATAATGGATTGATATAATCATAATATAAGTACAGAAAAATCAGCCACCGAATTAGTAAAAGAAATGTATTCATAACTTTGCGTATTAATTAGAAAATAATATATTTTAATTTTTTTATTACTATTTAATTGCAATCAATACAAGTACCAACTAATTTTGGTCCTTTCAACCTATATTTTTTATTTTTTTTATTGTCATTTATTTGAAATCACTAACAACTACACATATATATACTTTAACTTTTAACTCATTCATAAATTTAATAAAATAACAATTTATATATATATTCTTCCATGACCTAGAAGAGCTCATATAAACTAATTCTTACATCCATTTATATCAAATATAAAAATTATTCAAATTACATATTTAATAACTTTTTATAAGATGTAAATTTAATCAATCTAATTTATATTTTTATTAATTAGATTGCGTGTACAAAATTTCATACATTTTCAAAATTAATTGTTTAAATTATTGCTAAATTTAATTTTAATGACTAATATAATATTAAAAATATATGACCATTTATTCTTACACCCAATCACAGATTTCCCCATTGCAACTGTTCTGGATGAGTCTCATGTGCAAGACAGTATTGTATATGCCAAGATTAACGGACTTCAGATTAGGATGCGAAGTGGTGGCCATGACTGTGAAACCCTTTGATATGTATGTCGGAAATTTCACAAGAGATTTCCTAATATATAATTAAAAATAAATTTTATTTAAAAATAAATTTTATAAAATTGAATTAAATTTAAAATATATTTTTTAATAGATATCAAAATCATTTAAAATAAAAATTTATTGAATCAATGGTACGTTCGTTATCCGAATAGCTATCAAACTACATATAAATAAATAATCTCATATACAAATTAAAGTCTCACAAAATAGCTATCCGATTACGCGTAAATAAATAGTCTCATGTACGAATTAAAGTCTCACTTGACTGAAAGTTATTGGGATCAGTTTTGAGATATAAGAGGAGGAGGTAAGGGTAGTTTTGATGTCATTCTTTCATGGAAGATCAAGTTGGTTTCTGTGACCTCAAAATTGGGTGTTTTGAAAGTGAAAGAAGAATCTTGGAAGATGGTGCAAGGGACCTTGTTTAAAAATGGCAATTGGTTGCTACAAAAATGGAAGATGGGGTCGAGGCAGCAAGTGCTTACTTCAATATATCATAATCTTTCTATGAATTTATGAGCAGAGGAAACCTCCCCTTTTCCCCAAAAATTGTAACTTCACATGCAGAAACTACTTGATAACCCAATTCCAATTTTTCAATAAATACAAATACATGGCAATAAGTTGTGTGTATAGAAAGAATACCATAATGTTTTTTAATTAAAAAATTAGTTATTAAATGATTTTATGTGTATATTAATGTCATGGTAGAAAATGATACCTGAAGTATTAATCTCCATAAATTCTAATTTAATTAAGCATTTTTTTTTCATAATAATGTATATTTAATTTATTATGTTATTCACGCTTAAAATAAAAATAATCTAATAATTATGTTAGGTAAGGAATTAAGGTTATTTTAATTTATTTTGTATTTAAAACACTTACTTTGACTAATTAATCATATTTTATAAATATTTATTTATTTATTTATATCTGATCATTCATTTTTTTTCCATTTATGGCTATTTACATTTAACTTTTAGCATTTATCTTATTGTTATTTTCGTTTCAATTATTTAATTTAACCAGAACTAGCCTATCTAATTACTTGTATTTCCTCTTGAAACAAATATATATCAAGATCAGTATTTCCAATTTAAAATACATTTAGTAACAATTAAATATACTTCACTTGCACTAAAAGAACATGTTAATATTCACGATTTTTTGTTATTTATAATGTCATTATTTATGATGTCATTATGTACTAATAGCCTTTTATAACGTCTAATTTATCTAATTTAATATATTATATAAATGATGATTTTAAATTTATAAATAGCATTGTTTTAATTTTGTCAATTCAAAAAATGTTTTAATTTTCCAATTAATAAAACGTTTTGATTTTGCCAATTAAATATCACATTAATAAGGAGGCATTCATATGCTATTATGACGATCATATCACGTTTCTAATTGACATTATATAATAAATTATGAAAATAATACGGTATACTTAACTGTCATAATTTAAAAATTAAATATTCTACATTAATTAACCAGCTAATGTACTAATTTCATAGTTTTTAAAAAGTGTATTTTACAAGAAAATTAAAAATATAATAATAAATTATAACAATTATAATTTAACTTTGTGGATAATTAATCAGCAATATTAATTAATTGTTTAGTTTAAGTAAAAAAAAAATCCTAAATACTTCTATAAAAATGTACATAATTTAAAAAAATAAAAATTTCAAAAAGTAATAAATACATAATACATAATATAAAGACTTCCTTTTACTTTTTGTGAAAATATCTTAATCAAAATTATATGAGTTATTTATGTGAAATTACAATACCTAATTTTTGTAATGGATCCTGATAAGTAATATGACCTTGGGACCATAATACTATCATAGATATTCCACACCACAAACCTATAAAAGAATCACAATAGGTACCGACATGCACAACCAAATTAGGTCAAAACATCATATAGATACTCATACAAATATGAAATATTATGTATATTATTCAATCACATAAATAACATGTATCTCATTGTCATCATCGTCAATCTCTCCCTCTCTCTCTCTCTCTCATACACACACATCAAACAATACATACATGTAACAACAAATCTACCATCAAGTGAACATTGCTTAACTTAATCCCTTCTTGCTTGAGTGACCATGCTTCCTCTAATAAATGAACACTTCCTCACTTGAGCAATCTTACACCGGTGATAACCAATATAAAAGAGAGAAAATTGATCCAATCTTTCTCTTTCTTGGGCGTCTTTTTTGTTGACAACCATCATTTCTCTTGTATTGCTCAAGTGTCACATCAAACACTTTAGTGATGAGACTTGTTGTATAATACAACAAATTTCAAAAATACTAAGCACCACATCTTCTTTAATGTTTGAGCACCCACACAGTCGCTTGAATCTTGAGTGTTACATGAAAAAGAGAATTGCATTAACATCTATTATACTTAAGCCTCAAGATAAAGCTTAAGCGATATTGAGCAATCCATACAATCATCACTAACTGCTTGAGCGACATTGATCAATGCATATCACTTGAGTGTAGATAGTGACAACCTGTATGTGCCCAAAACCATAGAATTGTATGTGCCCAAAACCATAGAATTTTATGTGTACCATACTTGCAATACCAACACTACCAATTTATACATCATTTAATTATCTATAACACCTATTATACTCATAATCATAATGATTATTTTCAATTCCCCAACAATTTCAAATAAGTGTATATAATCATAATCTGAAAACCTTATTACTTCAACAAAAATACATTTCATCAATATGATTCAATAAAATAAATTTGTATATTTAACTAACTCCCCTTACGTGATGGTAACATGCCTATTAGTAAAATTGTTCATGTTCACCTTTAGAAGTCCAAATTGTGCTATTGTTGTTAGAAAAAAAATGAGACTAAGTTCAACCAAATAACTAGAGTCCATTATCTTTATATGTTTAATACAAATACTCAACACATGTAAAAAAATATACAAGACAATAAATAATATAAGATCAACTCCTAAATACAGTCAAGAGGACATCTCCTACCTTTGGATCACACAAAGAGGAAGCCAATTGAGACAACTTTTGAACAAAGAAGAGGAAACAAGCTAGAAATACTCCAACAATTAAAAAAATAAAATAAAATAAAGATGTTACTAGAAATACAACAAAAGCAACGCAAGAGTAATTGAACAACACTACACAACCTTTTTGAAGAATTCTTGAAAAATCTTGAATGCACTCTTTTAGAAAATGAAAACAACTTAAATTTATCTCTATAAACATTTGCGATTTCGATTATTTTCTTAGACTAGTTAAAAACACAATTTTCTATTATCTATTTTAATAAAGCATATAATTGATTATCCTGTTCTAAAACATATAAGGAACATACTTTCAACAACTAGGGCTTGTTTTCTTATTAATCATCGCCAAAACAACTACTTTCAACACACTTTTTATTGTTTTGTTTTATATTTAACAAGTATTGTACTTGATATATAATTTAAGTGTTCATTGTGGGATCGATATTTGTTCTCTCAATTGGATTACAATTCACTCAATGACCTCTCAATCATGCACACTAGGGCTTGTTTGGGCGAGTAAAACATAAAAATGTCCAACATTAGTGGTGCTATCTCGCCTCAAGCGAGAATATACTCACTTGAGTGAGATCCAGTGGTGGCATCTTGGCTTTTTGTGAATTTGGACAGCTTTGATGAGGGAAAATTTGATCAAGTAGAAATGTTGAGGAGGACGGGGGGATGGGGGGTTGTTATGTGGCTGTTACATTATTGAGTAAAGATGGGTGAAATGGGTAGTATATAGTGGGTAGTAAATAAAGAAAATGACTCATAAACGTAGTGTTAAGGTTTTAGGTTGAAGGTGATACTAATATCTTTTATATATGGATTGACTAATGACTCAAAACTCATTGAATTCACGTCTCTTGGATTAGGTATTGACTATCTTCTATACATTCACTCGAGGAACACAACATTAATAATTATAGTTTTATTATGAGAAGATTAAAAAAAAATTCTTATACTTTTTCAAGAAATATAATTTATTTCACACTTCAATTGAGATAGTTAGTAATTATTTATTTACATATAAAATACATTTTTATGAAATTATTTAAAATAAATAACAAAATTACTTTCATATATAATTTTGTCCAAACTCTTTCAAAAATTACATTAGTTATACAACTATACCATTTAAAATATGACAACCTTAGAAAAATATTCATAATTTAAATTCTTACAAAAAGGTCTGGTTGGACTTCATATATGTATATTTATTACTCTATTTTTTCATTCAATGTAATTTAATTAGCTGATAATATAATATTGACTTTGTATGAACAAAATAATAAATTTGGTAACGACAACTGAAAAATTAACATGATCAACTTTAACGTAAAAGAAACATTCATTGATATTACTCATAAAAGTATTATTGAGTCAATAACATCTTAATCACATATAAGTTAATGTGCTATTAATTGGACTTTAGTTGTGATATTTAAATTGAAGTTGAGTCGAGATATTTAAATTGAAAACAAGTTAAGTAAAAATATAAATAAAAGAGACGTATATTTAAAAGAGTAGAAAATATGAAGCTTTCAAAATATTTACTTTTTTTATTGTTTAATTTTAAATAATCAAATTCTTTTCACCAATTTTTAGAATTGTAATTTCTTTTAAAATTATATGTCTAAACAACATATTTTATAATAAAATATTTAAGATTTTAGGTTGAAGGTCTCTTACATATGACTACAAGAAAAACATGAAATAGAAACCAACTTTAGAGACAAAAAATAATTAGTTGTTATAGTAATTAATTTATGTTATTGTTAAATGGTTTCTAAATTGGTATCTAATTACCTACCAACGTTTTAACTACCAATTATTTAGTTTTTAAATTTGGTAGCAAAAACCTTGGTTGTTAATTAGATACCAATTTAAAAACCATTTAACAATAATAGTAATTTAGAAACCAAAATTTTTTTTAGTCCTTAAAATGGTTTTTAATTTAGTCACTATAGCAACTAATTATTTTTGGTCTCTAAAAATTGGTTTCTATTTCATGATTTATTTGTAGTGTATGGATTATGACTCAAAAAAAATTGAATTCGCATGTCTTAGGTCAGGTGTCGACTTGATGGAAAATTCAACACAATAACAATAATATCTCAACAAGAGCAATAAACAGCGGGTAATAATTTTCCCAACTTGCAAGAATCTTTGATGAGCAATAACAAATAATGGCAGCAACACAAAATACAGTTCAAGAAGACACACAATTTTTAAAGTGGAAAACCTTCTCAATATGAAAAGTAAAAAACCCTAAAGGTTAATATTGGATTGGGCCTCCACATAGAAAGTGAGTCCAACCCAACACTACTCTCTTCCGTACATTCATTTGAAAAACACAACATTAACAATTATAGTTTTATGAGAGAATTACAACAAATTATTATTTTTTCCAAAAAATATAGTTTATTTCACACTTATATTGAGATTTATAGTAATTATTTGTTAACGTATAAAATATATTTGTGAAATTATTTAGAATAAATTACAAAATTACTTTTAAAGATAATTTTTGTCTAAACTCTTTAAAAACTTGCATTGTTATACAACTATACCATTTAAAGTATGACAAGCTTGGAGAAATATTCATAATTTAAATTCTTACAAAAAGTCTTGTTGGACTTTCCATATTTGGAAAAAAGGATTATAATAATTTTTACAAATATTCAAGTATTCATACACCAAATGAAATAAAAAAAAGTATAAATGTAAAGTTAAGAGAAAAATTTAGCATATATGGTTTATTTATTATTCCTTTTGTTTTTTCATTAAACGTAATTTAATATTTCTATGCAAGATGAAATCTTCTATATTTCTTTAAGAATATTTACTTAATTATTTATTTTAAACAATTAAATTTTGGAAATTTTTTTGTTGAAATCCAAAAAGCAAGATACATACGATTGACAAACCATTATAATATAATACTATTTTACATTAAAAAATAAATTATATATAATTAAAATTTTAATTTATTTGTTTGTCAAGTGCATGTTTATTATTGTGTATGGTGTCAACATATCAGTCAGCTCAAATATTTGTTTGAATTTTTGGCTCTTAAAAAAATTCCATTGGGTTTCATTAATAAAGGGATAGAACTTCGTGGTTCTAATTAACAGGGAAACAAAAAACATTGAGCTTTCATTTCTATCCCATCTAATTTTACGTTAAAAAGAGATTAGTGCTTGATGTGAGAAAAGCTTTTTTGGTGAATGGGTTATTTTTGTTATGAGTCCTAACCATATAGCTAGTTTCCATTATTGGTATTTTGGGACCTTAAATTTTGGAGATCCTCACATCACATTGGTAACAGAGATCACATAATCATAATCATTATATATTGAGTCTAAGGCTAACTGAAGAAGCCACATTAGTATCCATGAAAATAATGGGGTTGTTCTCTCTTTTCATATCATCTCTAATGATAATGTTGTCTGTTTCTCAAGGAAAATCAGAGTATCAGTCCCCAAATATCAAACAATTTCTGGTTTGTCTCTCGAATGATTCAAACGCTAAAATACCTCAAGCTATATACACCCCAGAAAACGCCTCATACACCTCTGTCTTAAACTTGCACATTATCAACAAACGATACAAGACACAAAGCACGCCAAAACCTCTTGCCATCATAACTGCCCAAAGTGAGAATGATGTTCAGACAACAGTTACATGCGCCAAAGCAAACAACATTCAAATCAGAATCCGAAGTGGTGGTCATGACTATGAGGGTCTTTCATATGTCTCAAATGTGTCATATGTCATTCTTGACATGTTTCCTCTCCAATCGGTTGATGTGGACATAAAGAGTGGCACTGCATGGGTTCAGGCTGGAGCCACGGTTGGTCAACTTTATTACCAAATAGCAAAGAAAAGCAATGTGCATGCCTTCCCATCAGGGGTGTGTTTCACTATGGGCACTGGTGGCCACTTTTCTGGTGGTGGTTATGGAAATTTGATGAGAAAATATGGTCTTTCTGTTGATAACATCCTTGATGCCAAATTGGTCAATGCCAATGGTGTTGTCCAAGATAGGAAGTCAATGGGGGAAGATCTCTTTTGGGCCATAAGAGGAGGTGGTGGGGCCAGTTTTGGTGTCATTGTTGCATGGCGGATCCAATTGGTCTCTGTACCCCCACAAGTGACTGTGTTCAATGTGAAAAAATCTGTGAAAGAAGATGCAACTGATGTTGCTTACAAATGGCAACTAGTTGCACCAAAACTAGACAAAGATCTTTTCATAAGAGTGCAACCTAATGTAGTGAATGGAACAGTAATAGTCTCTTTCATTGGCCAATTTTTAGGTTCAATTGAAAGGCTTGTTCCTTTGGTGAAGGAGGCCTTCCCTGAATTAGGTTTGAAACAAAGTGATTGCGAAGAAATGCCTTGGGTGAATTCCACCATTTTTTGGTCTAATCTTCCAAATGATACCTCTATTGAAACTTTGCTACCAACTTCTAAAGAGCCAACTGCAATGTACTTTAAGAGCAAGTCAGATTATGTGAAAACCCCCATCCCAAAAACGGCCTTGAAAGACATGTGGGATTTGATGACTAAATATAATAACATTTGGATGCAGTGGAACCCTTATGGAGGGAGAATGGAGGAAATTTCACCATCTGCAACCCCTTTTGTTCACAGGAAAGGGAACTTGTTCCTGATCCAGTACTACGTGTCCTGGACTGAAGATGGTGTTGAAGCCAATGATCGTTACATGAACTATTCAAGGTCGTTTCATGAGTTTATGACCCCTTTTGTTTCAAAGTCTCCAAGGGAAGCATATATGAATTATAGGGATATTGATGTTGGTGGCAAACTTCCAAGTAATTCAAAAAGCTTGAAAGAGGCTAGCATATATGGAACCAAGTTCTTCAAGGAAAACTTTGATAGATTAGTGCGTGTGAAGACGAGGGTTGATCCTTCCAATTTCTTTACCTATGAACAAAGTATACCACCTGCATGCAATTTATGAATTATAGGATATTGATGTTGGTGACAAACAGCCAAGTAATTCAAGAAGCTTGAAAAAGGCTAGCATATATGGAACTAAGTTCTTCAAGAAAAACTTTGATAGATTAGTGCGTGTGAAGATGAGGGTTGATCCTTCCAATTTCTTTACCTATGAACAAAGTATATCACCTACATGTAATTACTTTTAAAATTAGTATCATTTCTGAATTTCATTTATTAGTAAGATCAAATTATTTGGACATGTTTTTTTATACTTGTGCTATTTTTATTTTTTGAGTCATACTTCGTTAGTTTTTTTTTATAAAAAAAATTGGTTTAAATTTATTTTTTATCCTTATAGTTTTATGTCTTTATAAAATTTTAGTTATAAATTTTATGTCAAAATTTTCAAAATTAAGTCATTTTGGTTTACCATGTCATTTAATTAGTACTAAAAATATAATACACGTTTGGAGGTCATTATAGCTACAAACTTAAATATTAATCTGATAAATGTATTACCATTTAACCAACATTATTTTATGTTAGAAAATTGAAAAACCAAAAATCTACAATTAAAATTTTATAGAATCAAACAGAAGTGAATTTTAAGTTTTTTATTTATTTTTATTTGTCATAACAGCAATTCTATTTCTAAAAAAATAAAGAAAATTGAAGTAAAGCCTGGATTTAAGTTTTTACGTTGATAGATAGTGATTTTTAAGTACCCAGATTTTGTTAGACAAGACAAAAATCATTTAGGTGATTTTTTACATCTCGAGGATTAGTCTGATAGTTTTAGTAAACTCATTTACATGAGAAAATAATAAACAAGACTTTCTAAATATACACATTTTAATTTAATATGTAAATATATAATTTTCAAAAGTACCAAAAACTATAATTTAACATAATATAAGTAAAATTAGTTAATAAAAATTTTAATATTTTAAAATACAGTATTCCCATCAAACAAAGATTATTTTCTCTCGAAGATTAGATAGATACTATAATCAAACTTCAGTCAAAATATTTTGTTTCGTATTAAGTTTATAGGTAGGTATAAGTAATTAAGAAACTTTATCGAGAGAGATTATATTATTTTTTCCATCTCAAAAGAGATTAGTTTTAAATCAGAAACCTATTTTAGTACAAAAAGAAAACTATTTAATAACTTATTCAACTTGTTCATTTTTAAATGTATTTTTATTTTTATTTTAAGAATAAATAATAGTACATTATATTTATAGTAACATTGATAACAAACTTTTATGTATAATAAGTTATTTTGGTAAAAATCATTTTTAAAGTTGTATAAAATCTAATTTATAATCAATTGAAAACATAAGCCTATTAAACTCTTTATTTATGTTAGGTTACATTTTTATATTCATTTTCTTTTAAATAACAATAAGTTGAGTTTAATATGTTTTATTGTGAGCTCTCTCTTTAATATAACTTCCTTATAAGGATGGAAATACTAGGATCACAATACTTGGGTTAAATTTGAATTTGTTGACTCGTCATTAGGATCATTAAAAGAAAATAAAATTATTAAATACTAATTAATTTTACACAAATATCATTAAAAAAAATCATTACATATCAACTAATTTTAGAGATAAAAAATAATTAGTTACTACATTAACTAACTTATATACTATTTTATAAACTAAAAGATATTGATATCTAAAATAGTTTTGATTGTTGATAAAAAAAATTCTAAATTTATTTTTAATTTGGTATTTAATATTAGTTATAAAAATTTTAGATGTAACTCCTCGATAAACATAAACACATAACCTCAGTACCTTTTTCTTATCTTTTCTTTTTCTCTCAATCTCTCCAATTCTCTCTCTTATCTTTTGATTTCTCAATCCAACTCTATTTTAGAATCTGATTGCACCATGTTGTAAATGAGAAGTTATTAAACATTTCTACCTGAACAAATTCTTAAACAGAGTAAGTTCAAATTTGCTCTAAAGATTCTTTATTCTATATTTTTTCTTAAGATTTAGTCATCAATTTTGGTGGGTTCAGTTGAGAAAAATAATCCTTTCAACTTATTCTACTATACATTGAATTTATGTTTTCTTTGGATAACAACAATTTCATCTTCAAGTTCATCTAGTCTTAATGGATCAATGACTTTACAACACATGGAAGAGAAGAATGAGCACAAAAGAGTTATGGTATGTCTAAATTTTTTTGGTAATATCCCACAAATAGCTACCGACAACAACTGTTACATCAAGATGTATGGACTGATGTTTGTTTGTGTATTAAGTATTGATGTCTATGTGGTAACAGAGATATCTGAGCTTCACTAATGATCTAAGTCACATAGACTAAGATATTAGGTGGTGAGAAGCTGATGGGGGAGTTCATGCACACCGTGACATATATGAGATGCACGAATTGGATTGGATTGAACTTACCCTGATCCTTTCTGTTGGATTCACTGGTAATCTATGGATCAGGTGTTAGTCTCTGGTAGGACTTACTTAATACGGATCTTCCGGAAAGCGTTGTTTGTTGAATACCTTTGATGTGTAAATCCATGTGAGATCTATGTGATTGTTTTATTGTTTGAATTTGAAGAAGATTGAATAATTGAGAAATTGATAATGTAATTTGGTTTTCTCTTTTGATTTAATTGGGTATATTATAAAATTTGGTTTTCTCTTTTCTCTAGCTTACCCTTGCTTTTCTTGGTGTGTTTGAACTGTGATGACTGTACTACGTACACGAGTAGAGGATCATACAAGTGTAGGGAGGTCTTGAAAGACTTTAGGATGTTTTAAACCTTATATTGTAAATATTTATATGTCTATGAGCCATAATCTTGTAATAAGAATTTTTTGAAATACTTCAAGTTTGTATGGAAACCGGTCGAACTTTTATATTGTAATAATTAGATGTATTTTCTAGGGTGTTACAATGTATATTCACTTTTAAATATATTTTAAATTTGATTTGTTTAAATATAATTTAATTTAATGGTTACAATTGCATTTAATAAAAAGTAAATAGTTAATATTAATAATATTGTTTCATTTTAAATTATATACATTAGCATAATTTTTTAATTTTATTCAAATATTAAATTATTATTTGAGATGTTATTAAAATAATACTATAAATTCATTACCAAAAAATAATTGACCAAATGATTTTTAGAACTTTAAAAATGTTATAAAAACAATATGCGATGAAAAACCATGTCCACTAAAAATGAGATGACATAAAACATTTTGACAGAAAAAAATTAATCTCTCACGAATGTAATGACCTAAAACCACAACCACATTTTCTTAAAAATTGGATACCCATCTAAATTAGCAATATCTTTATTATATTGCTGATTAGAAAAAACTTATTTTTAACCAACATATTATAGAAAATCTTACATTCATATTTATTTGTACCATGCGACATAAATTAATCAAAAAGGAAAAAGTTGGAAGGATTATAGCATGATGTAAGGAAGTATGCATATGATAGGCTGCTTATTTAAACATATAATGTGGTTTTACGTGCAGATCCTGTATTTTATATTGACTTTTTATTATTACGTATAATTATTTTTTTTCCTATATTAAGATTAATAATTTTATTTTTGACTTTTTGTATTGACTACTTTCAAGTTCTTCAAGAACGTGTCGAACGTTTAGAGTCAAATTCAGAAATGAGAAATTAAATTTTATTAAAATCTTTGTTGGAGGAATGTAGTGCAATCACTAGATCAAATTGATATTGATTTTTAATATAAAAGATAAAAGAATAATTATAACTTATTATTACTACAATATTGTTTGTTTATTAAATATATTTAAACATTTTTATTAATATTATACATATTAGAAGTATAAATTTAAAATTTATTTTATAATTCATTTTAATATATTTATCCACAAATCCGCAAGTCTTATGTGAATAAATTTTGGCAAATCAAATGCAAAAATGGTCAAAATGAACCAACTTTATCATTCCTAAAATTAATTATTATAATTTTATTTCATTATATTATGATATGTAAATTATTTTTTAAAATAGTACATATAATATCTCACTTGTTGTTACAATAGTTAAATTTATATACTCCATTCGTTTACTTAATATTGAATTTTTGTTTCTACTGTACACCCAATAATTTACATATAACTATTACAATACCGGTTCTACATATTTCTATACAAGCTTACCGTTTTTCAAAATATTCCTGATACGTGATTAGGACATATAAAAATACAAATATTTACAATATAAGTTTCAAAATCAACGCCTTAAAACTCTTATGATCCTCAGACACCTGTAAGATCATCTGCTCGTGTACGTAGTACAGTCATCGCAGTTCAAACACAGCAAGAAAAGCAAGGGTAAGCTAGTTTTTTTTTTTTCGATCAGCAATAAACAATGAATAAATATGAGTCACTTTAGGGGTGACCCAACCCTTATACAAAACACACGACCTTTAACCTTGTTCACAACACACACCCCGCCAACTCCTAAGAATTTAAATAAAATCGAAAAGAACCGCCAACAACCCTCACTCTTATACCCAAATAAGACATCAAAACATCATCTTCATACAGACCAAATGATCAACACACCAGTCAGAGAAGGAAAAGATAGCATCCTGCGACTTGGAAGTAACCCAAGCCCATGCCTTTAGTTTCACCAACGCGAATACTTCCAATACATCTATTACACCCCCTCTAAAAATTACTCTGTTTCTAAGTTTCCAGATTTCGTTGACGACCGCGATCCAAATCACTCCCCAAACCTCATTTACCGAAACAGACACGTTACTCAACCTAAACTGAGAGAAATTTTGCAGTGGAACATTATGAAACACACTTTAGTGAAAATAGAATTTTATAATATACGCAATTAAATCAAAAGAGAAAACCAAGTTACATGATCAATTTCTCAAATTATACAATCTTCTTCAAATCCCAACATTAAAACAATCACATAGATCTCACATGGATCTACACATCCAAGATATTTAACAAACATCGTCTTCCGGAAGACCCGTATTAAGTAAGTCCTACCAGAGACTAACACCTGATCCAAAGATTACCAGCGAATTCAACAGAAAGGATCAGGGTAAGTTCAATACAACCCAAGCCGTGCATCCATATGTCACGGTGTGCATGAACTCCTCCATCAGCTTCTCACCACCTGATATCTTAGTCTATGTGACTTAGATCATCAGTGAAGCTCGAAGATCTCTGTTACCACATAGGCATCAATACTTAATACACAACAAACATCTGTCCATACATTATCCCAAATGTATGAATTCAATTCCATACCATTCCGTCATACAATATCATTCAAAAATTGATCCACAATATTCAAAAGTCTATTTGACATGAAAAAAATAACACTTTAATACTAAATCATCAAAATATACTATTTTTACAAATTTAAATAATATACAAACAAACAACCCAATATATAAACACACAACATTCCTGCAAGAGAAAATTGAATATTGGGATCACGTTCCTTCTGCATTCAGATCTTCTATCCTAGGGTGTCATTAAAAATTAAATTTAGCTTCCCTTACCTCAATTGCTTGCTTTCCAAACAACTTTTAGAATTTTATTCCCCACCGTTTAGATAAGCTTCAAGATTTACGGGCCTAATGTAAATTATCCAAATAGAACAAAATTTCAGTATATAATAGAATAAGTTGAGAGGATTAAACTTCTCAACTAACCCCACCAAGATTGATGACTAAATCCTAAGGAAAAACAGAGAATAAAGGATATTTAGAGTAAAAATGAACTTACTCTGTTTGAAAATCTGATCGGATAAAAATGTTCCTGAATTCCTCAGCTACAGCGTGGTATGATCAGATTCTAAAATAGATGAAGATTGGGAGAGAAATTAAGAGAGAGGGAGAGAAAAGAATTGGAAAGAGAGAATGGAGATAAGGAAGAATAATGTGTACAGGGTTCTGTTTTTTAAAAAAAAAAACACGTTGTTACATCTATTCATTTGCAAAGTTTAATATATATATATATATATATATGAATTATATTATTACGTATCTTTCAATTTTTGAATAATTTAAACATGTATTTATTGTGTTTGATAAAAAAAAGGATAAAATATATTCTTAGGTATATCTTTTAATCTTTCAATAATTTATACATATATTTATTGTATTAAATAAAAAGGAAATGAGTAAAATAGAACATTGCATAATTATCTTTATGAAATTAATAAAAATTGTACAAAAAAAACTTTAGAAGAAATATAAAAATGCAACATAGTTTCCATTAAAATATATTTAAATACAAACATTAAACGTAGAATTAGATCTTATTTGAATTTTTCATATAAGTAAAAAAAACTTTTGCAAATTAATTTTTACATTTAATAAGAAATTATTAAATACATTAAATTTAATAAAATTCTAATTTAATAATTGATTCTACATAATACTATATATTTATATGCATAAATACAATTAAAGTAAACTAGTTTTTTGTTCAGCGACAATTAAAATAGACTCAACGGAATGTTAAATGTAGAATCAAACCTTTATTTTACATTTCAAATTAGAATTAATTATTGTTGTCCCTTTTTAACTTATATAATTAAATATATTAAAATAAATTTTTTACATTCAAATAAAATTATTAAATAAAACATTTTTAATTAAATAGATGCTAAATTTGTACGAGTATTAAAATTATTTTATTTTAAATATAAATATGTTGAAAGGTCACTTATTCCTATAAATAATATATATATATATATATATATATATATATATATATATAACAATGATGTGTCACTTTATTTTTATCCTATTTTTTTTATCAACAATAAAAAATGAATAAATGAGAATCATTTCAGGGTAGTCCAATCCTTATACAGAAAAACACCCTACCATACTCTCGCATAGAAACATCTACCAGATTGACAAAGGTACAACCAAAACAAACACAAGAACCAACTTCTTCATACAAGCCAAAGGGTTCAAAACCCATTTAGAGTACGTAAAGGAAGCACAACGAGACTTTGCATAAATTTAAGACCAAACTTTTTCTTATACCAATGCGAATACTTCAAGCACATCTGACACACCCCTATCGAAAAGGATAGAGATTCCATAATAAATATATTCTGTCTATTCATAATATATCTATAGTGAATAATATATCTATTTTTACATTCATTATCATATATTTTTAAAAAAAGAATACTAGTAATGCATAAATTTATATTTTTTTTTATAAAACTCATACGTATATATTTTTTTTTGGGTACAATAATAGTCTTTATTATATGAAAGATTATATATGTTTAGGCAAACTTCTTCTGTATTTCAAGAAAAAAGAGAGTAAGAAACTAATAATTTTTTTTATATAAATTAAAATTTACTTTATGTATATGTTATAGAATTTATTTCCTATAATTTTTTCAAAATTCTTATTTTTTAAATTTGTGTACAAATTAATTTTAATTTATAAAAAATCATTTTATTTTATTTTCTAGATATACTCGTAGATAAGGTTGTCAAAATCATGAACTTATTTGTAAGAATTTACTTTATTGGATAATTTTTATTAAATTTTTTTAACAATTTTATAGAGTTAAAAATTGAACACAACTCAAATTATAAAAATATTGGTCTTATTTGATTTGTATTTCAAACAATTAATTAAATAAATATTCCAAATATTATTTAGGGTGTATTTATTTTAAAATCTTTTAAATTCGATAAGAAATTTTATATTTTTTAAAATATTAAAAAATACAGTGAGTTTGGATTAATTTTATTTAAATTGTTTAAATTTCAAATTTTTTATTTAGTCAGATAATTCAAATGTATTGAATTTTAATTTTACTATATTTAGATAGAGTATTTTAATTATCATGAAATACAAAAATATCACGTATAAAAATATTAATTTATTAAATTTGATTGAAAAAAACTTTAAAAAATGTTAGCCGACATAATTATGACTAACATTAGTGGATATATATAATCCCAAAGAATGTCAACTGTAAAATAATTCTTACTAAACTTGACTAAAAAAGCTCTCACTTACTAATAGAACAAAAAATGGTTTCATTTGTGTTGATAAAAAAAAATATTGATTTTGATTATAAAAAAAAAACTTTAACTAACGTTATTAGCTGATAATATAATATTGACTTGTTTGAACAAAAGAATAACTTTGGTGATGACAACTGAAAAATTAACATGATCAACTTTAACGTGAAAGAAACATTCATTAATATTACTCATAAAAATAATATTATATTAAGTTAATAACACCTTAATGACTTATATGTGCTCTTGATTGGAATTTAATTGTGATATTTAAATTGAAGTTACATAGTCATATTTAAATTAAAAACAAACTAAGTAAAAATATGAAGAAAAGAGACATTTTTAAGAGAGTAGAAAATATGAAAATTTCAAAATATTTACTTTTTATTCTTTAATTTTAAAGAATCAAATTACTTTCACCAATTTTTAGAACTGTAATTTTTTTTTAAATTATATGTGTAAACAACATATTTTATAATAAAATATTTTAATTAGTTATAAAATAATTTTTTTGTAAGAATTTATTATCTAAATTCAAGGGGAAGGTAACTTTGTGGAATTTAAGTATGAAGTCTGAAGTCCGTATTTGTAACACTCTAGAAATATATTTAACTATTACAATACAAATCCTTCCTACAGACTTATATATAAGTTTTCGACACCTGTATGATCATTTGTTTGTGTACAAAGTACAATCATCGTAGTTCACAAAACAACAAGAAAAATAATCATAAGTTAATGAAAAAATGTTTCGTGACAAACTTAATTCATGCAAAAAGAACCATTCAGACTAATCATTTATAAACATTTATTTAAATTATGTCATATAAAATTTCAATATCAATTTCATCATTCATATATACCACACATGAATATATTTTCATTCACAATCATTGAATTTTATTTCAATCCACATTACTTTGATTTTGTTTTAATCACATTGACTACATGATAAGTATGCCCCTACCCGAGACTAACATCTAATCCATATATTAAGGATCAGGATAAGTTCAAACATCCAATACCGAGTGTCTACGGTGAGACCAAGTGTGTAGACCAAGTGTGTAGACCAAGTGTGTATGAACTCCCTCATCAACTTCTCACAACTTGATATTTTAGTCTATATGACTTAGATAATCAGTGAATCTAGATGATCTTTGTTAAACATAGGTTTTTCATACTTAATGTCATCAAACAACAACTTATACATTATCCAAAATGTATGACATCAATTTCATACAATTTTCATCATTCATATATAATACATATCATTCAATCACATAACATAAAAAATTATACCATTCAAGAACCTTTCCAACATCAAAACAATATTTAACTTCCAAACTATCAAAATCTAATATTTATACATGTTCACACAACGTAAAATCAAATAATTTTACACCGTTACAATATTGAGTAAAAATGTGTGAAGTGAGTAATATATAAAGAAAAAGACTCATAAACCTAATGTCTTAAGGTTTTAGGTTAAAAGTGATTTTAATATATTTTATATATGTATCGACTCATGACTCAAAACTCATTGAATTCACGTCTCTTAGATTAGGTACCGACTCTCTTCTATCACTACAAGAAAATCATCAAATAGAAACCAATTTTTAGAAACCAAAATAATTAGTTGCAATAGTAACTAAATTGGAGACCATTTTATAAACTAAAAAAAAAATTGATTTATAAATTAGTTTCTATTATTGTGAAATAGTTTCTAAATTGGTATCTAATTAGCTACCAAGGTTTTAACTACCAATTATTTAAATTCTAAATTTGATAGCAAAAAACTTAGTTGCTAATTAGATACAAATTTAGAAACCATTTAACAATAATAAAAAATAATTTAGAAACCAAAAATTTATTTAGTCCCTAAAATGATCTATAATTTAGTCACTCTAACAACTAATTATTTTTTGTCTCTAGAATTGGTTTCTATTTCATGATATTTTTGTAGTGTATACATTCACTCGAGGAACACAATATTAATAATTATAGTTTTATTATGAGAAGATTAAAACAAATTCGTATTTTTTCAAGAAATATAGTTTGTTTCACACGTGAGATTGTTATTAATTATTTGTTTATATATATAAAGTACATTTTTATGAAATTATTTAGAATAAATTACAAAATTACTTTCAGAGATAACTTTTTTGTATAAACTCTTTCAAAAATTACATTAGTTATACAACTATAGCATTTAAAATATGACAACCTTAGAAAAATATTCATAAGTTAAATTCTTACAAAAAGTCTTCTTGGACTTTTCATATTTGGAAAAGGATTAGGCTATTAATTATTCATACACCAAATGAATAAAGAAAAGTATAAATGTAAAGTTATGAATAAAAAAGAGTATAAATGTAAAGTTAAGAGAGAAATTTAGCATATATGGTATATTTATTACTCCTTTATTTTTTTCATTCAGTGTAATTTAATTAGCTGATAGTAGAATATTGACTTGTATGAACAAAATAATAACTTTAGTGATGACAACCGAAAAATTAACATGATCAACTTTAACGTACAAGAAACATTCATTAATATTACTCATAAAATATTATTGAGTCAATAACATCTTAATCACATATAAGTTAATGTGCTCTTAATTGAACTTTAGTTGTGATATTTCAATTGAACTTTAGTTGTGATATTTAAATTGAAGTTTGAGTCGTGATATTTAAATTGAAAACAAGCTAAGTAAAAATATAAAGAAAAGAGACATATATTTAAAGAATAGAAAATATGAAGATTTCAAAATATTTACTTTTTTTTTTTATAGTTTAATTTTAAATTATCAAATTATTTTCAATAATTTTTAGAATTATAATTTATTTTAAAATTATATGTCTAAACAACATATTTTATAATAAAATATTTTAATTATTTATAAAATAAATTATTTTGTAAGAATTTATTACCTAAATCCAAGGTTAAGGTAACTATGGAGAATTCAAGTATGGTGTCTTAAGTTCATATTGAGTAACGATGAGTGAGGTGAGTAATATATAAAGAGAAAGACTAACAAATCTAATGCTTTAATGTTTTAGGATGAATGTGATGTCAATGTCTCTTACATATATTGACTCATGACTCAAAATTATTGAATTTCCGTTTCTTAGGTTAGATACCGACACTCTTCCGTATACTCACTTGAGAAACACAACATTAACCGTTATAGTTTTTTAAGAGAATTACAACAAATTATTATTTTTTCTAAAAAATATAATTTATTTCACACTTCAATTGAGATTGTGATAATTATTTGTTAACGTATCAAATACATTTATAAAATTAGTTAGAATAAATTACAAAATTACTTGCAAAGATAAATTTAATTTTAAACTCTTTCAAAACTTACATTATTATACAACTATACCATTTAAAATATGACAACCTTGGATAAATATTCATAATTTAAATTATCACAAAAAGTCTTGTTGGACTTTCCATATTTGGAAAAAGGATTAAGCTATTCAAGTATTCATACACCAAATGACATAAAAAAAGAGAGTATAAATGTAAAGTTAAGAGAGAAATTTAGCATATGGTTTATTTATTATTCCTTTGTTTTTTCTTTCAACGTAATTTAATGTTTCTATGCGAAGACGGAATCTTCTATATTTCTTTAAGAATATTTACTTAATTATCTTTTTTTTATAACCAATTAAATTTTGGAGATCCTCACATCACATTGGTAACAAAAGTCCTATAATCATTATATATATTGAGTCCAAGGCTAATTGAAGAAGCCACATTGGTATCCATGAAAACAATGGGGTTGTTCTAATTTTTCATAGCATCTTTAACGCTAGTGTTGTCTGTTTCACTGGGAAATTCAAAGTATCAATCCCCAAATATCGAACAATTCCTCATTTGTCTCAGAAAATTTTCAAATGCTACAGTACCTCAAGCCATATACACCCCAGAAAACGCCTCATACACCTCTATCTTAAACTTGCACATTCACAACAAACGATACAAGACACAAAGCATGCCAAAACCTCTTGCCATCATAACTGCCCAAAGTGAGAATCATGTCCAAACAACAGTTACATGCGCAAGATCAAATGACATTCAAATCAGAATCCGAAGTGGTGGCCATGACTATGAAGGTCTTTCATATGTCTCAGACGTGCCGTATGTCATTCTTGACATGTTTCCTCTTCAATCAGTTGATGTGGACATAGAGAGTAGCACAACATGGGTTCAGGCTGGAGCCACACTTGGTCAACTTTATTACCAAATAGCAAAGAAAAGCAACGTGCATGCCTTCCCAGCAGGGGTGTGTCCCACTGTGGGTATTGGTGGCCACTTTTCTAGTGGTGGTTATGGCAATTTGATGAGAAAATATGGTCTTTCTATTGATAACATCATTGATGCCAAATTGGTCAATGCCAATGGTTTTGTCCAAGATAGGAAGTCAATGGGGGAAGATCTCTTTTGGGCCATAAGAGGAGGTGGTGGGGCCAGTTTTGGTGTCATTGTTGCATGGAGGATCCAACTGGTCCCAGTACCCCCCACAAGTGACCGTGTTCAATGTCAAAAAAGCTGTGAAAGAAGATGCAACTGATGTTGCTTACAAATGGCAACTAGTTGCACCAAAACTAGACCGAGATCTTTTCGTACGAGCGCAGGCTGATGTGGTGAATGGAACAGTGATAGTCTCTTTCATTGGCCAATTTTTAGGCCCAATTGAAAGGCTTGTTCCTTTGGTGAATGAGGTCTTCCTTGAATTAGGTTTGAAACAAAGTGATTGCAAAGAAATGCCTTGGGTTCATTCCACCACTTTTTGGTCTAATCTTCCAAATGATACCTCTATTGAAACTTTGCTACCAACTTCTAAAGAGCCAACTGCAATGTACTTTAAGAGCAAGTCAGATTATGTGAAAACCCCCATCCCAAAAACGGCCTTAAAAGACATTTGGGATTTGATGACTAAATATAACAACATTTGGATGCAGTGGAACCCTTATGGAGGGAGAATGGAGGAAATTTCACCAGCTGCAACCCCTTTTCCTCACAGGAAAGGGAACTTGTTCCTGATCCAGTACTATGTGTCCTGGACTGAAGATGGTGTTGAAGCCAATAATCGTTACATGAACTATTCGAGGTCGTTTTATGAGTTTATGACCCCTTTTGTTTCAAGGTCTCCAAGGGAAGCATTTATGAATTATAGGGATATTGATATTGGTGCCAAACATCCAAGTAATTCAAGAAGCTTGAAAGAGGCTAGCATATATAGAGTCAAGTTCTTCAAGGAAAATTTTGATAGATTAGTGCGTGTGAAGACAAGTGTTGATCCTTCCAATTTCTTTACCCATGAACAAAGTATACCACCTACATCCGGTTACTTTTAAAATTGACCACATTTCTTAATTTCATGAATTAATAAGATCAAATTATTTGGATGTGTTTTTTATATTTGTGATATTTTTAATTTTGAGTCATACTTCGTTAGTTTTTTTTTTTTTAAAAAATTGGTTTAAATTTATTTGTTATCCTTATAGTTTTATGTCTTTATAAAATTTTAATTATAAAAAACTATATATACACATTTTAATTTAACATAATATAAGTAAAAAATAGTTAATAAAAAATTTAATGTTTTAAAATACAGTATTCCCATCAAACAAAGATTATTTTCCCTCGAAGATTAGATAGATACTATAATCAAACTTCAGTCAAAATATTTTGTTTCGTATTAAGTTTATTGGTACGTATATAGTAATTAAGAAAAGAGATTATATTATTTTTTTCCATTTCAAAAGAGATTAGTTTTAAATGAGAAACCTATTTCAGTACAAAAAAAAAACTATTTAATAACTTATTTAACTTGTTAATTTTTAAATGTATTTTTATTTTTATTTTAGGAATAAATAACAGTACATTATATTTATAGTGACATTGATCACAAACTTTTTCTATATAATAAGTTATTTTGGTAAAAATTAATTTTAAAGTTATATAAAATTTAATTTATAATCAATTGACAACATAAACCTATTTGTTGGCTCGTCATTAGTATAATTACAAGAAAATAAAATTATTAAATAATAATTAATTTTACACAAATATCATTACAAGAAAATCACTACATATCAACTAATTTTAAAAATAAAAAATAATTAGTTATTATATTAATTAAGTTATATAATATTTTGTAAATTAAAAGTTTCGGTATCTAAAATAGTTTTTATTATTGATAAAAAAATTATAAACTTGTTTTTAATTTGGTATCTAATATTAGCTATAAAAATTTTAGTCATAACTCCCCGATAAACACAAACACATAACTCTTGGTACCTTTTTCTTTCCTTTTTCTCTCCAACTCTCTTCCTTGTCTCTTGACTTCTCAATCCATACATCATCTATTGTAAAATCTGATTGCACCACATTGTAACCGAAGAGTTATGGAACATTTCTATCCGAATAAATTATTAAATAGAGTAAGTTCATATTTGCTCTAAAGATTCTTTATTCTCTATTTTTTCTTAGGATTTAGTCATCAATTTTGGTGGGTTCGGTTGAGAAAATTAATCCTTTTAACTTATTCTACTATATATTCAATTTCTGTTTTGTTTGAATAATTTGCATTAGGCCCTTATATCTTGAAGCTTATCTAAATTGAGAGGCTAAAATTGTAGAGGTTGCTTGGAAAGCAAACAATTAAGGTAAGAAAAACTAACTTTAACTTTCAATAGCACAAAAGGCTAGAAGATCTTAATGTGGATGGGACGTGGTCCCAAATTTCAATTTCTCTTGTAGAGATGTTATTTAATAAAATTGTTTGATTTAATTTATTATGACATGAATACTTTTAAAAGACTATATGCTTTTCACTCGTTTTGGATGTCTTCTTCTAGCTTTTTTCTTTTGCATAATTTTGAACCATATGTCTCATTCATATCTCTTTTGGTTTAGCTTCCATTCTTTACTTTTTCTAGTTTTTGTTTAAAATTTCTCTTCCTTTTTGTCTTGTAGTTCTGTCTCTTTTAAAGTTTACGTAATTTGTTCCTATTTCATTTGCAGGTATGATTGCATGATTTGATATCTTTAAAAAATTTCTCATATTATTTAAGACCTTCAAGCATTTGAGTGAACTCACCAATCATTTCAAAACTATATGGATCTTTTCAAGTGAAAAAACCTAAACACTTTCGAGTGGAAAACAATTAGGAGAGTGATAAAGAATTTTTACTCTAACCACTGTACTTACATTTTTATTTTTATTTTTGTGCTTGTTGTTTTCTTAGTTTTTGCATTAATGTCTTCAAATGAAAGATATTAAATGGAGTTTGAAAGATACAAGAAAATATATTAAAATAAATTTATTCAATTCAAAGAAAAATATTAAATGAAATAGACTTTAAGTTTGTATGAATATTGATTATTTTACTTTAAATATATAGTATGTTCAAAGTATTGTTGGGAGGTCAATTATTCCTATAAACATAATATATATAACAATGATGTATCACTTATTTTTATTAAATATAATATTTAACCACATTGTTTAATTTAACTATATATTTTATTTAATTATATATGTTAATGAATATAATATTTAACTGCATATTCTGTAAAATATCCTTTATAATGTGATCACATATTATATTAATAAATATTAAATAATTAGTCATTATAAATATTAAATAAATACGTATATATAATTCAAAAATATATTAAACTATTATTATTGTATAAGAAACTAATAAAAAATATTTTTATATAAATTAAAATTAATTTAAGCACATGTTATAGAATTCCTATCCTATAATTTCTTCAATTTTTTTTTTTAATTTTATATACAAATTAATCACCACAAGAAAAAAAAATCAATTTTAGAAATTAATTTATTAATCTCTAAAATAATAAAAATTACTAATTTAATTAGAAACTAATTTAAAATATAAAATAAAAACTAAGTAAAAATGTTAGATACTAATTTAATTTTTTTTTATAAATTTTCTTAATAATAAAAATTGTACTTTAAATATAAATAATTTTTTATTTTATAAAACATTATCTAACTTCCTCTATATAATAATTAATATTTTTTTCTATAAATTAGTTGATATTTAAAAATTTCTTACAATAAATTTTAATTTATAAAAAAGTATTTAGTTTTATTTTTTTTTATATACTCGTAGATAAGTTTGTCAAAATCAAAAACTTATTCGTATGAATTTACTTTATTTGATAAATTTTTATTAAAAGTATTTAACAATTTTATAGAGATAAAAATTGAATCCAACCAAAGCTTAAAGTCCACTTCGTAATATGGTATCAGAGCCATTTCGAGCCTATCCTAACGAGTATTTGTTGGGCCTATCGTGCCACCCGCTATCGGGCCGCGAGTATTTGTTGGACTTTAAGCCTAACTCAACCCTATAAAATCAGCTCATGGGGTGAGGTTTGCACCCACTTATATACAATGAAAGGCTCTAATCTCTAGTCGATGTGGGATCTCCAACAATTTGATTTTGCATTTCAAACAATTAATTACAGAAATATTTCAAACATTATTTAGGATGTATTTAGTTTGAAATCTTTATATTTGGATAGGAAACTTTATAATTTTCAACAAATTTAAATACATTAAGTTTGATTTAATTTAATTTTAAATTATTTAACTTTCCAATGTTTTGTTTAGAAAGATAATTTAGATGTATATATTGCATTTTAATTTTACCATTTGGATAGAATATTTTAATTTTACCATTTTACCATTTTAACTTTCCTACTATTTTTTTTCTTTAATAGTTATGTTATAAGTTTGGTTAAATTGTTGACTTCGTGTATTTTATGACATTATTTGTGTCAATACTATAACAATGTAACTTTTTTAAAAACAAAACAGAACCCCTGCACACATTTTTTTTCCTTTCTTCCTTATCTCCCTTTCTTTCTCTACCAACTTCTCTCCTCTCCCTTCTCTCTTAATTTCTCACCCCGAAAATACATCTAACTATTTTAAATGTTCTACGTACAAAATTAGAGTTTTTCAAAACATTTCTAATACATGATTAGGACATATAGAAATATAAATATTTACAATATAAGTTTCAAAGTCAACACCTAAAGCTCTTCAGACCCTCCTACACCAGTAATATCATTTGCTCGTGTACGTAGTACAGTCATCGCAGTTCAAACACAACAAGAAAAGCAAGGGTAAGCTAGTGAAAAGAAATTTCATATCTTATCTATTTTTTTTGCAAAAAGAACCAATCAAACAAATCATTTATAAACATTTCTTTAAATGTTGTCATATAAAATTTCAATATCAATTTCATCATTCATATAGACCACACATGGATCTACTTTCAATCACAATCATTGGATTTCATTTCAATCCCACTTCATCTTCCGGAAGACTCATTAAGTATGTCCCTACCAGAGACTAACACCTGATCCAAAGATTACCAGCGAATCCAATAGAAAGGATCAAGGTAAGTTCAAACATCCAATACCGAGTGTCTACAGCGGGACCCGGTGTGTATAAATTACCTCTCAGCTTCTCACCACCTGATATCTTAGTCTACATGACTTAGATCATCAGTGAAGTCAGAGGATCTCCGTTAAACATAGGCTTTTCATACTTAATGTACCATCAAACAACAACTCATACATTATCCCAAATGTATGACATCAATTTCATACAATTCAAATCATTCATATATAAAACGTATCATTCAATCACATAACATTTAAAAATTCATATAATTCAAGAACGTTTCCAACATCAAAAACAATATTTAACTCTCAAACTATCAAAATATAATATTTATAAAGTTTAAATAATATCTAAACAAACACACAATATATAAACAAACAACATCCCTGGAAGAAAAATTGAATATTGGGATCATGTCCCCTCAATATTCAGATCTCCTAGCCTAGGGTATTATTGAGAGTTAAAGTTAGCTTCCCTTACCTTAATTGCTTGCTTTCCAAGCAACTTCTAGAATTTTATTCCCCACAGTCTGGATAAGCTTCAAAATTTACGGACCTAATGCAAGTTATCCAAACAGAACAAAAATTCAGTATATAGTAGAATAAGTTGAGAGGATTAAACTTCTCAACTGACCCCACCAAGATTGATGACTAAATCCTAAGGAAAAATAGAGAACAAAGGATCTCTATAGCAAAAATGAACTTACTTTGTTTGAAGATCTGATCGGGTAGAAATGTAGCATGACTCCTCATCTACAACATGGCGTGATCAAATTTTGGAATAGATGAGGTATGTGAGAGAAAATGAAGAGAGAAGGGAGATGAGAGAAGTGGGTAGAGAGAGAAAGCATGAAAAAAAAGTAAAGAGGAAAATGATGGGGCAGGGGGATGTTGGTTTTTATTTACGGGGGTTACAATTATCCCCAACAACAAAAAATTTCGTCCTCGAAAATTAGCTTACCAAGTAAAATTAGGATATGATTATCTTATCTTCTCTTATTTCATTCTTCAAGGGGAATCACAACATGTGAAAGTTCATAATACTTTGACTATGCTGATGTTTCTACCATGAAGTTACCTTACTTGAGAATCCAAAATTTTAACTGACTCCACTTTAAAAGAGAGATATTTTATTTAACTAAATCAGACAATAGAATATGATTATGACCAATTATATATATTTCCTTAGTTACGATACACGAAAGACATAATGAATGTTGGTTAACAGAAAAGATAAACAAGTTTATAAACAGTAGAACCTATTCTCTTGAGAATCTAGTAAGAACCTATGAACTTTGGAGTCATCTTCTAAGATATGATTGTTCTCCTTACACTAAGGAATGACATAACTCTCAAAAATTCATGAGTACTTCATTTATCTACATCAGATGTCTACCTGATCGAAGATGTCTTTAATCATCATAGTTCTCAAAATTTGGCTCACAATTGTTGATAACTGAGGTAATGAAAAAAATACGTTGAGTTTTTTTTTTCTTGATTAACTTCCTCCTGGTGCATATCAAATGTATGCTTCAATGTCTTTTTCCTTCATCTTAAACAGACGATCTAGGTCAACCCCTGACCTTTGAGTGTTTTGCAATATTTCTGCTAAAAGGTTCTTGTCCAATTGCCTAAGTGATTTTCATGTGACCTAACTTAATGATCCATGACTTTGTTATATTCTAACATGAATAGAGACACCTCACACCAATCTCTTTGCAAGCAAGCTCTAATAAAACTCATGATATCCAATCCAAGCTTATACTAATACAGGTAACACTACAAGAAAATCATGAAATAGAAACCAATTTTTAGAGACCAAAATAATTAGTTACAATAGAAACTAAAATAGAGACCATTTTAGAAACTAACAAAAAAATTAGTTTCTAAATTAGTTTCTATTATTGTCTATTATTGTTAAATAGTTTCTAAATTGGTATCTAATTAGCAACTAAGGTTTTAACTACCAATTATTTAGTTTCTAAGTTTGGTAGCAAAAACCTTGGTTGCTAATTAGATACCAATTTAGAAACTATTTAACAATAGAAAATAATACAAACTAATTTAGAAACCAAATTTCTTTTTAGTTTCTAAAATGGTCTCTAATTTAATTACTATTGCAACTAATTATTTTGGTTTCTACAAATTGGTTTCTATTTCATGATTTTCTTGTAGTGCAACACCAAATTCCAAAGAAAAGGAATCCATAGAACCTTGAGATAGGTATAACTAAATCAACATGGATTCTTCCCACATTTATTGGGAGAACCTCTTTTACTTTCTAATAGTCATATGTGGGTGTCAACATCACTGGCTCATTTTGTTTTTCAATTTCGAGCAATAATATTCTCATATTCGGAAGGACGTGCAACATTAATTACTAGAGACCTCTGCTTAGAACTAAGAGTAAGATCTACCACCATCTCACTCCATCCAATACCATGTACTAAAAGATTCATTCCCAACCTTATGAAAATATAAAAATAACCCAGCCAAAACAAACTTCCTTAACATTAATTCTAGTACCCAATGTCACCTCTTCACCACTTTTGTCAAACTGAGACCTCTTAGCTCACCCAATTATTTTCATAACTTCAAGCTTATAATTCCCTTGCATAGGTAGAATGTGTGTAGTCTTCATTAATCCATCCCATATTACTCATACTTAGTCATTTTTCTTCACTGTGTGTGACATGTAGGTGATAAAACCCATGGAAATATTATTTCACTCTCATCTCGTGAATGTCAAAACTATGTTAGCATACTTCCTGGTCATTATTTGTTCGGATCTTGATTTTTGAAAAAATAAACAAGTAGCTACATACTTGACTATATTTTCCTTCATACCATGTCACCAAATAAACTTCCTTAAATCTCAATACCCTTGGTTCATACTTAGATGTAAAATGAGTTTGCTTTCATGACTCTTAGATAACCTATCTGATTTAATTTATCATCCTATGAAACACATATTTTGTTTTTAAATCTTAATATACCATTTGTTTCTCACAGAGAACTCCTTAGTTTCATCAGCACACAATAATCTTAGAGTAATTTTCAAATTCAATTTCATCAATTTCCTTACTCTCACTTTTCCTAGAAACTTGTTAGTTATAACAAATGTACTACAACTTCCAAATTTAAATTGTTGAAACCTCCACTCAACTCCAACCATATAATCTTAAGTGTTGATACTTATGTCTCCTTGTGACTTTAACCATTTGCAACAACATTTTCTTTCCTAGGATAGTACTTCCATTAAAATTAATAATCTTTCAAAACTTCGTCTATCTTCTCCAAAAGAAATTATGCATAATTCATTACTCGGTCTACCACAATCCAGATTCCATTATGTACTCTTATTGTCCGTGGAAAAGGAATCACACGTATAACAAAAACAACTTTATTTCTACTTAGTCACTTCCAATATTTGTAACATTTTCCAAAGTCCTTGATACTCCACTTCAGTCTTTTATAAGTATGACAAACAAGGACCTATGGAGCCACTTCCTCTTTATGTTGAACCATCAAGAAAACTTCAAATATTATCTTAGCTATGCATGATGCACACTAAATCATGTTTACAACTTTTATACTAGACTATGTTATCTAACTTCTTGTTTGCAAATACAAACAAGTTATCCTAAACCTCATAATTTCCCCTTTAATTCCATAATGAAATTCTCAATTCACTTAGTTCTTAACTTTCCATTAATTTGACTCTTTAACCATTACATTTGACACTTGAAATATCTCCTTGCTCATGCCAGTTTCAACCAAATTTTTCTTCTCCAGATGATACACAAACTTGAAATCTTACTCCCTTAATAACTTCACCAATATCTTTTGTCTCATGTCTAGTCTCTTCAGATCAAACAAATACTTAAGACTCTTACAATATTGAATGTATCTAATCAACCTCTTATAACAATAAATTAAATCCACATAAAATTTTGTTTCCATGCTAGCCATGTAACGACATCATTACTCGCTCTTACCGATCATATTTAGATCTATAGGTTGTCTTATACGCATCTTCACTTTTTACTTAAAGTTTCGGATACTCGAATCTCATGTCTACATCCAATTAGAAACTTTTAGCTAAGTCTTAAAGCTAAACTTAAACAAAAATCTACACGCAGAAGAAACACAATAAACCCACTACCCTCAGGTTATCCTAAGGACGAACTGCTCTGATACCATTAAATGTAACACCCTGAAAATACATTTAACTATTTAAAATGTTCTACGTACAAAATTAGAGTTTTTCAAAACATTCCTAATACATGATTAGGACATATAGAAATATAAATATTTACAATATAAGTTTCAAAGTCAACACCTAAAGCTCTTCAGACCCTCCTACACCTGTAATATCATTTGATCGTGTACGTAGTACAGTCATCGCAGTTCAAACACAACAAGAAAAGCAAGGGTAAGCTAGTGAAAAGAAATTTCATATCTTATCTATTTTTTTTGCAAAAAGAACCAATCAAACAAATCATTTATAAACATTTCTTTAAATGTTGTCATATAAAATTTCAATATCAATTTCATCATTCATATAGACCACACATGGATCTATTTTCAATCACAATCATTGGATTTCATTTCAATCCCACTTCATCTTCCGGAAGACTCATTAAGTATGTCCCTACCAGAGACTAACACCTGATCCAAAGATTACCAGCGAATCCAATAGAAATGATCAGGGTAAGTTCAAACATCCAATACCGAGTGTCTACAGCGGGACCCGGTGTGTATGAACTCCCTCTCATCTTCTCACCACCTGATATCTTAGTCTACATGACTTAGATCATCAGTGAAGCCAGAGGATCTCCATTAAACATAGGCTTTTCATACTTAATGTACCATCAAACAACAACTCATACATTAACCCAAATGTATGACATCAATTTCATACAATTCACATCATTCATATATAAAACATATCATTCAATCACATAACATTTAAAAGTTCATATAATTCAAGAACGTTTCCAATATCAAAAACAATATTTAACTCTCAAACTATCAAAAATATAATATTTATAAAGTTTAAATAATATCTAAACAAACACACAATATATAAACAAACAATATCCCTGGAAGAGAAATTGAATATTGGGATCATGTCCCCTCAATATTCAGATATCCTAGCCTAGGGTATTATTGAGAGTTAAAGTTAGCTTCACTTACCTTAATTGCTTGCTTTCCAAGCAACTTCTAGAATTTTATTCCCCACAGTCTGGATAAGCTTCAAAATTTACGGACCTAATGCAAGTTATCCAAACAGAACAAAAATTCAGTATATAGTAGAATAAGTTGAGAGGATTAAACTTCTCAACTGACCCCACCAAGATTGATGACTAAATCCTAAGGAAAAATAGAGAACAAAGGATCTCTAGAGCAAAAATGAACTTACTATGTTTGAAGATCTGATCGGGTAGAAATGTAGCCTGACTCCTCATCTACAACATGGCGTGATCAGATATTGGAATAAATGAGGTATGAGAGAGAAAATGAAGAGAGAAGGGAGATGAGAGAAGTGGGTAGAGAGAGAAAGCATGAAAAAAAAAAGTAAAGAGGAAAATGATGGGGCAGGGGGCTGTTGGTTTTTATTTACGGGGGTTACACCATACGTCATATATTTTAGAATCTGATCATACCACGCTATAGCTGAGGAGTTAAGGAACATTTTTACCCGATCAGATTTTTAAACAGAGTAAGTTCATTTTTACTCTAAATAGACTTTTGAATATTGTGGATCACTTTTTGAATGATATTGTATGACGAAATGGTATGGAATTGAATTCATACATTTGGGATAATGTATGGATTGATGTTTGTTGTGTATTAAGTATTGATGCCTATGTGGTAACAGAGATCTCCGAGCTTCACTGGTGATCTTAGTCACATAGACTAAGATATCAGGTGGTGAGAAGCTGATGGAGGAGTTCATGCACACCGTGACATATGAGATGGATGGCTTGGGTTGTATTGAACTTACCCTGATCCTTTAAGTTGGATTCGCTGGTAATCTTTGGATCAGGTGTTAGTCTCTAGTAGGACTTACTTAATACGGATCTTCCGGAAAGCGTTGTTTGTTGAATATTCTAGATGTGTAGATCCATGTGAGATCTATGTGATTGATTTATGTTGAAATTTGAAGAAGATTGAATAATTGAGAAATTGGCCATGTAATTTGATTTTCTATTTTAATTTAATTTTGTATATTATAAAATTTTATTTTCACTAGCACACCCTTGCTTTTTGTGTTGTGTTTAAACTGCGATGACTGTATTATGTACACGAGCAGATGACCATACAGGTGCAAGAAAGCCTTAGAGGTTTCAGAGTTTTATTTTGAGTTATGAATATGTAAATATTTGTATTTCTATAAATCATAATCATGTATTAGGAATGTTTTGAAAAACTCCAAGTTTGTATAGAAATACATAGAACTTGTATTGTAATAGTTAGATGTTATTTTCTGGGTTGTTACAAACACAATAATAACAATATTGTCATCAATGCCAAAGACATGCCTAAATGAATAAAAAAGAAATGTAAATTCAGACACTGCATTTTCATCTTCTACTTTATAATTAAAAAAACAACACTTACTATTTGGCTATGACTTCTCTTATTTTGAATTTTGAATATGAAAATAGAAAACTAAAAAGGTATTTGATGGTTAAAAGTAAAGATGAACATGAGAAAAAGATGTAATTCCTTAGCAAGCTTCACTCTACAACGTTTAGTTTTGAATTTTTTTTTAATTTATAAATAGTGTTATATCTTCTATTATCCTCTTCAGATATAAAAGTAAAACTGTTTATAAAATGATAAATATCTCATCTCATATATTTTTAAAATAATAAAATAAAATATAAAAATAAAAATAAAATTGGAATAAAATAAAATGACAGTTAATAGGAGAATCTCCTTTATATACAGGTATAGATTATAAAACTAATAATCTTAATATAATTTAAAGTATAAATAATATATTTAATATAATTAATATCTTATTATTCATATTATTAATATCATTAATATTATTAATCATACTATTAATATTATTAATAATATTAATATTAATATTATTTATTTTTTATGTATAAAAAGGTATTCCTTTTACCTGTAATATAAATATTGAATTCAGGATGAATTTTTGATTTATTGTTTAATGGTGTTATATGTGTTGTAATGATAAAAAGAAAAAATTATTTTTCGCTAGTATTTAATAATATTTAATAACATTAAATAATATTAATATTTTTTTATAATATTAAAATATTTCATAATATTAATATTTTTTTAAAATATTAAAATATTTAATAATATTAATATTTTTTTATAATATTAAAAATATTTAATAATATTAATAATGTTTAATAATATTATTAATGTTTAATAATATTATAAATGTTTAATAATATTAGTTTAATAATATTATTAATGTTTAATAATATTATTAATGTTTAATAATATTATTAATGTTTAATAATATTATTAATGTTTAATAATATTTAATAATATTATTATAATAATTAATAATATTATTATAATAAATAATAATATTATTATAATAATTAATAATATTATTATAATAATTAATAATATTATTAATTTAAATAATAATATTAATGATATTAAATATATGAATAATATTAATAATACTTATATTAAGAATTATATTAATATTAATAATCATATTAATAAATATAATAATAATTATAATATTAATTATTAAACCTTCTCTGACCTGTTACAGTTTATTTCAAAAAATAATTTCTAACATTAATTATATTAATTAATTAATTAATTTCTCTACACCAGTTTATTTTTACAAGGAGATGAAATTTTCTTTATTTTCTGGTCAATTGACCGATTTTCAAGAATGTTTACTTAATTAATTTTTTTAAGACAATTAAATTTTGGAGATCCTCACATTACATTGGTGAAGAACGTCACAACATGGTTATATAATGAGTCCAAGGTTAACTTGAAGAAACCACATTGGTATCCATTAAAAAAAACAATGGGGTTGTTATCTCTTTTCATAACATCTCTAACGATAGTGTTGTCTATTTCTGAGGGAAATGCGTCTCCAAATATCAAACAATTCTTTGTTTGTCTCTCAAATTATTCAAACTCTATAGTACCTCAAGCTATATACACTCCAGAAAACGCCTCATACACCTCTATCTTAAACTTGCACATTCACAACAGCCGATACAAGACAAAAAGCACACCAAAACCTCTTGCCATCATAGCTGCCAAAAGTGAGAATCATGTCCAAACAACAGTTACATGTGCTAGATCAAACAACATTCAAATCAGAATCCGAAGTGGTGGCCATGACTATGAGGGTCTTTCATATATCTCAGATGTGCCGTATGTCATTCTTGACATGTTTCCTCTTCAATCGGTTGATGTGGACATAAAGAGTGCCACTGCATGGGTTCAGGCTGGAGCCACGGTCGGTCAACTTTATTACCAAATAGCAAAGAAAAGCAATGTGCATGCCTTCCCATCAGGTGTGTGTCCCTCTATGGGCACTGGTGGCCACTTTTCTGGTGGTGGTTATGGCAATTTGATGAGAAAATATGGTCTTTCTATTGATAACATCATTGATGCCAAATTGGTCAATGCCAATGGTGTTGTCCAAGATAGGAAGTCAATGGGGGAAGATCTATTTTGGGCCATAAGAGGAGGTGGTGGAGCCAGTTTTGGTGTCATTGTTGCATGGAGGATCCAATTGGTCCCTGTACCCCCACAAGTGACTGTGTTCAATGTGAAAAAGTCTGTGAAAGAAGATGCAACTGATGTTGCTTACAAATGGCAACTAGTTGCACCAAAACTAGACAGAGATCTTTTCATAAGGGTGGAGCCTGATGTGGTGAATGGAACAGTAATAGTCTCTTTCATTGGCCAATTTCTAGGCCCAATTGCAAGACTCGTTCCTTTGGTGAATAAGGTCTTCCCTGAATTGGGGTTGAAAAAGAGTGATTGCATAGAAATGCCTTGGGTGAATTCCACCCTTTTTTGGTCTGATATTCCAAATGGTACCCCTATTGAAGTTCTGCTACCAACTTCTCAGGAACCATCTGCAAAGTACTTTAAGAGCAGGTCAGATTATGTGAAAAACCCCATCCCAAAAACGGCCTTAAAAGACATTTGGGATTTGATGACTAAATATAATAACATTTGGATGCAATGGAACCCTTATGGAGGGAGAATGGAGGAAATTTTACCATCTGCAACCCCATTTCCTCATAGGAAAGGGAACTTGTTCTTGATCCAGTACTTTGTGTTTTGGACTGAAGATGGCGTTGAGGCCAATGATCGTTACATGAACTATTCGAGGTCGTTTTATGAGTTTATGACCCCTTTTGTTTCAAGGTCTCCAAGGGAAGTATTTTTGAATTATAGGGATATTGATGTTGGTGCCAAACATCCAAGTAATTCAACAAGCTTGAAAGAGGCTAGCATATATGGAACCAAGTTCTTCAAGGAAAACTTTGATAGATTAGTGCGTGTGAAGACGAGTGTTGATCCTTCCAATTTCTTTACCTATGAACAAAGTATACCACCTAGAACCTAGATACAGATCCTTTTAAGATTGAACTTTTTTCTTAATTTCATGAATTAATAAGATCAAATTATTTGGATATGTGTTTATTTTCATTTTTGAGCCACACTTCATTAGTGTTTTCTTTTTTAAATTTGGTTTAATTATTTTTATCCTTAATGTTTTATGTCTTTATAAAAAATTAATTATAAATTTGATATCGAAATTTTTAAAAATTAAGTCATTTTGGTTTACTATGTCATTTAGTTAGTACTAAAAGAATAATACATGTGGGAGGTGATCATAACAAGAGACTTAAATATTAATCTAATAAATGTATTAACATGGAACCAACGTTATTTTATTTTAGAAAATCGAAAAACAAAATCTACAATTAAAATTTTATAGAATCAAAACAAAAGTGAATATAAGTTTTTTACTTATTTTGTTTGTCACAGCAGCAATTCTATTTCTTAAGGTTTTTTTTAAGTAATGCATGGATTTAAGTTTTACGTTGATAGATAGTGATTTTTTAAGTACCCAGATTTTGTTAAAACAAGGCAAAAATCATTTAGGTGATTTTTTACATCTCGAGGATTAGTCTCATAGTTTTAGGCAAAATCATTCACAAAGTAGAGAAGATAGATTCATTATCAAACAAACAAAATCCCCCAAAAAAAATTTTCATCAGGAGTATTTCCAAGGCTAGATTTTGTAGACACGTGAGAAAATAATAAACAAGACTCTCTGAATATACACATTTTAATTTAAAAAGTAAATGTATAATTTTTAAAAGCACCAAAAACTATTATTTTTAAATAATAAATTAAAACCTATATATACACATTTTAATTTAACATAATATAAGTAAAAACAATAGTTAATAAAAAAAATTAATGTTTTAAAATACAGTATTCCCATCAAATAAAGATTAATTTCTCTCGAAGAGTAGATTGATACTATAATCAAACTTCAGTCAAAATATTTGGTTTCGTATTAAGTTTATAGATATAAATAATTAAGAAACTTTATCGAGAGAGATTATATTCGTTTTTTTTTTCATTTCCAAAGAGATTTGTTTTAAATGAGAAACCTATTAGAAGAACTATTTAATAACATATTTAACTTGTTATTTTTAAAATGTATTTTTATTTTTTTTAGGAATAAATATTAATAGTATGTTATTGTTGAGAATCTCTCCTTAATTTAATGGGATCATGACTATTGAATTTTGACAATTGATCCATTAAATATATTTAATGATGGTCATTCCAAAATTTTGAAATTATATCTCTTTTGAAAATTATGAAGGTCAAACTATAAAGTTGAAGATAATACTTTCAAGATATCTTGAAAATGTGATAAAAAAAATTTGTGTCATTGTAGTTTGATTTATTTTTTATTATCTGTTTATTACTTCTTCTGCAAGTACCCATTTTGAATATACACAAAAAATAATGAATTAGTTATGAATTTCTCAATAATTATATTTATAGTGACACACTAACAAAATTTTATATATAATAAGTTATTTTGGTAAAAAATAATTTTAAAGTTATATATAAAAGTTAATTTCTAATCAATTGATAATATAAGCGTATTAGCTCTTTATTTATTTTAGGTTACATTTTTATATTCATTTTGTTTTAGATAACAATAAGTTGGATTTAATATGTTTTATTGTGAGCTTTCTCTTTAATTTAATTTCCTTATAAGGATAGCAATAGTTGGATTAAATTTGTCGGCTCACCAACGTGATGTTAAGGATGAATATCAGTTTGCTTTTTAAAAAATAAAAAATAATTCAAAACATTCTTTTTTTATTACATTATTTGTATAATATAAATGATATTGTTGTAATTCAAAATTACAACTTAAGATTTAATTATTGATTATAATAGAATATTTTAATATACAAAAATAATTTGTTTTTAGTTTATTTGATTAAATATATTGATTAATTAATTAAAAACCTAAAAATATTTATATAATTATATATACATATTTAAAAAGTAAAATATAAAAAATAAAACTATAATAATAAAAAAAACTAATAAAAGGAGTCAGGATGTAACAACGTGTTTTTTTTAAAAAAAAAACACCAACAAAAGCTTTGCCCCCCACCACCAGTGCCTTTTATTTTCTTCTTTTTCTCTCTCTCCCCATATTCTCTTCTCTCCCTCTCTCCTAATTTTCTCTCCCAATCTTCATCTATTTTAGAATCTGATCATACCACGCTGTAGCTGAGGAGTTAAGGAACATTTCTACCTGATCAGATTTTCAAACAGAGTAAGTTCATTTTTACTCTAAAGTTCCTTTGTTCTCTGTTTTTCCTTAGAATTTAGTCATCAATATTGGTGGGGTCAGTTGAGAAGTTTAATCCTCTCAACTTATTCTACTCTATACTGTATTTTTGTTCTGTTTGGGTAATTTGCATCAGGCCCGTAAATCTTGAAGCTTATCCAAACGGTGGGGAATAAAATTCTAAAAGTTGCTTGGAAAGCAAGCAATTGAGGTAAGGGAAGCTAAATTTAATTTTTAATAGCACCCTAGGATAGAAGATCTGAATGCGGAAGGGACGTGGTCCCAATATTCAATTTTTCTTGCAGGCATGTTGTGTGTTATATATATTGGGTTGTTTGTTTATATGTTATTTAAATTTGTAAAAATATTATATTTTGATGGTTTAATATTTAAGTATTGCTTTTTTTATTTTAATTATGTTTTTGAATGTTGTGGATCGTGTTTGGAATGATATTGTATTGACGGAATGGTATGGAATTGAATTCATACATTTGGGATAATGTATGGACTGATGTTTGCTGTGTATTAAGTATTGATGCCTATGTGGTAACAGAGATCTCCGAGCTTCACTGATGATCTAAGTCACATAGACTAAGATATCAGGTGGTGAGAAGCTGATGGGGGAGTTCATGCACACCGTGACATATGAGATGCACGGCTTGGGTTGTATTGAACTTACCCTGATCCTTTCTCTTGGATTCGCTGGTAATCTTTGGATCAGGTGTTAGTCTCTGGTAGGACTTACTTAATACGGGTCTTCCGGAAGACGTTGTTTGTTGAATATCTTGGATGTGTAGATCCATGTGAGATCTATGTGATTGTTTTAATGTTGGGATTTGAAGAAGATTGTATAATTTGAGAAATTGATCATGTAACTTGGTTTTCTCTTTTGATTTAATTGCGTATATTATAAAATTCTATTTTCACTAGCTTATCCTTGCTTTTCTTGCTGTGTTTGAACTGCGATGACTGTACTACGTACACGAGCAGATGATCTTACAGGTGTCTGAGGATCAGAAAAGATTTAAGGCGTTGATTTTGAAACTTATATTGTAAATATTTGTATTTCCATATGTTCTAATCACGTATTAGGAATGTTTTGAAAAACTGTAAGCTTGTATAGAAATATGTAGAACCAGTATTGTAATAGTTATAGGTAAATTATGGGGTGTTACATTTAATGGTATCAGAGCGGTTCATCCTTAGGATAACCTGAGGGTAGTGGGTTTATTCTGTTTCTCCTGCGTGTAGATTTTTGTTTACGTCTAGCCTCAAGACTTAGTTAAAAGTTTCTAATAAGATGTTTGACAAAGTTGTTTTTCCTGAAATCTTGTTTGTGTTCGAGTCAAGTTAATTGTTATGAATAAAGATGAAAATATTAAGAATGAAAAGAATCTTGATAGAGTAGTGAGGGTGCACACTCATGACTAGATCAAGATTATTTTCTATCTTAATTCTAAGTAGCTAGAGTACATTTTAGAGATAAGTCTTGATTGGTCTTGTATCTATTCTGTGTGATTATTTCTTTTAAGTTAATTTGTCTTAAAGAGGTAGTTGGAATTTTTTAGTAATTTCTAACCCAATTCTTTACGTGCTTAGTAGATGGCACGTAGACCACCTACTCCTCCTCCACCAGTAGATATGCCCAACTTAGCTCGGGCAATAGAGATGATGGCAACAACCTTGCAACAAGAGAGTGCTATTATGGCACAACATCATCAAGATACCCTTCATCAATTAGAAACTACTAGATTAGCAGCTGAAGCATCTCAGCTTCATCAACAACCCCATACCTATAGTCTGGAGGATTTTCTAAGACACAATCCGCCCAGATTTAATGGCAAGGTAAATCCAGATGGAGCAGACCAGTGGGTGAGAGACATAGAAAGAATCTTTGAAGCTACTCAATGCCCTGAAGAGAGAAAGTTATCCTATGCCATTTATGTACTAACTGAAGAAGCTGAAATCTGGTGGATAGGCATGAAGCAAATGATGGAAGAGAAAGGTGAAGATGCTACTTGGGAGAACTTCAAAGTAAGATTCCTAGAGGAGTATTTTCCTGATAGTGTCAGGTATGCAAAAAAATTGAATTCATGCAGCTGGAACAAGGAAATCTTTCAGTCGCTGAATATGCTACTAGGTTCAAACACCTACCTAGATTCTACACCCAGACCATGACTGGGGCATGGAGATGTAGAAAATTTGAGTTTGGGTTGAAGCAAGAGCTTAAAGAAGTGGTGATTCCTATGTCCATTAGAGATTTCCCTACTCTAGTGGAGAAAGCAAAAGTAGTGGAGAGTTTGAAAAATAGTAGCAGACTTGCTAAGCCTCAAGTGGGAGGACCTTCTAAAAGCATGCCTAAATATGAAGATAGAAAGAAACCTTATTTCAGACCTCAATCTTATAGCAGTGGAAGACCCAGTTCTCAATCACCACCTAGTTTCAGATGTTTTCGATGCGGTGGGCCACATGTTGTTAGATTTTGCCCTCATCCAGTGTCAAATGTGACATGTGATAGATGTCACAGGTATGGTCATGCAACAAAAGACTGTCGTGTCCAATTGGGAGCTCCAAATTTTGGCAGAGTGCAGCAAGTACAAAAAAATAGTAATAAAAAAACTCAAAGCTACTGGCAGAGTTTTTGCTATTAGTGGAGTTGAAGCTTCACAGTCTGATAGCCTTGTTAGAGGTATTTGTTCTATCTTTGGAACACAGTTATCTGTATTGTTTGACTCTGGGGCAACCCATTCTTTTATATCTTTTGATTGTGCTAAGGAACTTAAGTTGCCAGTCCCAGAATTAAAATTTGAGTTGGTGGTATCTACACCAACAGAAGGTATTATAGTAACTTCTTCCATGTGTGCTGAGTGTCCAGTAATTATAAATGGGCAGAGATACAAGATCAACATGATTTGTATACCTCTAAAAGATTTGGAGGTTATATTGGGAATGGATTGGTTGTCTGCTAATCATATCCTTATAGATTGTGGTCGGAAGAAGTTAATTTTCCCTAAATTAGAAGGAGTACAGGTTATCTCAGCTCATCAGTTTGAGAGAGAGATACAAGAAGGTGCAGAATGTTTTATGCTCTTGACTTGTTCTATAGTTACTGATAAAGTACAAAAAGATATATTTGTAGTTCAGGAGTTTATGGATGTATTTCCTGATGAGATTCTTGGACTTCCACCTAAAAGAGAGATAGAGTTTGCAATAGACTTGATTCCTGGAGCAGGCCCAGTGTCAATTTCTCCATACCGAATGGCACCAGCAGAGTTAGCTGAATTGAAGAAACAACTAGAAGACTTATTGGAGAAGCAATTCATTCGACCTAGTGTTTCTCCATGGGGAGCTCCAGTGCTATTAGTGAAAAAGAAGGATGGTTCGTCACGTCTATGCATAGATTATAGACAATTAAACAAGTTAACAATAAAGAATAAACATCCTCTTCCTAGAATTGATGACTTGATGGATCAGTTGCATGGGGCAGTGGTCTTTTCTAAGATAGATCTGTGCTTAGGTTATCACCAAATTTCAGTGAAAGCAGAAGATGCTCAGAAGACTGCTTTTAGATCAAGGTATGGTCACTATGAATTTCTGGTTATGCCATTTGGGGTGACTAATGCTCCAGCTATTTTCATGGATTATATGAATCGGATATTCAGACCTTTTCTTGATAAGTTTGTGGTAGTGTTCATAGATGATATCTTGATCTATTCTCGCACAAGGGAAGAACATGCAGAACATCTTAGAACCGTCCTGAACATTTTGAGAGAAAAACAGTTATATGGTAAACTTTCAAAATGTGACTTCTGGATGTCAGAAATACAATTTTTAGGACATGTCATCTCTGCACAGGGAATATCAGTAGATCCTTCTAAAGTGGAGGTTGTACTTCAGTGGGAACGTCCTAAAACAGTTACAGAAATTAGAAGCTTCTGTCGGGTTAGCAGGATATTACAGAAGATTTATAGAAGGCTTTTCTAAAATAGTAGCTCCTTTGACCCAATTGACTAGAAAGGATCATCCTTTTGCATGGACTGAACAATGTGAGAAAAGCTTTGAAGAGTTGAAAAGAAGGTTGACTAATGCTCCTGTATTGACAATCCCTGATACCAATCAGTCTTTTGAAGTTTTCTGTGATGCTTCCTATCAGGGATTAGGTTGTGTTTTGATGCAGAATAAGAAAGTTGTTGCCTACGCTTCTCGTCAGTTAAAGGTGCATGAAAGAAATTATCCAACTCATGATCTAGAATTGGCAGCAGTTGTCTTTGCTTTAAAAATATGGAGACATTTTCTTTACGGAGTTAGTTTTAATGTGTTCAGTGATCATAAAAGCTTGAAGTATTTGTTTGATCAGAAGGAGTTAAATATGAGGCAGTGGAGATGGATTGAATTTTTAAAAGACTATGATTTTCAGCTGATATACCATCCTGGGAAGGCAAATGTTGTTGCAGATGCGTTGAGTCGTAAAAAGATACAAATGTCTTCGCTTATGATTAGAGAGTTAGCATTGATTGAAGATTTCAGGAGTATGAATTTGGAGGTTTCCATGTCTTCAAATTGCATTAGTTGTAATACACTTGTTATAACTAATGAATTTCTGGAGAAGGTGAAGGAGAAGCAGTTGGAAGATTCAAAATTGAAGAACTTCATGGGCTTATTAAATACTGACAAAGCTAAAGACTTCTCTTTAGGAGTGGATGGTATTTTGAGATTCAAAAATAGAATATGTATACCAGAGGATAATGAACTAAAGCAAACAGTGTTATCTGAAGGTCATAAAAGCAAACTCAGTTTACATCCAGGAATGACCAAGATGTATCAAGATCTCAAGAAGTCTTATTGGTGGCATGGCCTGAAGAATGATGTAGCTAAGTTTGTAGCTGCTTGCTTGACTTGTCAGAAATCAAAGATTGAACATCAACGACCTGGAGGCATGTTAACTCAGTTAGACATTCCAGTGTGGAAGTGGGATAGTATCTCAATGGATTTTGTTACCCACTTACCACGTACTTTGAGGAAGCATGACTCTGTTTGGGTCATAGTGGACAGGTTGACAAAGACGGCACACTTCCTACCTATAGAATTGAGAATCTCTATGCGAAAGTTGGCCCAAATTTACATAGATGAAATAGTCAGATTGTATGGTGTACCCTCCAGCATAGTTTCAGATAGAGATCCTAGATTCACCTCCAGATTCTGGCAAACACTTCAAGAAGCTTTGGGGACTAAACTCATACTTAGTTCAGCGTACCATCCTCAAACTGATGGACAATCAGAGAGAATTATCTAGTCCTTAGATGATTTGCTTAGGACTTGTGTGTTAGATCATTTGGGCAGTTGGGATGAAATTCTACCTTTGGTAGAGTTCACTTACAATAACAGTTACCAAGCTAGCATAGGAATGGCTCCTTTCGAGGCATTGTATGGGAGAAAGTGCAGGACACCTTTGTGTTGGTTTCAGGATGGTGAAAGTGTGTTAATTGGACCAGAATTAATACAACAAACCAATGAGAAAGTCAAAATGATTAAGGAAAGATTGAAAACATCTCTTAGCAGGCAAAAATCTTATGCAGATCAAAGAAGAAGACCTTTAGAATTCTCTGCGGGTGAGCATGTCTTTTTGAGAGTTACACCGTTCACTGGTGTAGAAAGAGCACTCAAATCCAAGAAATTGACTCCTAAGTTCATAGGACCTTATCAAATTCTCAGGAGAATAGGCCCTATGGCTTATGAAATTGCTTTGCCTCCTTCTTTAGCTAACATTCACAATATTTTTCATGTATCCCAGCTACGAAAGTATGTACCTGATCCTAGCCACATTCTAGAGTCTGATTCCATCCAGGAGAAAGAAAATCTGTCATTTGAAGTGAAGCCAATCAGAATTGTAGATTCACAAGTGAAACAACTTCTTAGAAGAAATATTCTCATGGTGAAAGTATTATGCGATCTCATCTCTAGAGATTCCACTTGGGAAATTCAAGAGGAGATATGAGCATCATACCCTAATCATTTTCGAGGACGAAAATTTTTGTAGTTGGAGATAATGTAACAGCGTGTTTTTTTTTAAAAAAAAACACCAACAAAAGCTTTGCCCCCCACCACCAGTGCCTTTCATTTTCTTCTTTTTCTCTCTCTCCCCATATTCTCTTCTCTCCCTCTCTCCTAATTTTCTCTCCCAATCTTCATCTATTTTAGAATCTGATCATACCACGCTGTAGCTGAGGAGTTAAGGAACATTTCTACCCGATCAGATTTTCAAACAGAGTAAGTTCATTTTTACTCTAAAGTTCCTTTGTTCTCTGTTTTTCCTTAGAATTTAGTCATCAATATTGGTGGGGTCAGTTGAGAAGTTTAATCCTCTCAACTTATTCTACTCTATACTGAATTTTTGTTCTGTTTGGGTAATTTGCATTAGGCCCGTAAATCTTGAAGTTTATCCAAACGGTTGGGAATAAAATTCTAAAAGTTGCTTGGAAAGCAAGCAATTGAGGTAATGGAAGCTAAATTTAATTTTTAATAGCACCCTAGGATAGAAGATCTGAATGCGGAAGGGACGTGGTCCCAATATTCAATTTTTCTTGCAGGCATGTTGTGTTATATATATTGGGTTGTTTGTTTATATGTTATTTAAATTTGTAAAAATATTATATTTTGATGGTTTAATATTTAAGTATTGCTTTTTTTTTATTTTAATTATGTTTTTGAATGTTGTGGATCGTGTTTGGAATGATATTGTATTGACGGAATGGTATGGAATTGAATTCATACATTTGGGATAATGTATGGACTGATGTTTGTTGTGTATTAAGTATTGATGCCTATGTGGTAACAGAGATCTCCGAGCTTCACTGATGATCTAAGTCACATAGACTAAGATATCAGGTGGTGAGAAGCTGATGGGGGAGTTCATGCACACCGTGACATATGAGATGCACGGCTTGGGTTGTATTGAACTTACCCTGATCCTTTCTCTTGGATTCGCTGGTAATCTTTGGATCAGGTGTTAGTCTCTGGTAGGACTTACTTAATACGGGTCTTCCGGAAGACGTTGTTTGTTGAATATCTTGGATGTGTAGATCCATGTGAGATCTATGTGATTGTTTTAATGTTGGGATTTGAAGAAGATTGTATAATTTGAGAAATTGATCATGTAACTTGGTTTTCTCTTTTGATTTAATTGCGTATATTATAAAATTCTATTTTCACTAGCTTATCCTTGCTTTTCTTGCTGTGTTTGAACTGCGATGACTGTACTACGTACACGAGCAGATGATCTTACAGGTGTCTGAGGATCAGAAAAGATTTAAGGCGTTGATTTTGAAACTTATATTGTAAATATTTGTATTTCCATATGTCCTAATCACGTATTAGGAATGTTTTGAAAAACTGTAAGCTTGTATAGAAATATGTAGAACCAGTATTGTAATAGTTATAGGTAAATTATGGGGTGTTACATTTAATGGTATCAGAGCGGTTCATCCTTAGGATAACCTGAGGGTAGTGGGTTTATTCTGTTTCTCCTGCGTGTAGATTTTTGTTTACGTCTAGCCTCAAGACTTAGTTAAAAGTTTCTAATAAGATGTTTGACAAAGTTGTTTTTCCTGAAATCTTGTTTGTGTTCGAGTCAAGTTAATTGTTATGAATAAAGATGAAAATATTAAGAATGAAAAGAATCTTGATAGAGTAGTGAGGGTGCACACTCATGACTAGATCAAGATTATTTTCTATCTTAATTCTAAGTAGCTAGAGTACATTTTAGAGATAAGTCTTGATTGGTTTTGTATCTATTCTGTGTGATTATTTCTTTTAAGTTAATTTGTCTTAAAGAGGTAGTTGGAATTTTTTAGTAATTTCTAACCCAATTCTTTACGTGCTTAGTAGATGGCACGTAGACCACCTACTCCTCCTCCACCAGTAGATATGCCCAACTTAGCTCGGGCAATAGAGATGATGGCAACAACCTTGCAACAAGAGAGTGCTATTATGGCACAACATCATCAAGATACCCTTCATCAATTAGAAACTACTAGATTAGCAGCTGAAGCATCTCAGCTTCATCAACAACCCCATACCTATAGTCTGGAGGATTTTCTGAGACACAATCCGCCCAGATTTAATGGCAAGGTAAATCCAGATGGAGCAGACCAGTGGGTGAGAGACATAGAAAGAATCTTTGAAGCTACTCAATGCCCTGAAGAGAGAAAGTTATCTTATGCCATCTATATGCTTATTGAAGAAGCTGAGTTTTGGTGGATAGGCATGAAGCAAATTGATCCTATTTATGTCAAATTACCAAATGGAAATCAAGTCATTGCCAATTATTCTGGAAGTGTTTTTCTCAATCAAAATCATGTCATAGACAATGTTTTGTACATTCCTTGCTTCAATTTTAATCTTGTTTCCGTAGCAAAATTGATTGATAAACTATCTTGTGTTCTTACCTTTGACTCTAATGGTTGTCACAATCAAGACAAAATAACAATGAAAATTATTGGAACCGCTAAGACGCAAGATAGACTTTATATACTCAGGATCCCATCTTACCAGAAATTTCAAATTAAACCCCTTGAATGTACACACACCATTAATACTGTTAATGTCAGTGCTAGTGATCTAGAAACCCTTTGGCATTTTCGATTAGGTCATATTTCAAATAAATGTATTGATGTTATCAAGAATAAATTTCCTTTTGTTAAATATAACAAATCTTTTGTTTGTGATGTTTGTCATTTTGCAAAGCAAAAAAGACTTTCTTTTCCTATTAGTACATCTAAATCAAAAAAAATGTTTTGATTTGATTCATGTAGATGTTTGGGGACCATACTCAATACCATCAATTCATGGTCATAAATATTTCTTGACCATAGTTGATGACTATTCGAGGTACACATGGATTTTTCTTTTGAAACAAAAATCTGAAGTTGTTAAGGTTTTGGAAAATTTTGTTATTTTTGTTCAAACACAGTTTGAGACAACAATAAAAATAATAAGAAGTGATAATGGAACTGAATTTTTCATGACTAATTTTTTGTCAGTAAAGGAATAATACATCAAACATCATGTGTCAATACTCCACAACAAAATAGTATAGTTGAAAGGAAACATGGTCATTTATTAGATGTAGCAAGAGCTCTTATGATACAATCTCATTTACCCAAAATTTATTGGTCATATTCTGTGATACATGATGCGCATATTATAAACATGCTTCCCACACCTGTTTTAAACTATTCTTCTCCTCATGAAATGCTTTTCAAAACTGATGCAAATTTTAATGGATTAAAGGTGTTTGTTTGGTTCTTTATGTTATGCTAGCACCTTTTCAACAAATAGAAGAAAATTTGATCCAAGAGCATCAAAATGTGTTTTTATTGGTTTTCAACGGGGGACAAAAAGATATATTTTGTTGAATATTCAATCAAGAGAAATTTTTTTGTCTAGGAATGTTGTCTTTTATGAACATGTTTTTCCATACCAAAGGGTTCAAGATACTAGCAATGAAACCAACAATCCCGACGTTAATGATCAAATTTTGTTTGCTGAAGATCAATTTGTCTTAAGTCAGCCATCACAAGCCATTCTTGCACCTTGTGATAATGTTGAAAATAGCAGTGATAATAATTGTGAGTCACAAATTGAGGTTTCAGAAGAAGATTGTTCCCATATAGACCAAAACCTCAATGAAAATCATGATATAGAACAAAGTTCTGAATCAGATCCATCTGTCCGAATGAGCACAAGAATAAAAAAATCACATGAGTATTTAAAGGATTATCATTGTAATCTTAATGTTTCCAGTACATCTTCAAGCGTTAAATATCCTTTGAATTCTGTTTGTCTTATAGCAATTTATCACCTTCTTACAAATCTTTTGTTATGTATCTTTCTTCACATGTTGAACCAAACACTTATTCTGAAGCTGTGAAACATGACTGTTGGAGAAAATCTATACAATGTGAGATATCTGCTTTAGAGTCAAATCAAACTTGGGAGACTGCTCTTCTGCCTCAGAACAAAGCTGCCATAGGTTGCAAATGGGTATTCAAAATAAAATATAAGGCTGATGGAACAATTGAAAGGTATAAAGCAAGGTTAATGGCAAAGGGATATACACAAACATAAGGCATTGACTACCTCGATACTTTCTCTCTAGTAGCAAAGATGACCACCATAAGGTTGCTTCTTTCTTTAGCTTCTATTTATAATTGAGAATTGAAACAATTAGACATAAACAATGCCTTTTTACATGGAGATTTGAAAGAAGATGTATACATGGTTGCTCCTCCTGGATTGACTTCTATTCCACCAGGAAAAGTTTGTAAACTAAAAAAGGCTTTATATTGCCTTAAACAAGCCAGCAGAGAATGGTTTGCCAAACTGTCATCCTTTTTGCTTTCTATGGGATATACTCAATCTATGAATGATCATTCTTTGTTTATTAATTCTTCTGAAGGATCTTTTACAGCATTATTGGTATATGTGGATGATATAATATTGGCAGGAAATGATAAAGAAGAGATTGTTCGAATCAAACAAGCCTTGAATCAGACATTCAAGATTAAAGATCTTGGGAATTTAAGATACTTTCTTGGTCTAGAAATAGCAAGAAGTAAGACACGAATAATGGTAAATCAAAGAAAATATGCATTGGAATTATTAACCGATGCAGGTCTTTTAGCCTGCAAACCTGCACTCACTCCTATTGATAATCATGAGAAATTCTCTTCTACTGGAAGTATTCCTTTCACAGATATTTAAGCCTACAGAAGATTGATTGGAAGGTTTATGTATCTCACTAATACTCGACCTGACATAACATTTTCTGTGCAACAACTTTCTCAGTTTCTTGTTAAGCCTACAATTGCTCACTATAATGCAACAATTAGAATTCTCAGATATATCAAAGGGGCTCCAAGTCTTGGTCTATTTTTCTCTTCCACTACCTCTGTTCATCTGAAAGCCTTTTATGATAGTGATTGGGCACCTGTAGTGATTCAAGACAATCAGTGACTGGTTTTAGTGTGTATCTTGGGAATTCTCTCATATCTTAGAAATCAAAGAAGCAAGGAACAGTATCAAAGAGTTCTTGTGAAGCTGAATACAGGGCAATGGCCACTGTTACATGTGAAATTCAATGGCTAACTTATCTTCTTCAAGATTTCAAAGTTCCTTTTGAGCAACCATCTCTTTTATACTGTGACAATGACTCAGCAAGATACATTGCAGCAAATCCAGTATTTCACGAGCGTACAAAACATATAGAAATAGATTGTCACGTGGTTAGAGAAAAATTAAAGAAGGGTCTCATCCATTTGCTTCCCATTTCCACCACAGAGCAACTGGCTGATATTTATACCAAAGCTTTAAGTCCTCAATCTTTTAAGAATATCTGTTCCAAGCTGGGTCTCATCAATATTTGCTCTCCAGCTTGTGGCGGGGTATTAGGGGATACGGATACCAGAGTTACAGAAGGATCCTAATATTAATTGGGAGTCTTTTCTAATTATCAGTTGTTTCTCTTTATAGAGAAGAATAATTAGGTGTCTTTTCTAATTATCAGTTGTTTCTCTTTATAAAAAAAATAATTGGTGTCTTTTCTAATTATCATTTATTTCTCTTTATAGAAGGGAATAACCTTTATTTTATCTTTGTGTGTTATGATTCTAGTATTTAATATTGATTATTTTCTTCTTTAGTAAAACTCTAGAATGAGTGTACTACTTGTATATATTCAGACCATTTGTTTTGATTTGAATAATAAGAAAGAAGAGATATTCATTCTCATATCTTTTGTCTTCAATTTACTCTTTTGTTCATCTTTGTTCCCTTTTGTTCATCTCTATTCTATTTTGTAATATTATGTTTGTTGGTAACTACCAAACATCATATATTTGTTAGTAATTTACCAATGTACCAACAGATATACCATTATCGATAATTACCAATGAAATTATTCGTTACTAAAGTACATAAAAAAAAATCTCATTTTTTATTGGTACTGATGGATGAGTCTATCGATAATTACTGAAGGACAAATCAATCACAAAATATAATGAGATTTTCATCAATAAATTCATATCGGGCATTCTTGGTTTTTACATTTATTAATGAATAATTAGTAAGTAAGTACGATGGATCATCATTCTCTTGATAGCTATGACAAATTAATCCATAGACATTTATTTTCGAGAAAGTTATCAACTAGAATGTTCGTCAGTAATTTAGTAATTAATGTGCAGTAAAAATAAAACTTTGTTGGTTTTTCCATATTCGTACACAATTCAATATGTATATCACTATACCATAAACTCTCACATAATATTAATTATTACTTTGAAATTTCAAATGTAGGAAACTAAAGAAGATAGAAACTAATCTAATGTTTAAACTAAAGTTATATTAACCTAAAATTACATATAATAGTAAAATAAAAGGATTGGGGGCAAGTCCACCACGTTTCGTTTGTGACCTGCCATGTTAGATGGGTTGGGCCAATATAGGTTGACCCTACCCCGTCTAAATGATAGCGGGTCATCGAGCCCGAACTATTTTATCATCCTTAACTCTAAAGAAGTACTTCTAACAATGATAGTAACAACATAGGTTTTGATCAAGGCTCCAAGTTTTAACGAATTAAGATCTTGAATGACTCCTTTACAATCTCCACCACGACATTGATCAAATAATAAAAATAGTAATAAAAATAATAGTAACAACAACAATAATAACAATTTAAAATTAATATTTCAATTATTATTAATAATTCTATTTATTCAATAATTATAATAAAAACACATTTTAATTTTATTATATATATTAATTAAATTAATAGTTTAAATAAATATTTTAATTTAACATATAAGATTAACCATGCTATTTTGTAATAAAATATTATATAAAATTAATGATATTTCTTAAATTAATAATTCATTACAAAAAGTTAAATAATTTTATACTTATAATTTAAGTTTTCTAATCTATAATAGTTATTAAATATTATTTCTAAAATAATTGATATATTTATTTTCTGATTAAATATCAATATCTTTTAATGAAGAATAAATTAAAAAAACTCAATATAAATTACCTTTTTTATTATTTTCATTAAAAATTAATATTAAACAAAAATCACAAAACCAACATGTCCACATTTTAATATCATTTTTAGTTTACAATTCATATTAATATAAAATTAATAAATTTAATAGAAGTTTTATTCATTTTATTTTAAAATTCAATTAAACTTAAGAAGAACATGATAATACTAATTTTAATGTTCAAATAAATATAATATTTCTATTGATAAACATATTTTTTATAAATTTAAAATTTAAAATTTAAATAAAAGTTATATTTATTAGACAAATAAATAAAAATTAAATTTTAATTTTACTATATAAAATTTAATATATAATATTTACTAGAATATTATTTATTCAATAATTAATAAATTTACGCTCTTTATTGATTAAATATAAATTAATTTTATTTCACAATATTTCTTTCTTAAAACAACTAGCTGCCCAAATACATATTATTCCTTTTAAGTTTAAACTAGGTTAAGATAAATTAATAAATAATTAAATAAATTTTATTAATAATAATTTTAAATGTTTAATAAACTTACAAAGTTATTAATAGTATTAATTTTAATATTTAAATAAATATTTTCATTTATTAATTTATGTAAACGGAAATTTTATAATAATAACCATAATTTAAATTATTTTAATTTAATATTTAATTTTAAATAAATAATAAATGTTTATTCTCTGATTAAATATTAATTAATAATTTATTTAATGAAGAAACATTTAAAATAAATCTCAAAAAGAAAGTCATTAACTAAATATTCATTATTATTTTAAATTTAAAGTAATTTTCTTATTAGTAATTTATATATATTATAATTGTATCTTGAAATTTAATATTTTTTCGTCTATACATTATGTCTATACATTATGCATTCCTTTTTATATAAACCAAATTTAAAGAATAAATTAATTAAATATTATCATCGAACCTACATTACCAGAAAATCATGAAATAGAAACCAATTTGTAGAAACCAAAATAATTAGTTGCAATAGTAACTAAATTAGAGACCATTTTAGAAACTAAAAAGAAATTTAGTTTCTAAATTAATTTCTATTATTATTAAATAGTTTTAAAATTGGTATCTAATTAGCAATCAAAGTTTTTGCTACCAAAATTTAAAAATTAAATAATTGGTAGTTAAAACCTTAGTTGCTAATTAGATACCAATTTAGAAACTATTTAACAATAATAGTAAATAATAGAAACTAATTTAGAAACCATTTTTTTTAGTTTTTAAAATGGTCTCTATTTTAGTTCATATTGTAACTAATTATTTTGGTCTCTAAAAATTGGTTTCTATTTAATAATTTTCTTGTAGTGCTATGCAGAAATAACCTCATCCTGTTCATACTTTATTAATAATTCAATTTTAATTTCTAATTATTTAAAAAAATATATTATTCAATTTTAATTTCAAAATAATTTTAATAAATTATTTTTTATATTAAAAAAATAATTATTATTTAATTTCTAATATATATTCGGTCATAACTAATACATACATTAAATATTATTTCGATAAATAAAGTTTGAAGAATAATAATAATTTAATATTAATTTAATAAATAATAAATTTAATTATATATTTATATGTATGAATATTTTCTAAATTTAGTTTTAAATTAAAATTTAAAATAACTATTATTCAGATAAATAAATGTATATTTAGTATAATTACTAATAGAAAATTATTAAATAAAAACTAATTTTAGAAAAAATAATAATTAGTTAATATATTAAATAAATTAAATATTATTTTAACTAAAATTTTGATATTTAATTAATTTAATCTTTGATACTAATAATTTTTTTAATCTGTAAATTAATATTTAATTTAGTCAATATAATAATTAATTATTTTTATTTTAAAATTAGTTTCTATTTAATGATTTTTTTGGAGTAAATTTTTTTTTCTAAAGTTTTAATATATATATATATATATATATATTATAGTAAATTTAATATCATACATAAAAATATTATAATATAATTTTAATGAGTATAAATATATTATAAGCCCAATATAATTTGTGTGTGTAAGAAATAATTAGTTAAGTCTTAATTTTGAATATAAAACTTAAATCAACCCGTTCAATTAAAATATAGATTAAATAATTTTAAAAATCTAATGAGTTTTTTTATTTTTTATTTTTTGGATTGGGTGGACTTTTAACACTAGCATGGTGTTTTATTTACTCTATAACTTGGTCTATTCGTTTTTGTATCCAAATATTAAGCCATGTTTAAAAGACATTAATGGTGAAAAAGAAAATATATATAAATGAAAGTTGATGAGTATGGTTTTGATTTGACATGCATGTGCATGTTTCCAATATGAAGATTTAGGTAACCCTAATATAGTAGGTGTAGAAGGTAGAAGCAGAGATCTAAGGTTGGATTTTGAGAAGCAAAAGGGGACCCAAAGCATGCACATAATAATGAATAACAATTAATAATATTATTAATTTGAATAATAATATTACTGATATTAAATATATAAATAATATTTATATTAAGAATTATATTAATATTAATAATCATATTAATAATAATTATAACATTAGCTTTAATAATTATTAAAGCTTCTTTGACCTGTTACAGTTTATTTCAAAAAATAATTTCTAACATTAATTATATTAATTAATTTCTCTATAATAGTTTATTTTTAAAAGGAGATGAAATCTTCTTTATTTCCTAGTCAATCCATTGATTTCCAAGAATATGTACTTAATTAATTTTTTTAAGGCAATTAAATTTTGGAGATCCTCACATCACATTGGTAAAGAACGTCACAACATGGTTATATATTGAGTCCAAAGTTAACTTGAAGAAATCACATTGGTATCCATTAAAAAAAACAATGGGGTTGTTATCTCTTTTCATAACATCCCTAACGATAGTGTTGTCTGTTTCTGAGGGAAATGCGTCTCCAAATATTAAACAATTTCTTGTTTGTCTCTCAAATTATTCAAACGCTATAATACCTCAAGCTATATACACTCCAGAAAACGCCTCATACACCTCTATCTTAAACTTGCACGTTCACAACAAACGATACAAGACACAAAGCACACCAAAACCTCTTGCCATCATAGTTGCCAAAAGTGAGAATCATGTCCAAACAACGGTTACATGTGCTAGATCAAACAACATTCAAATCAGAATCCGAAGTGGTGGCCATGACTATGAAGGTCTTTCATATATCTCAGATGTGCCGTATGTCATTCTTGACATGTTTCCTCTTCAATCGGTTGATGTGGACATAAAGAGTGCCACTGCATGGGTTCAGGCTGGAGCCACTCTTGGTCAACTTTATTACCAAATAGCAAAGAAAAGCAATGTGCATGCCTTCCCATCAGGTGTGTGTCCCTCTTTGGGCACTGGTGGCCACTTTTCTGGTGGTGGTTATGGCAATTTGATGAGAAAATACGGTCTTTCTATTGATAACATCATTGATGCCAAATTGGTCAATGCCAATGGTGTTGTCCAAGATAGGAAGTCAATGGGGGAGGATCTATTTTGGGCCATAAGAGGAGGTGGTGGGGCCAGTTTTGGTGTCATTGTTGCATGGAGGATCCAATTGGTCCCAGTACCCCCACAAGTGACTGTGTTCAATGTGAAAAAGTCTGTGAAAGAAGATGCAACTGATGTTGCTTACAAATGGCAACTAGTTGCACCAAAACTAGACAGAGATCTTTTCATAAGGGTGGAGCCTGATGTGGTGAATGGAACAGTAATAGTCTCTTTCATTGGCCAATTTTTAGGCCCAATTGCAAGACTCGTTCCTTTGGTGAATAAGGTCTTCCCTGAATTGGGGTTGAAACATAGTGATTGCATAGAAATGCCTTGGGTGAATTCCACCCTTTTTTGGTCTAATATTCCAAATGGTACCCCTATTGAAGTTCTGCTACCAACTTCTCAGGAACCATCTGCAGAGTACTTTAAGAGCAGGTCAGATTATGTGAAAAACCCCATCCCAAAAACGGCCTTAAAAGACATTTGGGATTTGATGACTAAATATAATAACATTTGGATGCAATGGAACCCTTATGGAGGGAGAATGGAGGAAATTTTACCATCTGCAACCCCTTTTCCTCATAGGAAAGGGAACTTGTTCTTGATCCAGTACTTTGTGTTTTGGACTGAAGATGGCGTTGAGGCCAATGATCGTTACATGAACTATTCGAGGTCGTTTTATGAGTTTATGACCCCTTTTGTTTCAAGGTCTCCAAGGGAAGTATTTTTGAATTATAGGGATATTGATGTTGGTGCCAAACATCCAAGTAATTCAACAAGCTTGAAAGAGGCTAGCATATATGGAACCAAGTTCTTCAAGGAAAACTTTGATAGATTAGTGCGTGTGAAGACGAGTGTTGATCCTTCCAATTTCTTTACCTATGAACAAAGTATACCACCTAGAACCTAGATACAGATCCTTTTAAGATTGAACTTTTTTCTTAATTTCATGAATTAATAAGATCAAATTATTTGGATATGTGTTTATTTTCATTTTTGAGCCACACTTCATTAGTGTTTTCTTTTTTAAATTTGGTTTAATTATTTTTATCCTTAATGTTTTATGTCTTTATAAAAAATTAATTATAAATTTGATATCGAAATTTTTAAAAATTAAGTCATTTTGGTTTACTATGTCATTTAGTTAGTACTAAAAGAATAATACATGTGGGAGGTGATCATAACAAGAGACTTAAATATTAATCTAATAAATGTATTAACATGGAACCAACGTTATTTTATTTTAGAAAATCGAAAAACAAAATCTACAATTAAAATTTTATAGAATCAAAACAAAAGTGAATATAAGTTTTTTACTTATTTTGTTTGTCACAGCAGCAATTCTATTTCTTAAGGTTTTTTTTAAGTAATGCATGGATTTAAGTTTTACGTTGATAGATAGTGATTTTTTAAGTACCCAGATTTTGTTAAAACAAGGCAAAAATCATTTAGGTGATTTTTTACATCTCGAGGATTAGTCTCATAGTTTTAGGCAAAATCATTCACAAAGTAGAGAAGATAGATTCATTATCAAACAAACAAAATCCCCCAAAAAAAATTTTCATCAGGAGTATTTCCAAGGCTAGATTTTGTAGACACGTGAGAAAATAATAAACAAGACTCTCTGAATATACACATTTTAATTTAAAAAGTAAATGTATAATTTTTAAAAGCACCAAAAACTATTATTTTTAAATAATAAATTAAAACCTATATATACACATTTTAATTTAACATAATATAAGTAAAAACAATAGTTAATAAAAAAAATTAATGTTTTAAAATACAGTATTCCCATCAAATAAAGATTAATTTCTCTCGAAGAGTAGATTGATACTATAATCAAACTTCAGTCAAAATATTTGGTTTCGTATTAAGTTTATAGATATAAATAATTAAGAAACTTTATCGAGAGAGATTATATTCGTTTTTTTTTTCATTTCCAAAGAGATTTGTTTTAAATGAGAAACCTATTAGAAGAACTATTTAATAACATATTTAACTTGTTATTTTTAAAATGTATTTTTATTTTTTTTAGGAATAAATATTAATAGTATGTTATTGTTGAGAATCTCTCCTTAATTTAATGGGATCATGACTATTGAATTTTGACAATTGATCCATTAAATATATTTAATGATGGTCATTCCAAAATTTTGAAATTATATCTCTTTTGAAAATTATGAAGGTCAAACTATAAAGTTGAAGATAATACTTTCAAGATATCTTGAAAATGTGATAAAAAAAATTTGTGTCATTGTAGTTTGATTTATTTTTTATTATCTGTTTATTACTTCTTCTGCAAGTACCCATTTTGAATATACACAAAAAATAATGAATTAGTTATGAATTTCTCAATAATTATATTTATAGTGACACACTAACAAAATTTTATATATAATAAGTTATTTTGGTAAAAAATAATTTTAAAGTTATATATAAAAGTTAATTTCTAATCAATTGATAATATAAGCGTATTAGCTCTTTATTTATTTTAGGTTACATTTTTATATTCATTTTGTTTTAGATAACAATAAGTTGGATTTAATATGTTTTATTGTGAGCTTTCTCTTTAATTTAATTTCCTTATAAGGATAGCAATAGTTGGATTAAATTTGTCGGCTCACCAACGTGATGTTAAGGATGAATATCAGTTTGCTTTTTAAAAAATAAAAAATAATTCAAAACATTCTTTTTTTATTACATTATTTGTATAATATAAATGATATTGTTGTAATTCAAAATTACAACTTAAGATTTAATTATTGATTATAATAGAATATTTTAATATACAAAAATAATTTGTTTTTAGTTTATTTGATTAAATATATTGATTAATTAATTAAAAACCTAAAAATATTTATATAATTATATATACATATTTAAAAAGTAAAATATAAAAAATAAAACTATAATAATAAAAAAAACTAATAAAAGGAGTCAGGACAAATCCACCACCCATTATTAATTAACGAGGCAATGACAACTGTTTGATTTCACCACACATATTTCCATATATTAAAGTTCTTTGTCTTTAACAATTAAATGCCAATAAAAAAGGATAATATAAATTATCTTAAAATTTTCTTCTCCTTTAAAGATACCTAGGTCGAACTTTTAAGAAAGAAAGTTGTTTTTATTAAAAGTAATATCTCCAAAAAGGTTAACTTATCCTTTTGGAAGTAAAATTTTGACCTACTTTAATTTTCTTTTGTAAGGATGTATTTTCTATTAAAAAGGTTAAATTTTTCTTCTTTTAAAAAAAAACCTAGATCAAAGTCAAACAGAACACTTTTACAAAGAGAAACTAATTTTAAGAAAGGAAATTTTTGTTATTAAAAATAATATCTTAAAAAGGTTAATCTTAGAAAAGCAATTGGCTAAAATAATTTTTTATGCCGAATGATTTTATAATTCATCTTTATGGATCAAAAGTGCCTTCCTACTGATGAAATTAAGGAAAATGATATCTTTTGGTGAACACCTGGTATTCAATGGGTAAGAGTCAATAATTAATCTCCTAAAATACGAAGTTTATTCATGAGGTTCATCTTTTCTAACATGTTTTTGGAAAAATAATATCACAACATGAATGAAAAAAAACAATTTATGCTCACAATGTAATTCATTACCAAACCTTGTTACATATATTATTTATATTTTATTTAGTTTAAAATTGAAATAGAGAAAAAAAAATCAATAAAAAGGTAAAATAGTGTGTTGTTCGAATAGAAAGAAAATTAAACAAAAAATATCACTATATTTGGATGAATGGAATAAATAAAGAAACGATAAGATGTTGTTTCCCTTCATTCTCTTATTTTCTTGCAAAATCTTCTCTCTTAAA